>NC_042998.1:112707702-112771257 GCF_006345805.1 Octopus sinensis
GAGTACACGTGTTTGTGGAGCGCTCAGTCAAATACACGTTAATTTCACGAAGAGGCTGTTCCGTAAATCGAATCAACTGGAACCCTTGTTGTCGTAAGCGACGGAGTGTCACCATTTCTACTAGATATTTGCAGTAATCCCTACTGTTTTATTATTGTTGCATCCTTCCTGAAATGTCTCTGCTTGGAGCTCAACCTCTGACGAGATATCAATGGTACTCTCAACTTGCTTTTTCTTTTTACTAGCTACTGGAGTCTCATTTGGCCTGTTGATATTTAGCTCCTCAAATTTCGTGTTGAGGATCTTCTCTCGGTAATTTATTTCTTTTGGTGGAGGGGTGGGAAAATGTTCTCGAGTTCAAAAGTTTTTTTAATTTTTCTACTATTTATGATATTGACGAGACATTTACGTTACTGTCGAGTTCAGTAAAACAGTACAGAATGCTTCTCCGACATCCTCATACTCTTCTATAAACTATATTTTTATCTTTTTCCTTTTGCTAAGTTTTCAGTTGTTGTAAATAGAGGACCGTTATGAGGCATGCTTCTATTTGGGATTTCTCTTGTACTTAGCAGGAGAGATTATTTCATAACAAAGTTTTCGATCCTGGTCTGGTTTCCCACTAAAGACTGGTCATTCATTTGGATATACTGGCATTATGTCTCAGTGTCAGAGTCCCTTTTGAATGCCTTTTATTTAATGGCTGGACATAAGTTGCCCAGTTCGCTCCTCGTGATGAAAGGCGTAAATTTCTATCGTATCTTTATTGAGTGAGAGAGCAGTGCATGCCATCAAAGTGACACTGGGGTAAAATATACGAACCCCAATATACCCATTATGACTACCCGCCTGATAAGGGTACACTAGGCACATGCATCACAACCATATATGCGCGACATGGGGATCTCATATCAAGATAAACAGCACATGACCTCGCAAGTGGGGCCCAGTTAAAATTTTCTTCTGGTCGAGTAACCCATCCGCTCAAAAGGTCCCTGAATAACGGTTGTTTAAGGATATTGAATGAAACAACCATGTTTCCAGAGGGAAATTATTCAAACCCCAAAGGATCCCTCTCAACACATGCCTACGATGCTCCCCCACTACTTCTGCTCGTGGTCAGAGACGCACATATCGTCAGCTACTAAGGAACCTGCTCAACTGGTTAAGATCAAACAACTGACAAGCAAATCTGTGGCATTGAGCAGAATATTTGCTGTAGCCCATCTTTTATACCAAGACTAAACAATGTACATGATAACACTTCTAATCAGTTAAGATCAGAAGTCACGAGAGCCACTGCATGGTACTGCATCAGGGCATTCATTATTATTATTATTATTATTATTATTATTATTATTATTATTATTCAATAGTTTTATTTTTATAGCGTGCTTTCACTTCACCACCAAGCGCAGCTCTGTATGCCTTAGGTATGTGCTGTGATTTGTTGTGATGCTCTGATGGTTATTGTATGGAAAGTGTTCTGCGTAGGATGTGTGCAGTGCCTAGTAGTGCAATTTTCTGTATGTTATATGTGTTTGTAAGTCCTGGTGTTTTTGTTATGTATTTGTCTGAATATTTTTTTATCATACCTAATGCACCTACTATGATAGGAATTGTTTCTGTTTTTAGATTCCACATTCTGGTTACCTCTATTTCCAGGTCTTCGTATTTTGAAAGTTTCTCCATTTCTTTTAGAGAAACGTTGTCATCTGCCGGTATTGATACATCAATTAGAAAGCATTTTTTTCTTCATGATCTCTGACAACTATCTGGTATGTTGGCCTTAATTTCTCTATCTGTGTGTATCGGCATATCCCAGAGTATGGTTGCTTTCTCGTTCTCTGTGACCTTTTCTGGTATGTGCCTATACCATCTTTTTTCCGTTGTTATTCCATAATGTTGGCATAGCTTCCAGTGTATGTAGGTTCCAACTCTGTCATGTCTGTGAATATATTCCTTCTTAGCCAGGACTGGGCAGCCAGAGATAATATGATTTATTGTTTCTTGTCCATCTCCACATATTCTGCAGTTACTTGTTATATTTCTTTTCATTACATGTTTTGGTAATTTCTGGTGGGGAGGCTTTGGTCTTGTGCTGCAATTAAAAATCCCTCTGTCTCTGCTTTGAGTCCTGAGCTTCTCAACCATTGCTGGGGTTTTTCTTTGTCTATTTCTTTTGCGTTTAGTTTAGTCCAGTATTTACCATGAAGGGGCTTTTCTTGCCATCGTTTTATCATGGTTCGTTGCTGTTCTATTTTTAGTTTGGATTTCATTTGTTTTATAGCTTTTGTTGTTTCTTCATCTTCTTCTTCTTCTTCTTCATGTTTATTAGGTGGTATGATTTCTTGTTTGTATTTGTCAGCTTCCTTAAATACTGAGAACAGTTTTTTGTTTTGCTCGTGTTTTGCCGCTATTTGTATCAGTTTTCCTTCCTTCTGGAGTAGATATTTTTGCAGTCCTATGGTGGTTATTTTATAGTAGTTTTCCAGCTGTATAAGGCCTCTACCACCTTCTATACGTTGTATATATAGTCTTTCTATGTCAGATTTTGGGTGATGCATCCTAGATCCTGTCATTATTTTTCTTGTTTTCCTATCTATATTGGTCAGTTCATTTAGTGTCCAGTTAAGGATATTGTAGCTGTAATTTATAACTGGGACAGCTAAAGTGTTAATACCTATTATCTTGTTTTTAGCATTGAGCTCTGTTTTTAGTATTGATCTAACTCGTCTATAATATTCTTTTTTTATTTTCTCTTTCATTTGTGTGTGTTGTGTCTTATCTAGTTCATGGATTCCTAAGTATTATTATTATTATTATTATTATTATTATTATTATTATTATTATTATTATTATTATTATTATTATTTATTATTATTATTATTATTATTATTATTATTATTATTATTATTATTATTATTATTATTATTATCCAGTAGTCTTATTTTTATCACGTTCTTTCTCTGCACTACCGCGCGCAGCAATGTGTACCTTGGGTATGTGCTGTGGTTTGTTATGGTGATCTTATTTTCACTGTATTGAAAGTGTTTTACTTAGAATGTGTGCAGTTCCTAGTGGTGCTATTTTCTGTATGTTCTATATACTTCTAAGTCCTGATGTTTTTGTTATGTATTTGTTTGAATGTTTATTTTATCACACCTAATGCGCCTACTATAATAGGAATTGCTTCTGTTTTTAGGCTCCGCATTCAAGATACCTCTATTTCTAGATCTTTGTATTTTGAAAGTTTCTCCGTTTCCTTTAGAGAAACGTTGTCATCTATTGGTATTGATACATCGATTAGAAAGCACTTTTTTCCTTGGCGATCTCTGACAACTATATCCGGTCTATTAGTCTTGATTTCTCTATCTGTATGTATTGGTATATCCCAAAGTATGGTTGCTTTCTCATTTTCTGTGACCTTTTATGGAGTGTGCCTATACCATCTTTTTTCTGTTGTTATTTCATAGTGTTGGCATCGCTTCCAGGGTATATAGGTCCCAATTTTGTAGTGTCTGTGAATATATTCCTTCTTAGCCAGGACTGGACAGCCAGAGACATTATGATTTATTGTTTCTTCTCTATCATCACATATTCTGCAGTGACTTGTATTTCTTTTCATTATGTGTTTTTGGTGGTTTCTGGTGAGAAGGCTGTGGTCTTGTGCTGCAATTAAAAATCCTTCAGTCTCTGCTTTGAGTCCTGAGCTTCTTGGCCATTGTTGGGATTATTTTGATTTGACTATTTCTTTTCTGTTTAGCTTAACCCTGTATTTGCAATGTAGGGGCTTTTCTTGCCATCGTTTTAACATGGTCCGTTGCCGTTCTACCTTTAGTTTGGATTTCAGTTGTTTCATAGCTTTTGTTGTTTCTTCTTTTTCTTCATAGTTGTTAGATACTATGACTTCTTTTTTGTATATGTCAGCTTCCTTGAAGACAGAAAACGGGGCTTTTTTCTGTTTTGTTCGTGTTTTATTGCTACTTGTATCAGTTTTCCTCACTTCTGAAGTAGGCACTTCTGTAATCCTACGGTGGTTATTTTGTAGTAGTTTTCTAGCTGTATAAGGCTTTTACCACTTTCGATACGTTGTATATATAACGTTTCTATGTCAGATTTTGGATGGTGCATCCTGTTATTATTTTTCTTGTTTTCGTGTCTATTTTGCTTTGTTCATTTAGAGTCCAGTTAAGAATATTGTAGCTGTAACTTGATTTTCGCATTGAGTTCTGTTTTCAGTATTAATCTAACTCGTCTATAATATTTCTTTCTCGTTTCATTTGTGTGTGTTGTATCGTATCTAGTTCATTGATTATTATTATCATTATCATTATCATTATTATTATTATTATTATTATTATTATTATTATTATCATTATTATTATTATTATTATTATTATTATTATTATTATTATTATTTCTTTCTATCTCAGGTTTTGTTGGAACTCCTGGAGTCTTGAATGCGCAGTGAGCTTGCTGCCTGCAGCCTACGGTTCCATGCCATCTGTTCTTTTCAATTATCTAATACTTTCCTGGTTATTCTGGCCGTGCCAAGGAGGCAAAACGTTTGTAACAGTTCTACTGGGCCCTCTATTCCGATTTCCTTTATATTCCTCTTGGTGCCTTCTGATACTGTCCCCAGCCGGGCTATTTCGTACTTAAGAGGGTTGTATTTATTTATTTTCGCCTTCCTTCTTGACTATTCGTGGGCCAAAGGGGCACGGAACATCAATTATATGGTACATGTGGTGCATCTTGTTGACTATCACCAGGTCCGGTCAGTTATGCTCCAGCACTTGATCTGTTTGGATTGGGAGGGGAAGGGGGAGACTTATGTTGCTGTTGTCTATTAGTTCAACCTCTGATGAAAGGTTTTCTGATGAAAGGTCATCCATTCCGCCTTATGTTCAGCAATAGTGCATTTAGGACTACATTATTCAATGTGATTTCTTCCTTTTCGTGGTGGTGAGTGTGATTTCAATGGGATTTGACCGCTCTTCTGCTTTTGTTTTTGTTTGTTTATAACGTTCATTGAAAACGTAGAGGATCTTCCATTGTCAAACAGCTTTTAGTTATGTTCCTTTACAGTGAGAATAAAGGGGAAAGAGAGGCAGAGCTATACATGTCTTGTGGGGATAGAGAGACAAATAAAGGGATAAATGAAATAATTTTGAAATCACTCAATCCATGTTACGTTAACTGCTAAGACTAGGGCAGTTCGTCGAAGGTTTAACTGAGGACGTATGGAAATTATCCCGTTTTTAGACATTTTTCTTGCTATTAGCCGTTTAGTGTTTCTGTCTAACGGATGTGAATATTTCATTCAAAATCAATGAAAAAGATAGTAATTATAAATTTACATTTGGATGGACACTATAGTTATTCTGATTATTTCGTACATTTGTTGCTGTTTTCGGGTCTTTTTGTTACTGTTTAGTCCCATGCCATCTCTGGTCAAGCAGATTTAGGATGAAAAGTATCCCATCCCTGACCATTCTATGTTTTTGCGTATTTCGCATTTCGTTGTCCAATCTATAGATGTTTATTAAAGGCGGTTTGATGTGCTTTAAAGGAGACATGGCAGCCTTTTCTGACAGATGGAGCAACGGCTTTGAGACCACAGCAGCACATATTATTTTTGCTTTAATCGATGATCTTATTATATGTTTGAACATTAAAAAGGAGTGATCAAATGGTCATTATTAATTCTAATGTTGGATTTTACAGCTAACAGTGAGTTAGTTTGGCGGGCAGTTAATGACCAGCAATAAAATATGCAACTATCTTCAAAGTGTGACAGCCGACTTTCAACTTGATTTCGGTATCGTTTCACTACTCCCTTTCTAAGATATTTCAGTTACCTTTGAAATTGAGCTGTTTGGTTGGTCGCCAACTTTTACTATTTCTTACAAGAAAAGTTCAAAAGCAAATTTCAAAGTTTCAATAATAGCATATTTTACTTTAAATGCTGAGAGAATCGAGCTGTTTGATTGGTCACCAGATATAATATATCCAACTCATTAATTTTCTGGTTACATTCTGTTTGTGATAGATATTCTCTTCCACTGCCAATGGATGGCCCCTAAACAGGGACAGTCCGAACACAGACGGATGTTTAACCAATGTACAGAGAAGGACAAAGAGAGCAGAAGATGCAATAAATAACGTTACTGGAGGTGCAGGTAAAGGAGTCGGTGACGTGATAGGGACGGTGATGGATGTCAGTGAGGATAGTGGTGTTGGAGAGGTAGGGGCAGATGCAACGGCGTGGGCGAGAGCAGGGGAAGGAGCCAGACTGAGAGGCAGGGGCAGGAAAGAAACTGTGCACCAGGAGGTCACGCAGGTCACGGGTTCGTTTGAAGAAGGGAAGGAGTAGGTTAGGGAAGATGTACGAGGTGGAGGGATTGGACAGCTCGGAGAATGGTACGTTGGTGGGGGGTGAATGGGTGGTAAGTGATGGGGAAACGGGAGATGGGTAAGGGTGGGATGGGATGGGAGCGAAGAGAAAGAACAGAGACACGGTCCACAGATCGTGCCCGGACAAGGGCAGTGTGAATAATGATGAGGGGATAATCAACGTAGGGTGAAGTGGCGAGCTATGAGTTGAGACTGATTCTCAAAGTCATGGTCGTCATTACAAAGCCTGAGTAGACAGAGAAATTGAGAGAGGCGGATGGAGTGCTTGGTAAGGTGGGAGGTGGAGAAATTAAGGTAGTAATATGAATCAGTGTATTTGTAGTGGACAGAGTGGTGTGAGCGGAGTGGTGTATGTTGACAGAAATGTCGAGAAATTCGAGGGAAGAGTTAGAAACAATACAGGAGAATTCGAGAGCAGGATAGAAGAATTGGACAAAGAAAGAGTCTGGATGTTCGCGGGAGAGTGAAGTTGCGCCGATAAAGTCATGATATAACGACCATATAGCTAGTGAGTGGGCCAGAGAATTGTGAGAATATTTGGGGCTCAACATAGCCAAAGAACAGGTTTGCATAAATGGGGCCCATTCTTGTTCCCATGGTCAATCCCGATGATGTTGGTAAAACTCCTCCACGAACGAGAAGCAATTGTGTGTACCCCCTCCACATGTATTAAGTGCCTCTTTCTTTCACTTGTCTACTTACTCGTATGTATGTGTGCGTGAGTGTGTGTGTGTGTGTGTGCGTGTGTGTGTGTGTGTGTGTGTGTGTGTGTGTGTGTGTGTGTGTGCGCGCGTGTGTGTGTGTGTGTTTGTGTTTGTGAATTATAAAATTATTTATATGAAGTGTGTGATGATAATTTATATTCTTTTTACTGAAAACCGCAATTAATTAGTATTTAGTCATCGTTTGTTGTTTGATAAAACAACGATATACAACATAAAATCAGTGTTTAGATGCGACTCAATCGACCGTTTACTTTTTATTGTTTTGTTAAAGGAGAAACGTTAAGAATGGTGAGAGGAAGAAAAGAAGATAACTTCAGATTGGCTCCATGGCCTGTATGCCTGCAACAGAGTTAGACTTAGCTAATGGAACACAAGGTCAAGCGGTGGTGTTAATCCGGGTTGATTTTTAAAGTTACACAATAAAACAATAGGCATCTGCAACAGGCTTTCACACGGCTTCCTTTAATCAAAATTCAATCATGAGTCTTTGGTTGACTCGAAGCTTCGGTAGAAGACATTTGGTCTATATACTAGACCTAGAATCAAACCCAAAATTGAATGGTTATAACTTCGGGAAAAGGCGGCGCGCTGGCAGAAACGTTAGCACGCCGGGCGAAATGCTTAGTGGTATTTCGTCTGTCGTTACGTTCCGAGTTCAAATTCCGCCGAGGTCGACTTTGCCTTTCATCCTTTCGGAGTCGATAAATTAAGTACCAGTTACGCACTGGGGACCATGTAATCGACTTAATCCCTTTGTCTGTCCTTGTTTGTACCCTCTGTGTTTAGCCCCTTGTGGGTAGTAAAGAAATATATATAACTTCGGGATTCAATTATTTTTGCTTGTTTGTTTTACTTATATTTGCTCAACAATATCTATATCAGATATTTTCTTTAGTTCCGCTATTGCATTGCTTTTGTAGTTTGTTTTATCTTTTTATCGAACGTAGTATCAATATTTTTGCTAACAGATTCCTAGTTCGAATTTGCTGGAACGAAAAAATCTTTAACTACATATGTTCTCAACAAAAATAAAACAAACCTCAATGTTGCACCCACGACAGTATTTAAGACTTATCAAATATCAGCAAAACATCAATTCAAGTGCCATCTGTTTCAGACGTTTTACTTAGTATGTTGTTTAATCTTTAAATTCGTGTGTGTGTGTGTGTCAAGGCTGCACAAAACCTTACGGTAAATAATCTATGTTTTCTAATATTAATTTTTTCTTTTCAAATAGACTTTGATGTCACAACAGACCTGTTGGAAATATTGCTCCCAATATCAAGAGTGTTGATTGTTTTGTTTTTTTAGTTCCTTTTTATTGTATTATCATTGTAACCAGACACTTGGGTACTCTCATTTTCCTCAGAATTTAACCTGAGTACATTTAAATTGAACGAATGTTCATAAACACGAATGACTGTACATTTACGAAGGGAATTACCATCTTTCAGCTATTGCCAATAGAGAAAAGCAGTGGCGTAGCTAACAGGGAGCAAGAGAAGCGACCGTTGCCGCCGAGCACTTTTTTCAAAATTGGCGCCTTTTCAGCAGCTGAGAAAGGAGTTAAAATTGTTTGGTAAGTGTCACGGCGCCTTTTTTTTTATGTGCTCGCTCTCCCTAACTTTAGAACGTGACTACTCCTCTGTAGACAAGACCACGTCTTCAGTGTTAAGTATATTGTCTCTAAGGAGAATGTCTTTAATGTTTAATGATAACTGATAGTGAAGAATAGCCAGAACTTCCAGACAACCTGTGATAACAGGCTTGTATTCAGCTCACGATCGTAAGGTCATGAGTTCGATTCCCGGCGGCGCGATATATCGTTGAACAAGACACTTTATTTTACGTGGCTCCAGTCCACTCAGCTGGCAAAAATGTTGTACTTGTAACTGAAAGAGCCAATCTAGTTATATTTTGTGCCACGCTGAATCTCCTTGAGAACTAAGTTAAGAGTATGCGTGCCTATACAGTGCTCAGCCACTTGCACGTTAATTTTACAATCAGGCTGTCCCGTTAATCAGATTAATTGGAACCTTTGTCGTCGCAAGTGCCAGTAACTAACTAGGGCCATCATACATAAAATCGAGAGGAAAAGAAACCTAATGAACAATACTTATGCGGCGAAGAGAAGAAAAGATTAGCTTATTGACTAATATAATGTAACCCACCCTTGACAACTCATCACCTACTTCTATTTTATTAGAAATCCTCGACAAGACATAACTTTCTTTATACCTGCCATGCTAGATTAGTAATAAGAGAATCATTATGTTTCTGCACTATATTTTCACTATTAGGCATAGATATAGTTGTCACTCGCAAACGCTTTCGCTAACTATTTTAGGTGCTCAGATAGTCGTGAAAAAAGACGCTCTCGGCCTTTCCATGTATGCACCAGCAGATCATCGAGGACAGAAAAGCTGGAGGGAGAGAAGGTTGCACCACCAGTCACCTTGTACATAATTTCAGTTGAGTAAACTGGAGCAACGTGAACACAACACGCAGTCTGGTCCAGGAATGGAACCTAGAACCTTATGATCGCGAGGCTAAGGCGCCAATAATTATCATACTAACTGACAGAAATTACCCAAGGGAAAAGACGGTGAAGTTAGTGTCATCGTACTAAACATAATGAATAGAGTTTGTGGAATAGATCAGCATATAAGCTTTGTTTGTGTCCAAGTTACTGCAAATGTTCCCAAGGACAATTATGTCTATGTAAAGGAAAGATTCGTAGTTTTGACATTCATTAATGGCTAAAAGAGACTGGCTGACACTTACACGGACAATTCTCAACAACATTAACAATGACAACAGTAGCAACAACATTATCATCATCATTATCCTCATCATCATCGTCGTCGTCGTCATCGTCGTCGTCATCGTCATCATCATCATTATCATCGTGTCCCACATCAGTAGACGCTTTGCGAGGGGAACTTAACGATTAATTACCAGATACTTAAGATTTAATTATAGTAACACGGAAACACAGGCAAAGTTTTCTACTAACAAAAACGTTCACAAAGCTTAAATACATTTAGTTATTTACGAGGTTGGAATGTTCAAACGATTGTAGTTATGTCCATGCTGGAGCATATTTGATGATGATGATGATGATGATGATGACCACGACGACGACGACAACGACGATGATGATAGGGGTGAGGGTGGAGGAAGACGTTCCAGATGAGACTATCCTGTTCATGTTTTAGACAGTGAATTTAAGACTAAATCGTATTTTTCGTTGCTATTTTTGTTGTTGTTGTTGTTGTTTGGCCCCAGGTTAATCTTGATTCAAGAGGCATATTAACAAATGCTTTCCAGCCGTGACCATTTCATTGCTTTTTGCTTTTTACTGAAATTATATCTAAATTACCCAATGAATTCTCCTTTTATCTTATGACCGTTGAGTGAGATTTGGCTGTTGTTTCCAGATAACTACTGAGAGATAGAAATTTATTAACCCCATTCTCGTTATTGTAGTATTTTTTGTTTTTAGTGTTTTTACTTTTTGTTAATTTTTACTGTTATTATTGTTTTTGTTGTGATAGTGTGGTGGTGGTGACGATGGTGGTGGCAACGGTGATGGCGGTGGAGCGGGGGAGGTGGCAGCGATGGTGGTGCTGAGGGTTACTGATATCAGCAACATATCGCTTCCAAAACGTACGTCGCTAGGGGAAGAAATATAGTACAGCAGAGGTGATATTTCCAGAAGAGGAGGCAATCAAGAAGAACTTCACAATAACCCTAAAGAGCGACGAATTGGTACCCACTCCTGTCTATGTTGATTCTAGGGTAGTAAGAATAAAGATAGTAGGCGTGTCTCCAGGAATACAGCTCTGAACTTCTGGCACTTCTAAAAATTGACTGGAAGGTATGGTGCCTCGAAAAAGAAACCATATTGTATCGATCATGGACAGAACTCAATGTAATGACAAGTTGGGACAAAAGGAGGAAATGTGTTCATAGCGTTTAGTACCTGTTGTAAACAGTTTCAAATTTTGCCACAATATTGGTTTCAAATTTTGCCATAAGGGCAGCCATTTTGGGGGAGGGGATCAGTAAATTACATCGATCCCAGTGTTTCACTGGTACTTAATTTATCGAACACGAGAGGATCAAAGGCTAGGTCGATCTTGGCGAAATTTGAACTCAGAACGTAGCGACAGACGAAATACCGGCGTGCTAATAATTCTGCCAGCTCACCGCCTTATAACAATACATAATCTTTTCTATTCTAGGCACAAGGCCCGAAATTTAGGGGGAGGCCATTCGATTTGATCGATCCAGTACGTAACTAGTACTTACTTTATCGACCCCGAAAGGATGAAAGGCAAAGTCGACCTCGGCGGAATTTGAACTCAGAACGTAAAGACAGACGAAATACCGCTAAGCATTTCGCCCGGCGTGCTAACGTTTCTGCTAGCTCACCGCCTTTTTAACGATAAACGATAATAATTCTTTGTATCGTATATAATGGTTTCAGACATTTTAGGGTGGGGATAAGCCGATTACATCGACCCCAGTATTTCACTGGTACTTAATTTATCAACCTAGAAAGGATGAAGGATAACGTCGACCTCGGCGAAATTTGAACTCAGAACGTAGCGACGGACGAAATACCGCTAAGCATTTTATCCAGCGCGCTAACGATTCTACCACCCGCTGCCTTTGTATTGTATATAAAAATGAACTTATTGTATACATACAGTGCTCAGTTTCACTACAACTCACCAGAACAAAGTAACTGAAACAACTGATGCAGGTAGTTTATTCCATACTTCAGCAATTCTGAGCGTAAAAAAAAATGTTTCCGAAAATAATGTGTTGTTTTCTGACCTTGTAAGCATGTCCACGTGTGTTTGACGTATGGAATTCAAAACAAGGCGCCCAATGTTGTTGTTGGAAAGATAGTGGATAATCTTGTGGTTGTCCGCCAAGTCAGTTGCCAGACGTTGGAGTTTTTATGCGCCTCTGTCCAAGAAAGCAAGACGTCCAGATTATGAGGCCTGACGGCGGGTATTCTTCTCGTTGATGCAGTGCCGTCCAGTTCGAGGATTGGTATGGCTGACATAATTATAACTACAACATAATTCTAATTCAATTATCGAGTAGACCTAATTTTATAGGTTTTCAGAAATGTTGAGTGAAATTTATGACTACAGGAAGGATTGCATCTGAAAACTTATTTAACATATTAGCGTTATATAATTTAAGGATTATATACGATTCCCTTACACACAATATACACCTGTTTGAACTATTACCATATGGAAGAACCCTCGCAATTATGGTCGTATGTTAGGTCGTAAGGCAAGTTACAATCCCTACGTTTATTTATATATGCCGCTAAAGTAGTGGAATTCTTATACTTAGGGTTTGAAAAGGAATTCAGGGATCATATATCTATGTAAGAGGCAGGCCTCACGAATTGCATCTCACTACACGTGTATATTCAGAATAATTCAGCACTGAATCTATTCCAGTTGAATATAAGAGTGAACAGCTCTATGTACTATGCTAGATACATTTGGTGTTCGTCTGGTATGTTGATTTTTTTTTGTTCATTTTTATGTATCTTGATTATGCCTGCACTGACGATTAGAAAGTGCATTTTGTATACTAACTCTGAAATCATATGATTTGCAGCTGAATCTGTTTTTAAGAGTTCGCTTCAAGAGTTGCATTCCCTCGCGGTCGGTACACTGTATTTATTATGGTAGTTTTGATTTTAAGAGTCCCTCATAGCATGAGGCATTTACGTGTAGTAATGCCCTTAATATAATATATATATATATATATATATATATATATATATATATATATATATATATATATATATATATATATATATAATAATACATACATACATACATACGTATGTATATATATATATATATATATATATATATATATATATATATTATAATACATACATACATACGTATGTATATATATATATATATATATATATATATATATATATATATATATATATATATATATATATATATATATATATATATATAAAAAAAACATATATATCATATATATATATATATATATATTATATATATATTAAGAGCATTACTATACATAAATGCCTCATGCTAGGAGGACTCTTAAAGTGAAAATACCATGATAAATAAACACATTGTATCGAACGCGAGGAAATGCAACTCTCGAAGCGAGCATTTTAAAATCAGAATTCAGCCGCAAATCATAGCTCAGAGGTTAGAGCACTGGTCTTGTAAAGGGGTCGTGAGTTCGATTCTCACTGGGGGCTGCACAGAAATTTTATAGGCGCAGGAGTGGCTGTGTGGTAAGTAGCTTGCTAACCAATACATGGTTCCAGGTTCAGTCCCACTGTGTGGCACGTTGGGCAAGTGTCTTTACTATATAGCCTCGGGCCGAAAGCCATGTGAGTGGATTTGGTAGACGGAAACTGAATGAAGCCCGTCGTATATATGTATATAATATATCCATGCGTGTGTGTGTTGTCCCCCTAGCATGCTTGACAACCGATGCTGGTGTGTTTATGTACCCGTTACCTAGCGGTTCGGCAAAGAGACCGATAGAATAAGTACTGGGCTTACAAAAGAATAAGTCCCGGGGTCGAGTTGCTCGATAAAGGCGGTGCTCCAGCATGGCCGCAGTCCATGACTGAAACAAGTAAAAGAGTAAAAGAGAGAGTAGTGCACAAAGTGCACTTTTTAATCGTCAGTGCAAGCATAATTCAAGACACATAAAAATGAACAAAAATCAACATACCAGACGAACACCAGATGTATCCAGCATAGCAGATAGAATTGTTCACACTTATATATCTATGTAAAAGGCGGGCTTTTCGAATTGCATCTCGGTACACGTGTTTACTCAGAATAAAAATTCAGCACTGAATATATTCCGGTTAAATTTACAATTGAAAAATTGGTACTTATGGGAACAACTGTCTTTGGAGACTCGTCTTGTTGTTCAATTCAATGATCGACAACTGATTCGTTTTTTATGTTATTTGTCCTGTTTTCCATTTGTTTTTCTCGTTGTTTGCGTATTGAACTCATTTGTTTTAGTTTTTCGTGTTGTTTACTGTTGGTGACGTCCTGTACCCATATATATATATATATACATATTTGTATATATATATATATATAATAAATTTATAATTACAATTAATGTTACACGAAGTACGAGCTTGCTAAAAATAACGGTCAAAAATACTCTAAGTGATATTGCTATTATTATCGTTATATATTTATTTAATGTTAATAATGATAGAGAGTCACGACTATTGAAAAGGTTGCAAGACGCAACGAAAAATTTAGGAAAATAAAAATAAAAAATAAGCGGAAATTTTACCGATGAGTGTGTTAAATTATAAGGCGCATAAAGAAAATGACCCTCCCCAGACATAACAGAATAATAGTAATAATATCTATATCTATATAAATATAAATACTTATTTGAATATTTATTCATTGAGATATATATATATAATACACACACACACACACACAGAGGTGCGGTGAATATGTTGTCGTCAAATTACGCAAAAATGAAAATAACCCTGACATTTCATTTTAACAGATATATTTACCAAGATTGCATAAAAGTATCTATAAATTCTAAAGAGTAAGTTTATTTAATAAAATCGCCATTGGTTTCAGCCACGGCCTCCAGACGACTGCGGAATCTCCTGTAGCTCTTCTTTGCGGTTTTCAAGCTTACGTTGGTGAATGCTGCCATAACCTTGCCTTCAGTTCATCTTTGGTGTTACAAAGAGTTTTGTTGGTTTCCCGCTCAACTGCACCCCACACGTAATAATCAAGGAGGCTGCAGTCTGAGGAGTCATGTGGCCAGATGTTAGGAGTGATGTGCTCGCAGAAATTGTCTGACAACCATGATTGGGTTCTCCTGCTTGTGTGGCATGGTGCAGAGTCCTGTTGCCAGATACAGGGTCTTCCAGCAGCCATCCTCTTCACGCAGGATAGCACTACCTGATCCAGGCACTCGATGTTGGCCTCCGTGGTGTGACTGAGGCCGTGTTGGAAGATGAATGGAGGCATAACTTCGCCATCACTAGTGATTACTCCAAACACCATGATGTTGACTGGATGTTTGATTTGTATCACTTTCGGCACATGTTTTGGGAACACGGCAAGCTAACAGTTCGCTTTGAAGCTTCCGGTGGGAATGCCAAGCAGTACTGTATGTCGCTTCCAAATTTATAGCAGTGTGAATTGCTTCATGATGCTGTTTTTCTCACAGACGGTGCCCAGCTAAGCCTACTATACTGTATAGTCGACAAAATCAAAAACAACAATGCTCATGCGCGAAATTAAAAAATATAAAATGGTGACAATTTACCCATTGCACTTGCACACACACACACACACACACACATATATATATATTTCCCTATGCAAATTGTTTGATTGTTTTGGCTCAGCAGAGAATGGGCATTTAGCTAAAAAAGTTTTCATATTATATAACCTCGCACACAGCAACTACCATAACAGGACCACCATTATTTTGATTTGGGAGTCTTCGTCTTTGTCCTTAGATATGCTGGGAAGAAGAAAAGAAAATCTCCAAAGTATGACTGATGAAGAAATTTTACTGTTGTCTTTGAAAGATATGAACATTTCCAAATTAACATCAATTGATCTTCCGTTGTCTAATGGAATCATTTCTGCTCTTTTCCCTGGTGTTGAACTTCCAATCATGGAAGATGATAAGTTTAAAGTCAACATCAAAAGTGAACTTATTGAAAACAATCTTTTGTTGAATGCCTTCACCGTTGTGAAAGTGATTCAGCTGGGAGAGATCAAAGAATCGCCATTCTACTATATATATATATATATAAAGCTGAAGTTGTCTGTGTATGGCAGGTTTGGTAGCCTTCAACTAACACTATCTCCTCCGAGACCCTGCGGCGCAAGTTGACCAAAATTGAGAGTATGATAGATGAAGGCTTACTCTTCCTTCCGTAGAAGAAAAAATTCAATTCGGACCATGTTAACACCCAAAATTATTTACATTAAAAAAATGCTTTTTTTTTTCTATGAAAATCCCTATTTTTTACGATTTTTCGACTGCCGTGTCGCCATTTTTCGTTGTATTTCAACAAGAAAAATGTTCACTTAAAGAGAATAACAAGCTACATAATGCAAAATTTTTACTTTTCAAAAATTCCAATTCTAAAGGGTCCAAACAAACCCGAGAAACGCCGGGCGATAGTGCTAGTATTTATAATAAATCTTAATAAAATTGATAACTTAAACTGTGCCGGTGCTTTACTCATCATCTATTTATACGTGTATATATATATATATATATATATATATCTTTTACTGGTTTCAGTCATTTTGACAGTGGCCATGCTGGAGCACCGCCTTTTAGTCGAGCAAATCGACCCCAGGACTTATTCTTTGTAAGCCTAATAATTATTCTATCAGACACTTTTGCCGAACCGCTAAGTTACGGGGACGTAAACACACCAACATCGGTTGTCAAGCGATGGTGGGGGGAAAAACACAGACACAAAAATATATTATATATATATATATATATACGCCGGCTTCTTTCAGTTTCCGTCTACCACATCCACTCATAATGCTTTTGTCGGCCCGATCCTATTGTAGAAGACACCTGCCCAAGGTGTCACGCAGTGGGACTGAACCCTGAACCATGTGGTTGGGAAGCAAGCTTCTTACCACACAGCCACTCCTGTGCTATATATAGTGTATTTTTTAGGACGGTTTCGATATTTATGTTAATTCTGATGGTGGTTTTTAATTTACTCTCTAAACAGCTTCAATTAATATTTTCTTAAACAACCCTTGGTTCCTAACATTCATTTAACCGTTGTAAATTTATCTGTGATATTAAAGGAATAAATGAAATCAAATTGTGCTAGGCAAGGATCGAAACCTGTTCGCAGTATGCTGATTCGTCAAAAAACTTACTTCTCCTTCTGCTTCCCCTGCCACTATTTCACAAATAATTTATTGGTTCCTAGAATATACACAATAGATCATACTTTGGTCGAGAGTAGAATCGATTGAATCAACTCAAGTACCTGACAAATATTTTATTTTATCGACAGCCAAAGAAGGACACGCAAAGTGGCAAGATTTAAACTTAGAAGGCGAAGAATTGCAATTTTATCAAATAATTGTTGCTTCCTAAAATTGGCAGAAAGTCACACACTTTGGGGGAATGGTTATATTTGATTATACATTCGATTAACAGATATCCTTTTTTTAAATAATTATTTATAGAAAATCCTTTATGTTTATTCTTTGTGAGTGAGATAGATTTAACTCTATTAGGAGACTATAATTTGCTTTGTAACACGAACTTACTTGGTAGTAAACGATTGCTGTCGCTATACGCTTTATATCTCGAACAGAAAATACTGTTGTACTTCAATCACACCCATTGTTATCTCCCCTTAATTGTAAAGAATCTAAAGTAGCTTCCCTTGTATTTATCACCTTCAGTATACAGGGTAGCCCAAAAGTAGATTTACAGTTACTCAACTATTTCTTTCGCATTCGTTTATTAACAGTTTAGATCTTAATTATAAAAAAATATGAAACCATTATTCTATGATGATTTAGTTAATTTTGTCAAGCTCATATACACTGACAGTAAGAGACTGCCTTAACCAAGCCTTTCCACAGTTGGTTTGGAAGGCGGGGCAGTATCGAATGGCCTGACACAAATGGATTACTTGGGGGAGGAGGGGTTGTAAAGAACAAGGTTTATGAGAAGGATACCAAAACAGTAAATGAATTGAGATTACATTTCTGACGCATTCACTGAAATTGATGGAGATCGGAATTTATGCCGCACTGTGTGTCAGTGTTCTGAAGAGGTTTGAAGAATGTTGCAATGTTGAAGGAGGACATTTTGAGCATCTGAGAGATTAAACATTGTCTGCTTCAGATGTGCATAAACAATATGATTGAAAGATAGAAATTTAAATGTAATAAAACGTTTTAAAAGAAATTTAAAGAGCTTACGTGATAACTGTAAACCTACTTTTGGGCCACTCTGTACATGCTATATTTATCTATTGCTTGAGGTAGAAACAAAAGCAGCATTGGTTATTCAGATGTAGTTTTCTACTAATAATATTATTTGGCGTTTCACGCAAATTTTCAAATATTAAAGAAACATTATTATGACCCTGTTAAAAGTGCAATTAGTCTGATCTGTTGGTGCCTTTCTGTTGCTCAAGCGTAGAGTAACATATCAATTATAAGTTATCTGCTAATGTCTTTACAAAAGTAAGCTTGTATGATCTTTCGCTGAGCGTATGTTCTTTCGTTTCTTGGGAACGGCACAGGATCTGTTGGTCAGGAGGCTATTCTTCTGCTAACACTCACTCTACAGATTCTCCATATGCGATGACTGACGATGCGCAGGTTCGTACTGGTGCTATAACACAAGAGTCAAAGCTTGGAATATTGATCCGTCGACGCTTCTGCAGCACAGTACAGGCTTCTAGTGAACGCAAGTGGGACGCATACTACATGTGAACGTGTAGGATCTACATTAATATACAGATTTTTATGACACCCAATCTGAAGACCACAGAGCAATCCCAGAAATACATCACTTTGTGAGTACAGAAAAATGGTGATAAGATTGGGGATATAAGATAGAAAGCCCACTTGTTACAAGAGCCGGAAAGGTAGAGAAAGAGAGAAAAATGGACAACAGCAAAAGCATCAATAGTAACAGCAGCTACTTTTCTCAGAGCACCACAAGTCGTAGCGCGGATAACGGAAGAAATTCTCACAATCTTAATGACAGGTGCCGGAAACTAAAAGTCTTTGGTCTCTACCTGTGTCACTACATCATTTTCCTGCGATAATTGTTAGAAGGTAGGTGATAGACATTGATAGCAATTTTTTGTGTAGTGGGAAAGAAAGAAAAAAATACCACTACCACTGCCCCTCTAAAATAAGTGAGTACATGCAAAAAACGAGTAAGGCATTCGAGGAGGAACCCATTCCCTCTTGGAGTATATAAAGTTACAAAGTCCGTCAAATAGCCATCGAAAGAATGACAGCCATTTTGAACGATGTACAGGGAAGCAAAGGAAATATTAAATGCAGATTGAAGAGATTGAAGAGATTGAAGAGAATTTGAGTGGAACATGGAAATGAATAAGAGTCACTCTTATGTCTATGAACAGTTTTGCTTCAGCTTCCAGAAGGATCTGGACTATTTCTCTGCCACTCTGAAGTCATCTTCGAAGTGCACCTTGCAAATGAAATAGAAACAAGATCTATTAAATAGATTAAATCTATTAAAAGCTATTAAATCTATGAAATAGATAAATCTATTAAAAGCTATTAAATCTATGAAATAGATAAATCTATTAAACAGTAAATAGAAAAGGATCGGGATCGTCAATTGACCTCATAAAAATCCCTGGCGGTAGAGTACCACTCGTGAGAAAGTGGGGGATGCCCTAATTTGCTTTATCTCTATATTCATTTATTTGTATCAGTGTACTTATAACGAAAGGTTTCGTCAGACAGGGTTGACTATTAATCTGCACCAGTATAGGCGCAGGAGTGGCTGTGTGGTAAGTAGCTTGCGTACCAACCACATGGTTCTGGGTTCAGTCCTACTGCGTGACACCTTGGTCAAGTGTCTTCTACTATAGCCTTGGGCCGACCAAAGCCTTGTGAGTGGATTTGGTAGACGGAAACTGAAAGAAGCCCGTCGTATGTATGTATATACATGTGTGTGTGTATGTGTGTGTATGTGTGTGTATGTGTGTGTGTGTGTGTGTGTGTTTCTTCCACCCAACATCGCATAACAACCGATGCTGGTTTGTTTACGTCCCCGTAACTTAGCGGTTCGGCAAAAGAGACCGGTGGAGTAAGTACTAGGCTTACAAAGAATAAGTCCTGGGGGTAGATTTGCTCGACTAAAGGCGGTGCTCCAGCATGGCCGCAGTCAAATGACTGAAACAAGTGAAAGAGTATCCACAGACCTGTTGTTGTTACAGAAGACTGGCAGTTGCATACTCATGCATGCAACAGCTGGTTTTCAACTACATGTCTGGTCATGTAAGTGGAGATTTACATGCACATGCATGCAATTTCTTCTGTCCACGCCGTCAATTATGTCCACGAGAAAGGCCGCTGCTTTTGGGGCGATGCAGCTTGACACCAACATAGTCGCAACTGTTGCTGTCAGAAAACAAAAAAAAATCAAGAAAACTGTTGATATTTCTTCTTTACCTTCACAATTGCCTGTTAATTCACCCTCTGTTGTAAATTTGTTGACTTCTTTCATTGGTTTGTGTAGTGTAGAGTTATGCATAAATTTTTTAATACTATTATTCGTAGTCTAGATATCTTATAGACCAATTCCAAAGGAAGCAGGTGCTCACACCAAAGAATAATCTCCCTTGAAAATACCCCCTCCCTACCACAGATGGTTAGTTTGTGTGTGTGTGTGTGTGTGTGTGTGTGTGTGCGTGCGTGCGTGCGTGCGTGCGTGCGTGCGTGCGTGCGTGCGTGCGTGCGTGCGTGCGTGCGTGCGTGCGTGCCTCAACTTACGTCGGTAACTTGTTTCCAAGATATGCGACTAGAAAAATGACGTGACACGAAATTATTTCAAAATTTAGTAGCTCGTATCTGTTTTAATAAATGGTTTGTAAATATTTTCACATGTATTTTATTCGATTTTCCACTTCAGGTTTGTTATTTAGGTATCCCTTTTTACATTCTAATGTTTTTAAATGTGTTCGCTGAGACCGACGTAAAATCGGATAAATCAGCTGAAGTTGAAATATGCCTCTGAGCGTGTGCGTGTGCGTGTGTGTGTGTGTGTCTGTGTGTGTGTGTTTCCCCTTGTTTGTATCTTCGCTCATATGTTTAATGTATCTGCTTATTACCAGGCCACTTTACACGCGACTCATGTTGCCATGATCCAAGTGCGTAAAAATGTCGAAAGTCCTCTGCTATCTATACTATGCTACAACTATATGAGCTTTTACACTATCCTTTCCGCTCTTTCTAACGCTTACAAAGTATTAACTGTTATAGTATCGTCTTATTTCTTTACTGCCCACAAGGGGCTACTCACAGAGGGGACAAACAAGGACAGACAAACGGATTAAGTCGATTATATCTACCCCAGTGCGTAACTGGTACTTATTTAATCGACCCTGGAAGGATGAAAGGCAAAGTCGACATCGGCGGAATTTGAACTCAGAACGTAGCAGCAGACGAAACAACGCTAAGCATTTCGCCCGGCATGCTAACGTTTCTGCCAGCCTCTCCGCCTTTATAGTATCTTCTTTGAGAGTATAACTGTTAACACTTTGTAAGTTATGGTCTTCTATAACAGTTAATACTAAGTAAGTTATGTTTCTCTGCTCTTTGAGATTTTGTTTCTTTAGTCGTAAGAATTAAGATAAGTTTTCTTCTCGGTGAGAAAGTCAACTGTTGTATCCAGTTCTTTCAGTATTTTGTATATTTTTGCTGGTACTTTGTGCGCCTGTTAAATATCAAGTCATCCCATAAGTTCTGTCCGAATTTTGAATAAAGGAAACAAGTGATCAAATGTTATATTTAATTGAAATTTAATCATCAATGTACTTTACTTGATTACCTATAACTTCCTTCCATCCATTTACAAGCTTTTTAATCCCATCAATGTAAAATTCTTTTGGTTTCAAAGCGAAGAACTCTGAAATGTCGGTTTCGATCTCCTCCTGGCTTGCGAAAGTATATCCCCCAAATGATTTTGTAAACTACGAAACAAATGGTAGTCTGAAGGAGCAAGGTTAGGAGAATAAGATGGATGAGGAATTTTTTCCCAACCAAGCTCTTCGATCTTCTGTGATGTGATATTTGCAGTGTGGGGCCGCGCATTGTCCTGATGAAACACCACCCTTTTCGATTCACTAAAACGGATCTTTTTTTTCTTCAAAGCTTGGTTCAAACGCTCTAATTGCTGACAATAGACTTGTTGGTTCTGCATAACTAAGTTGTGAGCTAGATCTTGATAAAAGTGTTTTAATTTGGTATCGAAATGTTTGTTTTGTTCAAATAATTCATCGTCTCTTTCATTACAAAAGATTCCTAGCGACAATCTCTTTTCCAAGCGTTTTTCATTTCGATTACATTTTTCTCATAAAGAATTCAAAGTGAATTATTCCTTTGCAATCCCACCAGATAGAGAGAAGAACCTTTTTCCCATGAAGTTCCCTTCTCGGTTGTGGTCAAGCTTTTTCCCTTTTACCAAGCCACTGTTTACGACGTTTAACATTTCGATAGATCCATTTTTCGTCACCAGTCACAAGTCTATCCAAAAAGGGTGAAATGAGTTCGCGAGAATGGAGAGAAGAGCAGATGTCAACTCGGGATTTGCGGTTGCTTTCGGACAATTCATGAGGCACCCATTTTCCAAGTTTAGGAACCTTTCCAAGTTGTTGAAGATGACGATGAACAGTTGTATGGTTTGAACTAAGCTTTATTGCCAATTCTTCAACTGATAATGCAGGATTTTCTTCAAGTAATACCTCAAGGAGCTTATCATCAAACTCACCTGGACGTCCTGTTCGATCTTCATTTTCAAGGCTGAAATCTCCACTTCTGAATTTTGCAAACCATCTTCTGCAACTTCTTTCATTTAAGCATTCTTTCCCATTAGCTGAGTGTATGTTTCGAGCCGCTTCGGCTGCAGAGTTTTTTTTGTACTCATAAAGCATTATGTGCCTCAAATGCTCTTTGGATATTTCCATGTTATAAACGGTTTTAATCAAAGAAACTTTAATTCTATTATTCTGTAAAATAATACTTAATTTGTTTAAATGTACACAAATGCATAAAAATAATGTTTAATTCCAGTAGACATTCTAAAATACTATTAAAATACATTCAATTTTATAAAAGGTAAAATCGGACAGAACTTATGGGATGACCTGATATTTCAACTAAAACTTTGGGATTATATCTTTTCCTGGTGCCTTCTAGTTTTAGATGGAAAGGTTACTGTAGTACCTGGGTTATCTCTTAAGTTGATATGGTTTCTCACAATGACTCAACTGTTGCGTTTTTGTTTTGTTTTGTTTTTTTTTTTGTTTGTTTTTTTGTTTTTTAACAATCTCGTCCACATGGGGATTACTACAATGTCCACACACCGACCCAGCAATCTTCTAGTTATCATTCTGTTGGTTCTGCATAACTAAGTTGTGAGCTAGATCTTGATAAAAGTGTTTTAATTTGGTATCGAAATGTTTGTTTTGTTCGAATAATTCATCGTCTCTTTCATTACAAAAGATTCCTAGCGACAATCTCTTTTCCAAGCGATTTTCATTTCGATTACATTTTTTCTCATAAAGAATTGAGAAATCATTTATTTTATTTATTGTGTACGTTTATTTTCCACGATGTTTTTTTTTTTTTTTTGGCTAGACCTGAAAGAGAAACCGTTTTCTTGGTTAGATCTGAAAGAGAAGCCATTTCCTTCGTTAACACTGCGATAACTATTTATATCATTTCATTTATCCAGGTTATATTAATTCATTAACTGTTTCCACCTTTAGATCATTTCCATGTTCATAACTTCCATCCTTATAATTTCCTCTTCCTAAATTTTCTTGTCATCTTTTATTAGATTTTTCTTTTTCTTTCGCACGTGGGAACCTTCTTCGTGGTTAATATTCTAAATGTTTTAAGGCGGCGAGCTGGCAGAAACGTTAGCACGCCGGGCGAAATGCGTAGCCATATTTCGTCTGTCGTTACGTTCCGAATTCAAATTCCGCCGAGGTCGACTTTGCCTTTCATCCTTTCGGGGTCGATAAATTAAGTACCAGTTACGCACTGGGGTCGATGTAATCGACTTAATTCCTTTGTCTGTCCTTGTTTGTCCCCTCTGTGTTTAGCCCCTTGTGGGTAGTAAAGAAATAAATATTCTAAGTGTTTTTAGAGTTGTTTTTTGTCTTTGTATTATATATTCTTTTTAAGTGTTATGTGCCTGACATCAATCTGGCTTTAAGAATGTATCTTATATAGTCATACGAGATCTAAAGTTACCTTTAGGTCAGGATTATTTTTTCTACCAAATTTTACCACAGTAATGCTTCCTATTGTGTAATTGTTGCTGCACTATATAGGATAAAAACGTATAATCCTCTCGAATCCATTTACACTTTTTCATATTTGGTTTGTTAAAAAGGCGGTGAGCTGGTAGAATTGTTAGTACGCCGGGAAAAAGTGCTTAGCGGCATTTCGTCCGTCTTTACGTTCTGAGTTCAAATTCAGCCGACGTCGACTTCGTCTTTCATTCTTTCGGGATCGATAAAATATGAACCATTTAAGCACTAGGGTCGATGTAGTTGGCTTACTCCACCGCCCAAAGTTGCTGGCCTTGTACCAGAATTTGAAACCAATATTTTATTTCTTATACATTAAGTGTAATCTGTGTTTTTGTCGTATATCGGGCTAGTTGTTTCGCACGTCTTACTTTGTTCACTTTGTGTACATTAAATTCAAAGTACTCGTCCCTCTTTTAACCTTGAGTTCAAGGCTACGATTATATTTTTATTATTAACAGCAAAGTAGAAAGCTAGCCAAAGCATTAGAGCGTCAGTCAAAATGATATTTTGACTATTCACCAACCGCACTCCAAATATGTGGCCTTTCATAGGCATTTCTATTATTATCATAAACATTGACAGGCACCGATCTTGTGCGACCAAAATCAGATTTTATGTTTCTGCTTTTAGTCCAGAGCTTCTGAACCATTGTTGGAATCTCGCAGAGTTTGACCATTACGAGTTTTCCTCTTCGATTTCATTTTGGAAATTTGTTTCGATTTCGTTGGGGTTTTTTATAATTTTTTCTCCTGCTAACTCTTAATCTGAATCCTTCGTGACAGTACAGTCACCTGTTTTTTGTTTTTACTTATTGATATTTATACATTATATATATTATATATATATATATATATATATATATATATATATATATATATATATATATATATATATATATATATATATATATATATATATATAATGTATATATATATCAATAAGTAAAAACAGGTGACTGTACTGTATATATATGTATATATATATATATATATATATATATATATATATATATATATATATATATATAATATTAGGGAATAAATCCAAACTTTTGTCTCTAATTTAATATAATATATATATATATATATATATATATATATATATATATATATATATATCTGTCGAGAAAATAATTTTCCTCGTTCCCTTTTGTTGCAACCAGTTTCCCTTTGTCTGCTTCCATTTATCTAGAATTATTAGCTTTATTTTGTTGTTGTTCCTTTTTATATAAATGTATATCAACCTCCGCCCTCTCTGCCAACCGGATTGATATAAGTTTGTCTAGTCTTTTTACTTGTCTAAGCTCCTCATTTGACTTAGCTTCTAATTTATGCTAAACCTGCAGGTTTTTACTGTGGTTACCAATGTATTTACACCTATGATCGTGTAAAAACTCGTTGAGTTCAGTTTTCAATTAATCTAACTCTTTTTTTATATTATTTTTTAATTTGCCTAGCTCTTAAGTAGTTGCATAAGTGATTCTTGTTATAATTCTGATTTCAGTTACTGAATCCAATCTAGTATTCTTACATTTACTTAATGTCCCCCATCTTACAGTAGTTTGGGCTCCTTTGCCCTATAATTTTCATCCCCATAATTTGCCCGACGGATATTGTCACTTTTAAATTGTTTTAAGTCATACATATAAAAGAAATTATTTATAATATGTCTTTTGCTTTAATAACTATTCATAGTTTCATCTAGCAAATTTGAAACAAAAGTCAGAGTTATGCAGAAGAGTAGAAGAGAAAATGAGTCTTCCAGATAGATTCTGCTTCTTAAGAAGGGTTGACTTTAATACCATAGTTACCTTACAAGTGATATGGTAATTTTATACCTTGCCAAAGCATGGGTGATGATATACTGTATCGTTATTATTTCGACTGGAACTTCATTATTTACATGTGTCTTTAATGTGTGGTAGGCATCAAACACTGAAAGTAGTGCCCCAGTGTTATCGCAGTTCAATGATTGAAAACGTTTACAGGGGAAAAAAAGCTAATTTACGGTGTTATGTTAGTTATTGATTTGTTGATTTTTCATGATCGATTGGTTAGTTTTTGACTGATATACTAAATTACTTGATCGTTTTTGTTTATTGGAATATTTCCCCTGTTATCTTTCAGTAGCGCGTGAATGTCATTCATTCTGTTGATCCTTTCTTTACACATTTAAAGATTTCCATCAGGAAGCAACGAAGGGGCAACTACAAAATTGCTCGATCAGCCAGAAAACCCACACCACACTCCCCCTCGTAATATGTGACATTTTACCAATAAATGAAATAGCAGCCACATCTCCTTTAGATTATCACTATACCCTCTTGAAAAGGAAGAGATATATTAGATAAGGAAGTCCAAGATAGAGAATGCTAAACAAAAGGACAGGATGATCATGGCTGGAACGCCTATAACCATAGTTCTTTTCAGTCAGCATTGATCTAGAGTTATACAACAACATTAATAGTTACTTGTATCTCCTATTGTTAAACTTCTGGGTGATCACTTGTCTTTAAATGGCCGTCAAAGAGGTATCAGTTTAAATTAAGCAAGACGCAGTTTGGGTTGGTGGTGGGATAGCAAAATCGATAAGGCAACCTGCAGTATTTAATTCCGATCTTCAAACCTTACAATGTCGACTTTTCTTTTCAGTCCTTGGAGTACCAATGAAGTATTGCCTCTATCGATTGAATCCACAGTAGATGTCTCTTTGGACTTTAGCCAATGTGCTGTCTTGTTGACTGTTTTATAAACTATTTCTATTGACTGATGTCTAGTAGTAGTAGTAGTAGTAGTAGTAGTAGTAGTAGTAGTAGTAGTAGTAGTAGTAGTAGTAGTAGTAGTAGTGGTGGTGGTGGTGGTGGTGGTAGTGCTGGTGCTGGTGCTGGTGGAGGTGCTGGATGCTGGTTTTATGTCCTTTATTTCTAGTAGTTCATGCCCTTAAGTAATGATATTGATTCACTGAATTGTTTACCCTCCCTTGCAGGTTTGGGCTTCAGTGTCACTTAGATAGGTACAACTGCTATATATTTCCATTCCTGCCATGGTCATCTTTTATTTAGACGGTAGAGTGGGACTTGAAGGAATTTAGCTACTATTTCTAGCAGATCGTGTTTTGTTCTTTTTTTTTCTGAATTGTACTGGAATTGTCGATTTAATCCACACAACACCCCACCCCGTAATATGTGGCATTTTACCAATATAAGAATATATCATTAACATTAATGTCCTTTGACTTGGCACAATTGTTGTATTTATTCCAAGAGTCGTCCGGGTTTATGAGGAGAAGAGAATGTGATTGTATGATCTTTGTACAATAGTTACTTTGATAAAAGTCATTAGCAGCGTAAGTGAAGTGAGCTAGTTTGGAATGGGAATTGACAGCACGACCATGTTGTCATATTCATTTAGTTATCCAATCTGCAGAGGGAAGCTATATATGATGTAGAGAGGAACCGAAGTTGTTCGTGATGTACAATCAGTATTTATTAGTAAGTATTTACATCCAATAACACTGTTTTGACCAAATGAAGCAATGATATTATGGCGTGGACGGTTCTTTATGCCTGCCAGTTTTTCTTGTTCGTGGTGGTGGTGGTGGTGGTGGTGGTGGTGGTGGTGGTGGTGGTGGTGGTGGTGGTGCTGCTGCTGCTGCTGCTGCTGGTGAAGTAGACCTATGATAAAGATATTTCAACCATGACCATTCTATCTATTATTTCAGACAGTCTATATCCAAAACTACATGAGCCGATATGTTCTTTTCTTTTTAAAAGAAGGCAGAGGTGTAATTTGAAAAGGATAAGGCTGTTATTCTTAGAAAGTCAAGCTACTACGTAAGGGACCGCTTTACAGCTCATTATTTTCTATATGTAGTGGATTCTACGTCGGTATCGACAATGAGCTTTCAGCTGTTCCAGCAACAAAATTTCTACTCCTGAAATTGACGTGTAAGTGACTAATATTCCACAGATATGTATGTACATGCTTAACATAATTCTCAGGTCGAATTAGCATAATATATCAAATAATAATAATAATAAAATGATTTCTTAAGCATTCTCTAGAACAACACTATGTACAAAACCAAATATATGGCAACCTATGCATAACATCAACATGAACATCCAACTTGATGTCTCTTGAGGTCTCTGAGTGAGACTTGGAGCCAACTTGTACAAATGTAAAGCAAAAGTCAAACATAAAGTAATAATAATAAATGTGGGAAATACGAAGGTTGTGGTCATTGAAGAGAATAGACGTGATACCAATAGTAATTGGTGCACTTGGAAGTATCAGCATTCAACTACCAGCATGGCTGAAAAAGATCGGTGCAAGTGTGAAGGTAGAACACCTACAAAAATCAGCATTGCTTGGAATTGCAAGAATTCTTCGCGGAGTTCTTGAAGTATGTCCAGTAAACAAATGTCACCTTAGTCTGATGGCTGTAGACAGCTGACACTTTCCATTACACCCAGCAAAATAAACTGTGAGTTTTAATATAATAATAATAATAATAATAATAATAATAATAATAATAATAATAATAATAATGATGATGATGATGATGATGATGATGAAGCAAAGATGTTAAGATACGACCAAAGAATGAAGAGATACTAGTAGAATAGGTTATTCAGAGTAAATCAGAAGAGATTCTACAAAGAAATAAATGGAGAGTGTACAGATGAAAAGTTGATACCAGATAACATTGAAAGTCAAAGGTTTTAGAGTGGCGTCTGGAGCAAAGACAAGGAACACAAGAAGGATGCTGAATGGTTGCAAGAACTGACACAAACAGTAGTTTGTCCAAAAAAGGCATAACTAGTAATTTCAGTTAGGGAAGTGAGGGAATTCAACAAAAAAATGGGAAATTGAGAGGCCCCGGGACCAAATGGAGTTCAAGGCTACTGGAGCAAAAGATTTGGTGAATGTCATGCACGAATAGCTGCACAACTCAACACCTTCTTAAATGTTGACCAAGTAACACCAGACTGACAGAGTAATAGAAGCTAGAAGGCCTGATTTAGCAATAGGAGATAAAGACAATGGAAGGTGCTAGATAATTGATTTCACTGTCCTAAATGATGAGTACATCAATATGAGAGGTTTAGAGAAAATAAAGTATCAGGACCTATCCATTGAATTACGGACACTATAGAAAGTGCAGGTAAAATGTGTCCCAGTAGTTATAGGTGCATTAGGAACTGTCCCTAAAGATTTTGAACAGATGGATAGAGGAAACAGGCATAAAACCCAGTTTAGTACAGCTCCAGAAAACTTTGTTATTAAGGACAGATAGGATTCTTAGGAGGGTTCTTGACATCTAAGTTTACTTGTTGTAGCCTGATGTAAGGAATTTTTCTTCCCCAACAGTCTAATCTGTTGTACGTAAGGGAATAATAATAATAATAATAATAATAATAATAATAATAATAATAATAATAATAATAATAATAATAATAATAAGAAGAAGAAGAAGAAGAAGAAGAAGAAGAAGAAGAAGAAGAAGAAGAAGAAGAAGAAGAAGAACAACAACAACAACAACAACAACAACAATAATAACAATAATAATAAGGCGGAGTACTTGCGCAGACTGAGACTGATCCTTAAGTCGAAATTAAACGGACGGAATAAGATTGAAGCTATCAACACCTGGGTGGTTTCACTCCTTAGATATGGAGCAGGGGTAATCGCCTAGACAATAGATTAACTAAGCAGCTTAGACAGAAAGACAAGAAAGTTGCTGACTAGATATGGGACACTCCACCCAAAATGTGGCACGGACAGACTGTATTTACCAAGGAAAAGAGCGGGAAGAGGACTTATTGGATGCGAACACAGCATTAGAGCAGAAGAAAACAACGTAGCATGGTATGTAAAAAAGGCCATAGAACTGCAATTATTAGAAGTAAGAAGGTTAGGCCAGTGTAGGATGAAAGATTGCAAAGATAAAGAACTGTACAAGCAATTGAAAACAAATGAAACTGAAAATAGGTGGATTAAGAAAAGAATGCATGGACAATTTCATAGGGATGTTGAAGATAAGACAGACAGAGAAAAAAGATGGCTGTGGATGACTAAAAGTGATTTAAAACCGGAAACGGAGGCTCTAATCTGAGCTGCCCAAGAGCAAGCATTAAGAACAAACTATATAAACTACAGAATAGACAACACATCAGAAAGTGATAAGTGCAGAATCTGTGGACAAAATGGTGAAACAGTATTGCATATTACCAGCCAATGCATACCACTAGCCCAGAAGGAATATAAGAGACGCCACGACAATATAGAAAGGCTTGTCCATTAGACACTTTGCAACAAGTATTGACTTGACAAAGCAGACAATTGGTACGACCACAAAACCGAAAGCATTATCGAAAATAAAAATGCAACGATCCTGTGGGATTTTATGATTCAGTGCAACCATGAGATTGAGAAAAGGCAGCCAGACATAGTCTTGAGAAAGGAAGCAAACTATGCTAGATCATAAATATAGCATGCCCAGCTGACAAGGTATGTGATAAGGAAGAAAGAAAAGTCGATAGATATAACAGGTTAGCTTAGGAGGTTAAGCAGTTGTGGTCGATGAAAAAGGAGGTAGTAGTACCAATAATTGTCGGAGCCCTGGAAACAGTGAATGAAATCTTAAGAAGTACATGGAATAAATAGAGTGCAATATATCGACCCCAGTGTGTAGCTGGTACTTAATTTATCGACCCCGAAAGGATGAAAGACAAAGTTGACTTCGGCGGAATTTGAACTCAGAACTACGCATTTCGCCCGGCGTGCTAACGTTTCTGCCAGCTCGCCACGTGCTAACGATTCTGCCAGAGATGAGATTACATTAGGAAGGGCGGAAGGAGATACAAGTATAACTTACTCAGCTTATTAGTTCGAAACAATGTGAATTATTTAAGTAGAGATAGAACAGACATAGAGAGGAACTAGTATGTCGGTATGATAGTTAATTTTAGCTATGGTCTCCGAGAGAAATTTGGCGAGGCAAAACAAGACTGCTTTCGGATAATGGAAGAGTGCTCCTCTCAGAATTAAAGTGTTTTTCTTTTTTTTTCTTTTAGGGAGATAGTTACAGACCTATGCTTGATTCTCCAGGCTCCAGATAGATGTATAGGTTGAACCCCTACTCCTGTAGTCCCTGATTGTAGAATACTGGAGAACGAAGTTTTTCGAGGAGGAAGTAGAAACCACAGAAAATATATCAGTCAAGAGCCAAAACAACTTGCGTACTCCATTCATTGAAAGTGCTTCTATAACCTACTGCTGAAACGTAGTGCATATATAAACCAATAAAATTAGGTTCTTAATTATTCTATTCCTTGCTTGTTGTCATATTTTGAATCTGGCAATGTTTGAATGAATAGAATACATTTTACTGTCGTAAAATATGACTCACTTTTTTAAAGCTGAACTTATGATATAGTGCCTGTTCTCATTACTTAAAATGTTTCCCTTGTGTGCATTGGAAGAAATATCGTTTGTCTATGATCTAAATAGGAAAAGCCTTTATGTTGTTTTGTGATTTCGCTTTTTGTATGATTTCCATAGTTAATTCCAGCAAATCGTTTCCGGTGATGTCTTGTTGTATGGTGTGACCACAGATGTATTTTTACAAATCGATTTTTTGCCACTGAGACATTATTTTCGTTATTTTACTTTTTTCTTTTTTTTTTTAGTTGTCTGATTATTTTTTTGTATTTCTTCTCCATGCGGTATTGGAGTGTTGTGTCCAATTTTTATTAATTTAGTTCTTTTGTTTGTATAGCTTAGGATTTCATCGAATCCTCTTGGTAGAATTTATACTCGCATATATTTAATTAGTTTGTTGTATGTGCAGTGAGTTTCATTAATGCGTGAGTGGGTTGAAATAATAGATGGAATAGCTAAGGAAAACTGTGACACTGTCTTGCTACAAAACTTTTCTAGATTTATTTGAAAAACAATAACCTGTATCCGAATTTTTGTAATTTGTGCCGTTTGAAAATTCGATCTACTGACAATAATAGCTTTGGGAGAGGGTGTAAGTCTATTACAAAGACCCCAGTACTCAACTGGTACTTATTTTATCGACCCCGAAAGGATGAAAGGCAAAGCCAACCGCGGCGGAATTGGAACAAAAATTGGGAAGCAAGTTGTAGATTCGGTTCCACTACACACCCCAAACAGGCTAAAGGCCCCCTTCAGTCATCGATGACCATGGGATTGCACCTAGAAAATTCCTCTCCGAGGCACAAAGCCGAGCAAGATTGTTTATGGAAGACCAGTAGTTGCCCATGCATACCAGCCTCCCCTCACCACGCCACCGATGTTTTCCAAAGGGAAGACAAAGACTTGGCACCAGTGACGTAGCAGCTCATTTATGGAGCTAAGTAAACTGGAGCAACATGAAATAAAGTGTCTTGCTCAAAAACACAACACACAGCCAGTCAAGGAATCGAACTCACAACCTCGTGATTGTAAGCCCGACGCTCTAACCAGTGAACCATGCACCTTCACCACGCCCCAAACAATAACAAAAAGATTAATGAAATTCTAACATTTATACAGGTTCAATATCAATTTTCTGGAACCTTTACTTCGAAAGCCTTTCCAGAGTTACTGATTTTTCCGAACCAGAGTTGATCACGTCGGTCAACACACTAACTTCAACAAGCAATTAAATGAAATACAGGTACCTGTACATTAGTATAATTGAAATAGGTTTATTAATACTGTACAGTGCAAGGCCGCAGTAAACTAGTCTTGTGGCTGCTGGAATTCGAAGTTCTTGCTCATAAATTAGTGCGGATTATAAGAGGTTCAGGACCAGTGTCTGGAAAGTCGGTGTTGTATCTGTATTTTAAAATTAATTGTATTTCAGATGAGATGTCTGAGAGTTATGGTTGGTGTGACACGGATGGACCGGATAAGGAATGAGGGGGTACAAAGACGAGCAGAAATGAGAGAAAAACTAACAACCAAATGGTATAGATCAATGTTGAGGTAGTTTGGCCACATGGAGAGGATGGCTGAGGAGCCGGTGGTAAGGCGGGTGATGAAGGCTGAAGTGGTAGGCAGCAGAACCAGGGATAGACTTTGGTTTGTGTGGTTGGATGGAGTGAGGAAAGCTTTGGTGGTTAGAGGTGTTGGAGTGAGAGCGGCAGGCGAGTTTATAAATGATAGGAAAGCTTGGAGAGTGTTTGTGGTTGGATGAGTGAATTTGATGTTACTCAAAGGGGTACGGAATCAGCATGATGCGGTTGGGGTAAACCAGCATATGCTGTCGGGCTCAGCTGCTGATATTGGGGGTTGCATTCTATGCCTTGACTCGAGCAGAGAACGGGTCTCGCCCGTTCAGCTGGGAAATGAATGGAATGTCTGATGTGTGTCTTGTGGCTGCCCCTTCTAAAAAAATGTGGAATAAGCCTGGGTATAGATAGATAGATAGATAGATAGATAGATAGATAGATAGATAGATAGATAGATAGATGGGTAGATGGGTAGATGGGTAGATAGATAGATAGATAGATAGATAGATAGATAGATAGATAGATAGATAGATAGATAGATAGATAGATAGATAGATATGTTTCTTTATTAGCCACACAGGGCTGCACACAGATAGAACAAATTACAAGGTAGAGCTTTTCTTTTGAAGGTTTAAAAAAAAAAAAAAAAAAAAAAGGAAGGGGGACTTTCGATCAAAAGGGATCGTAAAAGGAGAGAAAGAGGACAAAAGAAGGGGGGTTAAAAAAAAAAAAAAAAAGGGGGAGAGGAAAAAAAAATTGATCAATAGGGATCGTTATCACAGAAATGTCAATATAAAGTGTAAAGGGGAGGACAGGTGAGGTTTACCCGTGGAAAGAAAAGCCTACGGAAAAGACCACAGTAACCTCGGTCAATGAAGTCACATTTTATATTTCTTTTTTTTTTTTTTTTTTTTTTTTGCAAATAAGCAACTCTCTGTTTTCGATTTCTGGGTTCATAGGACTATGCTCAAGGTGGCTTCGTCATTCATACGTGCCATTCTTGCTACATTCACCCATCTTTTTTTAAAACATTCGCTAGACAAAACTTGCCTCTCTACTCTCACTTTCCTTTTCAAGTGGTACTTGAAGAAGTTGATGAGAGATTGACCAGAGAGGAAAGTGTTTGTCTCCAATCCTTTCAGACGCGTCCACCAGATACATTCTTTCGCCATAGCCACAAGGATGATGAAAATAGCTCTTCCTTCCCGTTTGAAGGAAGGAGGCGTGACAATATTGACGATAGACTCAGCTGATAAACCGACTCGTCCCACACGTGACAGCAGTTGTTCGACATAAGCCCACAGGTCGGAAATTGTTGGACACTGAACGAGTGCGTGCAGAACGGTTTCGTCGCTCTGACCGCATCTCGGGCAGGTCGGCCCCGTGTTTCTCGAGCCGTGTCTGTAGAGCTTATCCCGAACGGGTAGCGCTTCTCGGTAGCACTGCCAGGCCAGGGATCTCTGGAAGTTGTCCATGGGCCCTGGCCCGAAAGTCGTCCCGAACAGGCGGGTCAGGTACTCCTCGTCGACGTCCAGGTTCGCCCCGAGCTCGTCGTCGTACCTCCCCTCCACTAAACCCCTATAGAATGCTTTGGTTGTGTTGAAGTCACTTAAGGTCGACCCAGGACGGCAGAGTTGCTTGAGAGCAACGCGACACTCGCGGTGCCATTCGCCCTTCCTCGGCCTCTTTTTGATCCACGACTGCAGTTCGGTCATGGAGACGAGCTGCGGGAAAGCGTGCCTCACAAACGGCGACCACACCTGTTCACCGTCGTCTACATAGAGCCAGAGATGTCGCAGTCTCAGCGCGTGTCTGCGCATCATCAACCACGGCATGCCCAGCCCTCCTTTTAACGGGTGTTGACAGCAAATGGATCGCCTGACCATCGGGACGCATCCTTTCCACAAGAAGCGAAAGAGGATGCGTTGTAGTTTGGTGATGGTAGGGTCGGGACAAGGTACGACGGTCAGGCGGTAGTAGATGACGGACGCGATGTACGTGTTCGCCACCTCCGCTCGACCTTTTAGGGACAGTTTCCTCTCGGCCCATTGCCAGGCGAGGGTGACCACCCTACTCGTTATCTCGTTCCAGTTCTTCTCCACTTGGAGGTCCGGACCGAACCAGACCCCGAGCAACTCAACCGGGCCGTCGGTCCAGCGTCCCACGACGGAGGCGCTGGTGGACGGCATGGGCTTGCTTCTCCAGGTGCCTAGTCGCAAGCCCACTGACTTTTCCCGGTTGATTTTCGCTCCTGTCACCGCTTCGTAGTTTTTCAGTGTCTCGCCCACCAGCTCGATGTGCTCGTGGCTTGACACTATGACGGTGACGTCGTCCGCGTATGCAGACACGCTCGTCCCGCATCCCAATTCTCGCGGGATGCCCCTTAGAGTCGCCAGCTTCCGCAGTAGTGGCTCAAGAGTCAATACGTATAGAAGCGCCGAGAGGGGGCATCCCTGACGGACCGAACGTGCAATGTCGAAAGGTCTCGATAGATGTCCATTTACGCGAATTACCGAACGGATGCCTCTGTACAAGGCAGCTATCCAGCCGCGGAAGACGGGACCGAAACCAGCCGCTCTCAGGACTGCCTCCAAGTATCGATGGTCTACCCTATCAAAGGCTTTCGATTGATCCAAGTTGATCAGGGCCCCACCCATGCCAGGTTCGTTAACTACCCTGTCTATGATGTAGCGCATCAGATGGAGGTTGTCATGGATGGTCCGGCCTGACACGGCGCATGTTTGCGCCTTGTCGACCAGTTTCTCGATGACAAGCGCCAACCTCTTGGCTAGCACCTTGGCCAAAATTTTCAAGTCTGCATTAAGCAGAGTGATGGGCCTAAAGTTATCTATTACATTTCCCTTGTTTAGATCTTTCTTCAGCAGTGTTACGGCTCCTCGGCTCACAAAACCAGGAATGCTCCCGTTTTGCTGCCAGTTGCAGTACACCGCCGCCAAGAGATCTCCAAACAAGTCTGGCATACAATTGTAAAGCTCGTAGGGTAGACCATCCAAACCCGGTGATTTGTCCCTCGAGCATTCTGCCATCGCTTCCCGCACTTCCGCCGCCGTGATGGCACCTTCGCAGCACCCTGCCTTTCTTGTCGAGAGTCGTGGTAGGCTATGTAGGTAGGCACTGAAGTCCACCCTACGTTCTTGCCCTCCACTCGTTCCGAACAGTCGGGCAAAATGCTGCTGAAAGGCCTCACACATTTTACTTGGCTCGAGCAATTCGCGCCCCTGTTCATCTACCAGTGACCGAATGGTGGCTTTGTTGCCCTGTTGCGCCTCTGCCACCCGGGCCTCTCTCGCGGCTCCAACACCTTCGTTCTTTAGAGCACGCATCCTAGCTCTGACAGCACATCCTTCGTGTTTGGCGTTGAAGTGTTGGTCGAGGGCCAACCTCGCCGCCAAAACGTCGGATGCGATGCCGCTTCTAATTGCCTCTTCTAGCTTCTTAACTAGCTCACCCTCTACTCTATTTCTATCTATGGCTAGTGCTTTGCTGTACCTAATCGCTTCTGCTTTTACTGCTCTCTTGAGGGCAAACCACCATTTGTTGTTGATGATGGCTCCCGTCAAAGCCCTCTTTACTAGTGTGCTAATCCGGTCTCTGAAAACTTGTCTGGACGGGAATGATGCGTTCAGTTTCCAGTACCCAGGACCCTGTCTATGTGCCTTATCTAAGTCTAGCGTACACGTCACCAATTTGTGATCCGTGTAGCTGACTGTGTGGAATTGTGGACATCCTAAGTTATCCTTGTCTACTGTCCTACACAGTATCCTATCTAGATACGATCTCGACGACCCACTGCGGTTGCTCCATGTCCACGTTGGTGCATTTGGGTGGTCGAGTCGGTACCTGTCAGACAGTTGGAATCGTCTGAGCAGGTCTCTGAGGCATTTGCATCCCCTTCTGTTTCTGTCTCTACCCACGTAGTCTACATGCGTGTCCAAGGTAGCATTCCAATCCCCCACTAAGAGTAAAGGACGAGACGTTCCCAAGAATACTTCTAGACGTCGAAAGAAATCCGCCCGACCTGTTAAGGGCGGTGCGTAGACTGATACGAGTCGAAAAGCGCACCCATTGCTGCCGTCAACATCCAGAACGATCAGTCTACCCTCCGGGTCTACGAATATCGTCTTGACTTCGAGATCCAGGCTCTTGTGAAAAAGTACCGCGGTGCCACTACCGCCCATCCTCGGCAGACAGGGAGCGAAATAAATGTTAAACTGTCCGCCAAACATGGACTTTAGGGCCCGTGGCTCGTGGAGTCTGGTCTCACTTATGGCTATGATTCCCAAATCATGTGACTTGATGTCATTTAGGAGGTATCCTTGTTTCCAAGGAGACCCCAAGCCACGCGCATTCACACAACCAATCTTGACCATGATTCTATTGGGGTGTGTGCTTTAAAACACACAAATGAAAGTACAGATAGATAGATAGATAGATAGATAGATAGATAGATAGATAGATAGATAGATAGATAGATAGATAGATAGATAGATAGATAGATAGATAGATAGAATAACAAGTTTTAAATTTACTTCCTCAATAATTTCACTTTAATACTGCTCTGCCACTGGGGCTACTTCCATGAATACTACTACCATGTGGCCATGCCGTGGCACTATCATCAAAAGATTTTAATTGGACATATTAATTCTAGGAATTATTCCAAAATGGCACTTATTTTATCTATTTCTTTATATCAGTAGGCTGAGTTATTTTTGACAAAGAATGTCAAAGAATGCTACAACGTAGATGTACTGTTTTTCTGTTCTTTAGACAAACATACACACACACTCACACACACACACACACTCTCACACACACACACACACACACACACACACACACACACACACACACACACACACACACAGAGGCCGCATATGTTGATAAATAACTAGACAAAACAAATAGATTGATATATAGACAAATAAATATACATGAATAAATGAATACGTGTGTACGTGTATGTATGTTTGTAAACACCGGTTACGTTGGACCGGACACCTTATTAGAATGAAGGATAGCAAGATCCCTAAGCAGATGCTATATGGGGAACTTGTGAATGCAAAGAGACCCCGGCAGAAAACAAGGTTGCGATTTAAGGACTGAGTCAAGTCCTCGTTAAAGGCCTGTGATACGCAGGAGACTGACTGGGAAAACAATGCCTGTCATCGTCACAGATGGAGAAAGCAGGTTAAGGAGGGAGTTGACACTTTTGAGAGAGCACTTATTCTGCATGAAGAACTTAAGCATACTTATTAGCCACCAACGGAGCCGCGAATGCAAAATATAAGTTAGTCCGAGAGCGCATAATGTTCCTGAAGATCAGCAATGGTCTTCCTCGGTCACGAGTGGACGGCCAACATGTATGTATGTATGTATATATGTATGTATGTATGTATGTATGTATGTATGTATGTATGTATGTATGTATGTATGTATGTATGTATGTGCATGTATGCCACGGGTTGCTGTACAATTTCTGCCTACCAAATTCCATTTATAAGTCACTTTTGGCCCAAATACTACAGTAGGAGTGCTATTCGGTGGGATGGAACCTAAGGCCATATGGTTGCCCACTGAATCTCTTAACCAAACCTTTTTCTTTCCTAAAATCCACTTCAACAAATATTGCAACATGTAACCGCTAAGCATCAAAGATATCTAATCTAAAATGGCGTTTACCAACAAGCTGATAGTTAGTATTCAATGATGTATGACAAAAATGTCAGCTAGTCATTATTGGGTTTATCTGAGAGACGAATTCCCTTTTAATATCATCAATATACAAATAGTTATACAAGAGAAATTACTTAACACAGCATAGTGCAGGTTGTTATATAGAAGCAATAATAATTTCTAATATGCTCACCGGCATTATATAGAAGTAATAGTGAATTCTTTCAGAGGTGTATGAATGGAAGAATGATTGCAGGAAGGAAGGAAGGAAGAACAAAGGAAAGAAGGAATGAATGAACGAACGAACGAATATTCCCAACTTCATGGTTGAGGATCGTAGGTCTGAACCACAACTACTTACTCCTCGCCAATTTTTACTATTTCGTGTTGTCGTCGTAGACTCTGTCGGGGTCCTCTTCGTCTAGTCTTTGATGCTACACCTTACTTTGTCTTTGTCGCCTGCGATCAAGTTTTCCGATCACCCAGTACTCGAAGTTGTGGGCACAGAGGTTCTGGATCTTGATAAAGTGGCCAAATTGATAGTAGTCTTTGCTGTTTGACCATCGTCACCAACTTCATGGATACAAGACCATGTATATCGATCCCGAAGAGATTGAACACAAAACTAATGTCGACAGAATTTGACCCAGAAATGAAAAGGACGAAAATATATGCAACGAGGTATTTTTGTATAAACCTGAATGTGCAGACTACATTCAGCTTTCCACGCTTTATTTGTATAGAAATTATTGGACGTAGAAATTACTGAGTAGTTACGAAGTTCGCTGTGCAATCACGAGGTTCTGTGTTCGCTTACATTACGTAACATTTTGAGTAGTGTCGTTTATCATAGCTTTGAGTCACCCTAAGCCTTGCAAATAAAATTAGGGAGTCTCTTGAATGGACTTCACATGTGATTCAAAGGTCCAGCATTGTCATATATTGTATCATAATCACACGACCTGAAAATAACGGTAAGGTACACAGGATAGTGGGATATTCAGCCAATTACATATTAATTTATATTTCTTTACTGCCCACAAGGGGCTAAACATAGGGGGGACAAACAAGGACATACAAAGGGATCAAGTCGATTACATCGACACCAGTGCGAAACTGGTACTTTATTTATCGACCCCGAAAGGATGAAAGGCAAAGTCGACCTCGGCGGAATTTGAACTCAGAACGTAACGACAGACGAAATACCTATTTCTTTACTACCCACAAGGGGCTAAACACAGAAGGGACAAACAAGGACAGACAAACGGATTAAGTCGATTAGATCGACTCCAGTGCGTAACTTGTACAAAATTTATCGACCCCGAAAGGATGAAAGGCAAAGTCGACCTCGGTGGAATTTGAACTCAGAAAGTAACGGCAGACGAAATACGGCTACGCATTTCGTCCGGCGCACTAACGTTTCTGCCAGCTCGATTTCTGTTGGTCGAACAACTGAATGGGCGGAGATTCTATCATAGAAATAATAATAATCCTTTCTAATTTTAGCACAAGGCAGCAATTTCGAAGGGAGGAGAAAGTCGATTACATCGATCTAGTACTGACACTTATTTTTGATGTCTTCGAAAGGATGAAAGGCAAATTCGACCACAGCAGAATTTAAACTCAGAACGTATGTCCGACGCACACTAAAGATTCTGCTTGTTTGCCGCTTTTATCATAGAAATAATTATTTTTCTATAGATACAAGGCCCGAAATTTGGGGGAAGGTTCTAGTCGATTGCATCGTCCCCTATGCTAAATAGACACTCCTCGGCAGCATTTGAACTCAGAAAGTAAAGAGCCGGAAGAACTGCCGCTAAGTATTTTGTTCGACGCGGTAACGATTCTGCCAGCTAGCAGTCTTTATCATAGAGATAATTATGGAAATATTTATCAGTTACTAAGCTAACGCATCACTCACATTGATTTGAACTTCTAAAAAATACAGAGTCTAATATTCAGAGCAACACCGGTAAGGCGGTGAGCTGGCAGAATCGTTAGCCGAGCAAAATGTTTAGCGGCATTTCGTCCGTCCTTATGTTCTGAGTTCAAATTCCGCCGTTCAAATTCTGGGGGTCGATTTAATCGACTTGGCTCCGCCCCCAAAAACTGCTGGCCTTGTGTCAAAAATTCAAACCAATATTTAGAACAACGTTACTGATGACGGGGCGTAGCTACTTCAAAAAGTTGTGTAAGTATGTAATAAGTGAATAAAACTTGCAATATAATGAAGTTTTAATTAAAGCAGTTTTAAAATGTATGCATATATATAGATAGATAGATAGATAGATAGATAGATAGATAGATAGATAGATAGATACGAAATTTTTCTGCTGACGGTGTGGTGGAACGCATATATTTTTTCTTTATTTCTAATTACAGTGAAACCCCAAAACGTTAGAATCAGACATTTAGATAGATTTCTATCTACAGAAAAATATACATATTTCATAGCGAACTTTTTACACAATTATAACGAATAGAATATTGCGTTTACTTACCTAACAGACAGACAGATAGAGTTTTACCTATCTGGAAAGTGAATGGAATTGAGATCAAGTGTTGAAGGAGGAATTTCGCAACTACGTGGTTTCGGATGCGCATTCATTGCGCAGCACTTTGAACAAGCGTCTTGTACCATATCTCCCAAGTTAAGCAGTGCTTTGTAAGAGGAAATCGGTAGACAAAAACTTATTCAGGGACCTGTAGTATGTATGTATTTATATACGTATGTGTATATGCGCGTATGTGTTCGTATGTTTGTGTACATGTGTGTGTGTGTGTATGTGTGTGTGTGTGTGTGTGTGTGTGTACGTGCGTGAGTGTGTATGTACCTTTCATTGGTGTTCGTTAGCGGATAATGTAAATATCAATAAGAAAAGAAAAAGGTTGCTTTCTAAGTGAGAATAACTTGCGTGATATTTGTTCCTCCTCCAAGTTACTCAAACAACGCTTTTCACTCCTCGCTGTCCTAAATGCAGTGAACCAGTGACAGGCCCGTGGAAACCTGAAATCAAGGACGTTGTTAATTGCCAAATGCCATATTCAATAATATTAGTTTCAAATTTTGGCACAAGCCTAGCAATTTCAGGGAGGAAGTAAATTGATTACATCGACCCCAGTGTTCCATTGGTACTTATTCTATCAACTCCAAAAGGATGAAAGATAAAGCCGACCTCGGCAGAATTTGAACTCAGAACATAAAGACAGACGAAATAGCTTTAAGCGTTTTGCCTGGCGTGCTAGCGATTCTGCTAGCTCATTGCCTTTCATACGATATAATATTAAAATTATTAACATCATAAACATTTAAAAGGCAGCTATACCGCTGTATTCATTTTTATTTTATTTTCTGACGATTCCGCAGCATATAATATATAGATTAGGCTCTGAATTCAAATCCCGGAGAGGTTCGACATTACTTTTCATCCTCGTGAAATCAATAAGATGCATATTAGTAATATATTGATTTCTTCCATAGATAAAAGGTTATGAATTTTTTGGTGGCGAGCAAAGGTTACATTCGATTACACCGATTTAGTATTTGATTGATACTTATTTTATCGACTTCGTAAGGATGAAAGGCAGTGTCAACCGCAGCGAGATTTGAACTCAGAACTTAAAGGAATATAACTTAAATGCTGCAAGTCATTTTATCCGTTACTCTACTGATTTTGTTAATCCGCCCTAAATTCAAATTTCCCTACATTACATATGTGAATCCCTACCGTATTGGTGTTTAAAATATAGAACACAACTTAGGGGTCTTTCCTCCCGCCCTATTGTTGTGATTCATATAATCAAAATCATTACATTTCCTTTATATCTATATATATTAATTATATATATTAATGAAGGCAATGAACAGGCAAAATCATTAGAGCGTTTGATGATAATATCTCTGAGTTGAAATTCCGCTGAAGTAGTTTCTTCTTTCATCCTTTCAGAATCAATAAACAAATTACTAATGTGGTGTCGTAAGATGGCGAGCTGGCAGAATCGTTAGCACACCGATCAAAATGCTTAGCGGCGTTTCGTCCATCTTTATGTTCTGAGTTCAAATTCCACCGAGGTCTACTCTGCCTTTTATCCTTTCGGGGTCGATAAGTTAGGTACCGGTAAAATACCGGGTTTGATGTTATCGACAATCCTCTCCCCTCAATTGTGCCTATTGTAGAAAGGATTATTATTGTTGTGGTGGTGGTGGTGGTGGTGGTGGTCCCAGCTCTGCTCTTATTCAAGAGACTTGTGGTCAAAGCCATTTTCAAAGAACTACATTATATAATGTTTATTTCAATGTTTGTGTATTTTTTGATGGTGCGGTGTGATTTGAGGTGGCGGTGTGTTAGTTATTTATAGCAGTTTAAGATTCTGTAGAGTCTCTCATTTGTTCTTGTGTAAATGTGTTCGCTCGTATTCGAACGCTCAATGCGGCTGTTGTTGGTTGGCTCTGATATCAGCCCTGACTGAGCACAGCTATGATCAAGAGCATTCCAGTCGCAATAATCGTGTCTTATTATTCAGCCATAGTAAGGCGGCGAGCTGGCAGAATTGTTAGCACCGCATAAAATGCTTTGAAGAATTTCGTCCATCTTTGCATTCTGAGTTCTGATTCTGCTGAGGTCGACTTTACCTTTCATCATTTCGGGGTGGATAAAATAAGTACCAGTCAAGTACTGGGATTGATGTAATCGACTTTCGTCATCTCCTATTAGCAGAAATAATTATTCACACCTTTTATCATAACCTTTTATCTATGGAAGAAATCAATATATTACTAAAATGCATCTTATTGATTTCACGAGGAAGAAAAGTAATGTCGAACCTCTCCGGGATTTGAATTCAGAGCCTAATGTGTGTTTTTGTGTGTCTGTGTTTGCCCCCCCCCCCCCAAACATCGCTTGATAACCGATGCTGGTGTGTTCATGTCCCCGTCACTTAGCGGTTCGGCAAAAGATACCGATAGAATAAATACTAGGCTTACAAAGAATAAGTCCTGGGGTCGATTTGCTCGACTAAAGGCGGTGCTCCAGCATGGCCGCACTCAAATGACTGAAACAAGTAAAAGAGCAAAGAGCAAAGAGCACACGGTATGTCAGACTGCTAACTAATGAAATTCTAATGAAGTCACAGATCTAAAGTATGTGACGTGAGTTCAGAAGAACTCTGTGCACTCGGAGCGCGCCAGGGGATTAATGAGAATTCAAAAAGAAGAAATAACAAGTGCTCTGTAGTATAATCGCTAACAAGTCACGGTCGCTTGTTAAGTAATAGGTATTTGGTTTGTTGGGTGGATATAGTCGATTATACTAATCCCAGTACTTGAGCTGTTTTTTTTTTTTTACCGATTCCAAAAAGAACCGAACTTGGCTGAATTTGAACGGAGAAATATACAAATACATTGTGCACATCAACCGTTAAGCATCCAAACCAGACATATCCAACCCAAATATTCTACCTGTTCTATGTTCAAACCAGCCAGATGCAACCTCTCACACCTACACTGCAATGTCCTTCTAAAAATAAGCAACCACGTCATGAAAATTTCAAAGCTGCAAGATGCATGATTAATTCAAAACAATGTCAATAAATAAGCATTATATTTGACAGAATAATTTGAGTGCTAAAGGGTTAAGTATCCTATTAATGGGGTTGCTGTTCTTTTGCGTCTCAACTTGGAGTTAAAAGTATCTAATATCACTTAGCGTGTCATACGATGTTTTCATATGTAACAGAAACGTTGTCTCATGGATGTTAGTAGCTCTCCAACGTGAATCTTACTTCAACTTAGTGAGTTAGCAACTGATCCGAAGTGAAGTAGTGTCTGACCCTCTAGAGGAAACATTGTATTTGTGATGCCGTTTTGGTAATATGTGGGTTCGGTATTATAAATTATCAGAGATGTCAACAAGGCAACGATGAATTATGTATGATGTCAATCAAATATCAACCAAAATCTCCATCACTGCATACCCTACCGTTTAAAAAAGATGAAAGACTCGTTGAATGATGTAAATCTAGATAGACTTGTGTCCAGAAAAAAAGACGGTGTGGTAACAGTTTTTGAGCATTTGTTTACTCGACCTTGGGAGAAACAATGACATCAGCATCAAATATTATAATTCACTGCTTCTTTGGTCGTCGTCATTATTCATACAATTTTGAAACAAATGTATCATTTTATTTTTTTACTGGAGATACGATCAATTCTTGAGAAGGGTTTCAAAAATCAAATTACAAGAAAAATATAAATAATAAAAAGAATTGACCAACTATGATGCAAACTAAAAAAAAATTAGGGAGGTGGGTATGAGGGTATCCTTGAGCTGGGAATCTTGAGCAAATGCTTGCAACAGTGTGGACTCTCCTAAAGCACCCAAAGAACCAGTTGGTGTTAAATCGGGTGACAAGCTTTGTCTGTGGATTTTTATTGTAGTTCATTGGGCGGCGAGCTGGCAGAATTGTTAGTACGCCCGGCAAAATGCTTAGCAGCATTTCGTCCATCTTTACATTCTGAGTTCAAATTTCGTCGAGGTCAACTTTGCCTTTCATTCATTCAGGGTCGATAAAATAAGAGTACCAATTGATGTAATCGACTTATCCCCTCTCTCGAATTTCCAAAATTGTGCCAAAGTTTGAAGCCGAATAAAGTATAATACAACCTGAAGGTATATCGGATCTAGTCTTTCTCATTCGCAAAATGAGTCTCCTTTAATTCTGCTCAGATTGCTTTCAATTTTGGTGTATCGATGCAACTCTGAATTTTGATTACGATCAACCAATTACCTTATCTCGTAAATTAAAGAATCTGATGTTATTTAGAATTAAAGCTGGGAAATTTTGGTAATTTTAGCCAAACAGCAGACAGCGTGGCATTAGCAGTTTGTTACCATGACAACTGCATGCTATGTTGTTATTCGCTTCACTGTTGTCTGCGACTTCGTGGTTCACTTCACTGTTGTCTGTGACACACGTTGTTCTATATTCATTTTACACACTTGATACTTCACACCGCGAGATTCTTTTCACCCGCGTGTTTTGTTTTAATTTTTCTGTGTCAGTATATTATATATTTTTCTGTGCTTCTGTGTTTTAGTATTTTTCTGTGCTTTTTCTGTGTTAGTATTTCTACATACTGTTCATTTCATATATGTTATTCTTATCGTAGTTTACAAATCCAAGCATGAAAACGTTACTCAGCTTTGGAGTTTTGGAGACAGACGCCCCCTTCACACACACATACACACAATACACATGAATGCATAAATGTACATATAAACTTACATATGAATACATACATCTACGTGCACTTATATATTAATGATGTACACAAATACATGACAGGTATACATAATACTGAACTACGCATGCAGACAAATATATTAATATAACAAATTTTTTAAATAATAAAAACAAAGGATCAATGAAGAGACAAAAGAAACAGTAAGATGATACATGTTGATTTTATTAGGTATTTTTATTCATTTAGAAACCTACAATGAACAGGTCATGTCACAGATGCTAAATTTTACAGGGTACAACCTTGAAGATGACACCGTTCCACTAAATGCAGAAAACTTCTGTTTCGCTATTGGCTAAAAATAGAGAGTTTGGCACTGTCATGCCTTTGGATGTCAGAAGTGAAAGAAGAAAAATCTTACGTCATTTTGACGTCACACTTTTTCTCGTCCATCTTCGTTTCTTTCCGTATAATTTATCAAATTAAAAAACGCAAAATCAAAAACGCGTGTAAATATATCAAATTAATAAACGCAAATTATTTAGAATGTAAAAATCAAAAACGCGTGTAAATATATCAAATTAATAAACGCAAATTATTTAGAATGTAAAAATCAAAAACGCGTGTAAATATATCAAATTAACAAACGCAAATTATTTAGAATGTAAAAATCAAAAACGCGTGTAAATATATCAAATTAATAAACGCAAATTATTTAGAATGTAAAAATATTATTTTCAACGGAGAGATTATCAAAATATAAACTTGAAGTTAAGTTTAAAAATAAATGCGATACTCATTCTGTCTTGATACTTATACTCTCTATATCTCAAACACATGGATATAGCTGTCGAATTTGCTCTATCAACTTTCCGAATATATCGTCCTTAAATTCATAGCGCCACATGAATTCGATGAGATGGGTCTGAAGTAAATTTCTGGCCGTTCCACATTCTCTTCTATTTCGATTCTTTACGTGTTTCCATAAACATTCTATGTGGTTGGTTGTGGCAAATGTTACCGGATCAACAAAATTTATTGAATGATTCACGGTCAAATGTCTGTATCCTAGCTGACTGAGTGTATTATACGAACGCCAAAGGTCGGAAATTATGGTTGTACCAGGCAATATACGCTCTCGTATAATTTGTAAAAGAGTGTCCGCTCTCCGATCTTCCACTGCCACTAAAATACATCTTCTGGTATCTCTTTCTAAAGCACCAAACACCCACTGCGTTTTAACCCGATGGCCAACATTATATTTTCTTCTAACAAACGCGCTTTCGTCTATCTCTACGATTCTGTTGGGTCCTCCCAGCTTAATATTCTGTGCAACATAATATTCTGCACATATATCGCGGCAAAAATTCCTCCAATCTGTCACGGCTACATTTGCTAAATGACATTCCTGTCTTATTCCTTTTGCTAAATCTTCTTTGGCCCAGTAATATAATATATCTATGATTTGTTGACACTTCAATTTGCTATTTTCTAAAAATGTTCCTTTTCTAATTGACACGGATTTTCTACAAGGTCTTCCACACGACCATATTACTTCATCCGATATACTTTTTTTCGCTATTTCACTCATGCTACCTCCACACGATATACATATTTTCTGGGTATTCAAAAGGCCATGTCTCTTAAGTCAATTAATGCTATCTGCTGTTGTAGCCGTGGCCATGGTAATATCGCGGTGACTAATTCCTCTTAAACTTGGATATGCAAAAGCCATATTGAAAATTGTTTCGCACGTGTTGATATCACACTGAAAGATTTTCTAACTGAATAAATTTCAAAGTTTGAATTACACACGTGGTGGTCAGTGGTCATTCTGATTGGTGTATGTAATCGCGGTGATGGTCATGGGGGTTCATTTGTGCAGATTTGGTGTGATTTCTTTTTTAAAAACAATAATGAATAATGCAAGAATATATTTATTTATAAAGTTTAAACAGAATAAGTATCACATTTATTTTAAATAAACGAAAGTTTAAACATGACGTAAATACACGAAGTTGACGTCTGACGTCAGATTTTTCTACTTTCACTTCTGACATCCAAAGGCATGACTGTGCCGAGAGTTTTTCCGATTTTTAAACTTCTGTAACTTTTACCTCCAATTTTTTTTCCCCCACAACATCATACCTTCATAGCAATGAGATTGGAAGACTACATTATTATAGCCGATTTCCAGATATTTTACTTCCTTTTTAAAAAATGCATATTTTGTGAATGAAAAAAACTAGATCCGATATGTCTTAGAATATCCTTAGATAAACAATATCGAACACGGAGCTGGAAAGGTAGAAACAACAAAAAGAGGGTCGTGACATGTTGTAGTAGTAGCAGTAGACTATTGTTGCTTAGCTCCAGATCACTGTTGATGCTGATCCAACAAACCTGACAAAAGATGTTTTAGCCGTAAGCATCCCGCTTTTCACTTCTTTCTTCTTTTTTCTTTTTTTTTCTGTTCATTTTTCAGCGATAGTATATCTAGAACTATGTTAATAAATCTGTGCTTACTTCTTTGTTAGACGGTACGAGGGGCGTTCAATAAGTAATGCCCCTGACCCACTTTCAGTTGTTTGATCTAGCTGAAATTTTGCATGTGCACTTATTTATACCTCTATAGATTAAGTGGCGAATTACAGCTCTGAACTAATTGTGGTTTCTGATTTACAGGTGTTTGAACTGAGTCAAGTGTGAAATGGAGCCTGTTGAGTGTCGAGCAGTGATCTGGTTTTTGTATTTGAAAGGACGCACACCACGGGAGACTTTTGATGAAATGAAAGTAACTTATGGTGATGATGCCCCATCATATGACCTTGTAAAACGCTGGCATTGTGAATTCAAACATAGTCGGAACTCTGTGGAAACAGCTCCCAGATCTGGTCGCCCCCTTCTGCCGTTGATGAGACGTCTGTCCGTCAAGTTGAGGCTGCCATTTTGGAAGGTCAACGCATAACTATTCGCCAAATAGCCCATAAGGTTAATATTAGTACCGGGTCTGTGGAAACTATCATTCATGACCATTTGCATATGCAAAAGGTGTCTGCCAGATGGATTTCCATGTTGCTCACACCTTTCCAGAAGCAAGAACGCGTTGAGTGCTCGAGGATGAATTTGGAGATGTGCCAAGAAAATGAGTCAAAATTTTTCAAAAGACTGATCACACAGGATAAAACCTGGGTCCATCACTATGATCCATAGACCAAAGCCCAGTCAATGCAGTGAAAGCACCGTGACTCATCTCCTCCAAAGAAGGCAAGGGTGCAGCCCTCCGCTGACAAGGTTATGCTCACAGTCTTCTGGCACCAGGACGGAGTAGTGATTACAGATTTCCTGGCAAAGGGTACCACAATTACAGGAGCCTATTATGCTTCACTTTTGAGGAAATTAAGAGAAGCTATCAAAATCAAAGAGGGGCAAGATCAGCAAAGGCATCCTCCTCCTGCAGGACAACGCTCCGGTCCACAACTCGCGTGTCGCCAGATCAGAAGCACAGGCGTGCAGCTATGAACTCCTCCCCTTGCACCCTCTGATTTTCACCTCTTCCCAGCCATGAAGTTGATTTTGAAAGGAAAGCGTTTCCCAGATGATGCAGCCTTGATTTCTGAAGTCACGTCGTGGTTGGAGGACCAAGCTGGGGTCTTCTACAAAAACGGTCTCCAGAGCTGTATCAAACGATGGGAGAAATGCATAACTCTGGGTAGTTCCTATGTAGGAAAAGACTAATAACTGTGCCAAGTGTCGTTGCTCTACTGCTGTGGGAAGTGGGTCAGGGGCATTACTTATTGAACGCCCCTCGTAAGACGTAAGAGGTAGATTTATTTAGTCGATATCTGTTGTTGCAGGTTGACTGACCTTGTTAAGATACTCTCACTACCTGACTGTTGTTGTAGTAGCTGTTGTCGTTGCTTCTTAACTGCTGTTCAACTCCAATAGCTCAAACCTACAATCAAATTTGTTCCAACCATTATCATCCCGCTCTTCCTTTTTTTTTCATGCATAGTGTATCTAGAACTACATTAACTAAAGTGTCCTTCTATTGTTTATGATTGGAGGGTGATTTGGTTCTTATCTCTAGTCCATGTTCGTTGACTCAGAGGCTCTCTCTTTGACCGATAACAAATGATTTAACCAAGTAACTATTTCTTTCTTCGTTTTATCGCCCACCTCATTGGATAAAGCAACGAATGATTGCGGTGTAATTCGATGAATTCGATCATACAAACTATATATATCAACAGATCGTCATTGTCCACACTGCCAGTGTAATTCGACGCTAATTCTTCCTCAAAAGTGGGCTAACCCTATCACCTTAATTGAATTATCCTTCAATGACAGCTACCGTTGCTTGACATTTCTAACAACATGGCGGAAACTAAATTTACTGACCGTCAAAAGCTCAGATTTCAGTTCCATTCTCCCAAAACAATATTTACACAGAATTACCTTCCTGTCGAAAATCTCTCTATAGAGTCTTGTTGTAATCAGAAACTATACGATGAATCAAATATCAGCAACAACAACGGCAGCAACAACAATAAATCATGATCTTCATTATTATCATCATAATCATTCCTGTCATCATTATCGTCATTGTTATTGTTTTTGTTATAAACATCATTATCAATATTGTTATTACTTACTATCTGATAATACATTTCTGTTGCTTTGAGAAGGTAATTAATGTTAGTTGATTGAGTTAGATATTGTGTGGTCAAGTCAAAGATCTTGTAATATATCTACAAACTTATTGTATCTATCTAATGTCTATTTCCTTCACGGCTGGTAGTATTATGGTAGTAGTTTTATAGATTCAAATAAACAGAATCCCAAAAGAGGAAAAGATTCATTGGATTTCTAAATGTAGATGCGCATATTTTGTATATGCTAGTAAACACCACATAATAAATAAATAAATAAATAAATAAATAAATAAATAAATAAATAAATACATGCGCCCTTTTAAAGCCTAGCCAGAATCCCAAAAGAGGAAAAGATTCATTGGATTTCTAAATGTAGATGCGCATGTTTTGTATATGCTAGTAAACACCACATAATAAATAAATAAATAAATAAATAAATGCGTCCTTTTAAAGCCTAACCAGGCTCATGGGCCCGGTTTCCCGGTTTCTATGGCCTATGTGTTCCCCAGCTGGACGGGACGCCAGTCCATCGCAGCGTTACTCATTTTTGCCAGCTGAGTGGACTGGAGCAACGTGAAATGAAGTGTTTTGCTCAAGAACACAACGCGTCGCCCGGACCAGGAATCGAAACCACAATCTTACGATCATGATGCTGACATCCTAACCACTAAGCCCTGCGCCTCCACAGTAAACACCACATACCCACGAAAATTCGTAATTTCTTCTTTTTTTATTTTATGATAATTCTATTTACTATTTCTCAAGTATCAAATTTAATTGTTTCTAACATAAGGACAATACTACATATTTGATGCTAGGTGTCACAGACGTGCCGCCAAGATAGACAGTGCCTATCTTGAATAAAATAGATCGATAGCAACATTTTCCTTTTATGGCAAAATATGCACTTAATTCAATAATACTATGAAGGTTAGTCTGATTACTATGCACAAAATATAATTTTTTTTTTTTTTTTGTAGATTAGGTAGGCATAATTCGCCCCTGCCTTTCAATCACAGTATTTAAGTTACGCATAGTAATGCTGTAGTACACGCGCTGCGTACACTCCTACAACTTTTCCTTTACGGGCTATAAAGTTAGAGGTAAATCTGTCTTCAACTCAGTCGCACGTCTGTATTTCGCTTATTTTTTGTGTGTTTTACTACATGGTCACCAACTACCCACCCTGAGTAATTACTGACGGCTCGTGCTTGCTAGGTGTTATTCGAATAACATCAAATAAAATGTCCTCCTAATGATTGTGATTGGAGGCAGATATGGTTGGTATTTCTTACAGGTTAAGTGCTCGCTAAACGGTTTCCTCGTTCATTCCTCAGTCCTTCTACTAGTAAATTTGTGACATGAGTTCGTTGTAACAGCTAACGGCTATATACAGTTGGTGTGCTGTTTGAATTACCAGTATTTAGCCAATTTACAAGATTTACATTGAATCAAGCCGTATGTGTATCAGTTTGGAAATGAATTGAATTGTTTTAGCCAAAAAGGAGAAGCCTAGTTTTGAGATGTAATTTTGGCAATGTTAAGCGTATAAGATCACTACAAGTAATCACCAGATAGTGGAATTTTAGTTGCATGTCATAGATGTCTAGAGACGGTTTAATTATAGATGGGTTTGCCTGAAAAGTGGTTTATATCTTGTATTTTTGTGGTGTTGAAGGAACAGTGTTGTCATGACCTCGATGATGAATTCTCCCAAAGCCTCTGTGCCTAACATTGTGTGTACGTGTGTTGTGTGCGTGCGTGTTGTGTGCATGTATGAGTACACGTGCGTTGAGCATGAAAAAATAATCAAACTTGTGAATGTGTGTATGTGTATACGTACGTACATACACACGTACATACATGTGTGTGTGTATGTATGTATACATACATATACACACACACATATATGTACATACATAAATACATATATACTTATATATATACTGTTGCGTCTGGGGAGAGTCATTTTCTTTTGGTGCCTTATAATCTAACACACACACCGGTAAAATGTTCACTTTTTTTTTTCCTAAAATTTTCGTTGCGTCTTGCAACCTTTTCAATAGTCATACACACACACACACGCATATATATATATATATATATATATATATATATACATATATGTATATATATATATATATGTATATATATATATATATATATATATATATATATATATATATATATATATATATATATATATATATATATATATATATATGCATATACATATACATATATATATATATGTATACACACACAAAAGTTATTTTATATAGACAGAGATAAGTAGGTGGGTCAGTGGATTGGTAGGGAGTAGGTAGATAACTAGGTAGGTAAGTAGGTAGGTAGGTAGGTAGGTAGGTAGGTAGGTGTAATATCTACCTACCTACTTACTAAAGAGTTACAAAATGCGTTTCGTTCTTTTTTCTTTTAGTCTGCAGGGAAAACAATACTCATGACTCGTTACAGACTTGTGGGAGGTGGGTAGGAGGGTATCCTCAAGCTGGGAATTTTGAGCGAACGCTTGCAACAGAGTGGACTCCGCTAAGGCACCCAAAGTACCAGCCGATGTTAAAACGGGTGACAATCTTTGTCTGTGGATTGTTATCGTAGTTCCTCAGGCGGCGAGCTGTCAGAATCGTTAGCACGCAGGACAAAATGCTTAGCAGCATTTCGTCCGTCTTTATGTTCTGAGTTCAAATTCACCCGAGGTCGACTTTGCCTTTCATTCATTCAGAGTCGATAAAATAAGTACCATTTGAACACTGAGATCGATGTAATCGAATTATTCCCTCCCTCGAACTTATTGGCCTTGTATCAAAATTTGAAACCAATATAAGAAATAAAACTTGCGGTTATGTGACGTTCTTGTCTTTGTGGCATGAATGATCTAAGTGAAGTGAAATGATTCTAATTGGGCAATCCAACTCTTGTTATGCTTACATTTATATCACCATATCCCACAACTACAAAGGATCCTAATTCAGCAAGGAAGCCTATATGCAGTAACTCGATTTGCTAGAGATAATGACCAAATGTCCTCAACCTATTTTTATAAAAGCCAGACATTGACTAATGTACACAGAAGTATACTATGCCTGATTGATAAAAAGATACGATATAGTCATCGTTGAAACACTTTTGACCGTTGGTTTGTTCAATGAAGGTGGTGGTGGTGGTGGTGGTCTTACATTTGCAGTAGTCGTTCACTTTCTCATTTTCATATGGATTCCATCTTGAAATTATTTGTTATTTCCTAAAATTTCAACTTCGTTTCATTTGAGTTGTGTAAGCTTAGAGATCACGTCTTTATAATTTATTAGGAAAGGTCAGAGTATTTGTTTTTTGTTGGGTTCTTTTTTTTTTTTTTTTTGTAGCATCACCAATACTGATGAGGTCAGGGAGAATGAACTGTGACTCAATAGTGGTTACAGTATGTAAAAGTACATTAAGATCTTCCTTCAGACGGAGACGTCAGAATATTTTCAACAGAACAGTTTAGTGTATCTGAATAATAAATCGCAATGGATTATATCTGCCTCAAGCAAAATGTCGAAGTCCATCCAACGGGCTTCCAAACAATGTCCACCTATCAAACTCATACACAAGAACTGGGCCAATACAAGTCAATGCATGAAAACACTTTCCCATGGTTCAAAGTGATAGGATCGAACACAAACCCATGTGATTAAAACTTAATTCCTAACTACTCGGCCATACGACGAGTGGTTTTATTCAGATATGCAGTGTTAAGTTATTACATTTTACACTCTAAATAGTTTATTCAATGTCTACCCTGTATAAAATGGCTGTATATACTAACTTTTACTATTCTGTACTTCTTTCATCACCACTATTTTGTGTTTTATAGAATCAGTGGAAAAGAGAAGAATGAACAAAAGAGGCTTGGCTTTTTTATATTGTATTGCAACTTAGCATGTTGCATATTGCAACAATACTCATTCACAGTCTTCTCTCTCTCTCTTTCTTTCTCTCTTTCTATGTCTATCTGTTTATCTATCTAGTTATCTATCTTTTCTACAACAGTAAAATTGGAATTTCTTGCTTCCGTCAATTATAATGTTACTTCCTAGTTAATAGCATGACTTCCGGCGAAGCCAATCAGCCGTTCTAATCAAACAAATGTGATTTGTACAAAAACGGTCAACAAAAATGAAACACTTCCATATGTACGTAATCGGTGAATATTTTATATCACTCAAGCTAGTGAAACCGTTACCATTAAAATCTCGGCAATATTAATAGATAAATACTTTACAGCCTTCTGATGCATTTTGTTTTCTGAATCCCCAGGTTACATAGTTTCCCTCAATGCACTCATCATTCAGAAAGCTTTATGAAATTTAAGAGGTGTTTATCGCGTTACAGCTGTTTCTTTCTATCTCCGACAATCAAACATATTGATTTTGAAATACATATAATTCCAATTGTGCTTCCTTACTTTAATAAGTAATAAAAGTTTCATTTAGCTGATGCCATCAAAACTATAAATACTAAAATGTTTCGATAATACATTTGCTCTGTTAGACATCGAATAAAGCAATGTAGATATGTATTCAGCTGTGACATGGTCGAAATTTATAGATTAAAGAATACGATCGACTGCTTCTCAGTTTGAGTTTTCATGTGCATAAGTTGATTCATATATATTACACAGCGTCAACTACCGCTGCTTTTAAATAGGAAGAACGATTCAACATGGAGAACTAGTTTCCTTATTCTAAAGGGAGATCTGTGCTGAACATTTAAGTATTTCTGATGTATGAATTTTCGTAGGTGTACAATAGTGTGGGAGATGCTTTTTTATATTACTGCATGACTACACTTACAGTTATGATTTCAGACACTCTTTAGTTTTTGTTAACCCTCAAACACCTTTGCTAAGACTATATTGATGAGATTAATGGGAAAATTACGTCAGACAAAGTGCTTAGCAGCATTTTTTCCAGCTCTTTACGTTCTGTACTCAAATTCCACAATAATCAACTTAACCTTTCGTCTTTTAGGGTTCGATAAAATACGTACCAGTTGGGCACTGAAACCGATGTAACTGACTTAGCTCACCACACCTAAAATCGCTAGCCTTGTGCCGAAATTCGAAATAAATTATAATTATTTATAAGGCGGCGAGCTGACAGAATCATTAGCTACGTTCTGAGTTCAAATTCCGCCGAGGTCGACTTTGCTTTTCGTCCTTTCGGGTTGGATAAAATAAGTACCAGTTGAGCACTGATGCCAATGCAGTTGACTTACCGTCTCACACACACACACATACACGCGCGTGCACGCATACGCACACACATACACACACACATACACACAGATCTAAAATTGCCGGCCTTGTCAAAATTTGGAATATTATTTTTATTTGTAGAGGCGCGTGGCTTAGTGGTTAGAGTGTTGGACTCCTGATCGTAAGATTGTGGTTTCGATTCCTGGACTTAGCTGGCAAAAATGAGTAATCCCGTGATGGATCGGCGTCCCGTCCAGGTGGAGGAATTTATACGCCACTGAAACCGGGAAACCGGCCTTTATGAGCTTGGCATGGCTCGAGAAGGAAACCTTTCTTTATTTTCTTCGTTATTATTATTTATGATCATAAATCATCGAGCTGGCTGAATCGTTAGACCCTCAGACAAAATGCTTAGCGGCATTTCTTGCGGGTGTTTATGATCTAAATTCAAATCCCACTCAGACGAGCTTTGACTTTCACTCGTTCTGGATCGATAAAATAAAGTACCACTCAAATACTAGCGTTGCTGTAATCGACTGCCCCCCCCCCACCACCATCACCACTGCTTCATCAAATTATAGGCCTTGTGTTTGTATTCTTTTAGTCTTTTACTTGCTTCAGTCATTTGACTGCGGCCTTGCTGGAGCACCACCTTTAGTCGAACAAATCGACCCCATGACTTATTCTTTGTAAGCCTAGTATTTATTTTATTGTTTTTTTGCTGAACCGCTAGGTTACGGGGACGTAAACACACCAGCATCGGTTGTCAAGCGATGTTAGGGAGACAAACATAGACACACAAACACGCGCACACACGCACAAACATACACACGCACACACACACGCACACACGCACGCACGCACGCACACACACACACACACACACACACACACACACACACACATATATATATATATATACACGACAGGCTTCTTTCAGTTCTCGTCTACCATATCCACTCACAAGGTTTTGATCGGCCCGAGGCTATAGTAGAAGGCACTTGCCCAGTGGGACTGTGAACCCGGAACCATGTGGCTGGTAAGCAAGCTACTTTATTTCATCAAATTTGCCATGAAGGCATTGCAAAGAGTAGCTTGCGGGCTGTACAGAAACATTAATGAGATGAATGATGAAAAAAAAAGTTGAAAAAATTATATTGAGGGGAGAAGACAAAAAACGCTCGCCGATTTTTTGCTTCTCTAATACATTATTATTTTTTTAAAAAAAAAAAATGAGGCATTAAACCTCTTACTTTAGTTTATTACAAATTTTCTTTTTGTCTTTAAAAAGAACACGCAAAAATGAGGCAATAAACCTTTTACCCAGACTGAGTCACCAAGTCTCTTCAATCATCCCCTATCAATTCTCTTGCAACCTGCAGGTAATCATGCAGCTGCAATCCGAGTCTCCAAAAGAGATAATTGTAATCTTTCTTCGAACAGGACTCCACTATTCGAAAGAAATCTCTTTCATTCACCACCAGCGCCGCTACCCGCAGCGGCCAATGCTGACTTTCAGTACAGGCCGATTCCATCAGGTCCTGACTTACAAGACAACTCTCAACAAAGTTGTCAACAACCCCTCCCTTAGGATAGAATACCACATATTCTTTACTTTCACAGGGAGGGTCCATATCTTCCTCTGTCGGTGGCACGATTCCCACCGAAGAGGCCTCGGGACATGCCGGCAGTACACTGCACACCTCCGGCACTGTCCCATTCTTTTTTGTTTTTCCTTTTTATCTTTGGTGCGGGAGGAGTTGGCTCCTTCGCCATAACCGCAGGAACCTCGCTTCCTCCCACAACTTTGGGATCCCTCGGAGAGCAACCATTGTTGCTCCCCTTCTTAATGACAGTTCTTCTTAATGACAGTTCTTCTTAATGTGGCCAGGCTCCAGGTACTGATGAGACTTGGGAGCGTCCCTCAAGAATCACCGGATACCTAGACCCAGCCATCCTCAAAAAATCTGGAAGCACCGGCTGATTGGGTCCACAGGGTCAAAACTGCTTTTGACCCCACCCAATCAGCCGTAGGCAACATTCAAGAGCTTGGCTCCACAGCCACCCAGACCCCGGCGGAAAGTGTCCTCTATCCACTCGGGCTCTATTCCAGGTGGGAGCCCACACACCCAAGCTGTTGTCAATTTCCTTCCACGATATGTGGACAGAAACAGAATTTTCTCCACTTCCGGGGGCTGGCTCGCAAAAATGCGATCCTCCTCAGAGGTGTCAAATAGCAACTACACTGTTGCATATTTGACATTCCTTGCAATAAACTTGGTAGTCACGCCCACCAAAACAAAACAATTCTCACCGTTATGTGAGACTCCAAATACAACCACAGGCAGACAAATGCGTGGGACTCAGTAGAGATTTCTTGTTCGACAAAAATAAATAAACACGAGCAACAAAACTCCACTGAATCCAACAAAAAACAAATGTCTTACCTAGTATTTATGCTTCAATTATGCTTCAATTATACAACGACGTGACTCCAGCAGCGAAGAAGAACGCATCCACACAGTAGTGAGGTAAACAAGCTACTTACCACACAGCCACTCCTAGAAACATTTATTATTATTATCTTTTTTGAAGTTTTGTATGAGTTTCTAATGTACCCCCGGTGCACCTCTGTGTTGTTTTGGTATGTGTAAAATTGTCTTTTGGGGATGCAGAGTGGTGTTCAAAATTCTATATTAGCTTTTATCCAATATATTCCTATCTCAGATTCACACACTTTTTGCAACGGTCCTTCGATTTTTCTAATCCCTGTAAAAGAACTCGGAAGTCTGAGCCTCTAACTAGGCCTTTCGCAATACCTTTACAGCCAGGAACTTTTCAGCACCCCTCGTATAAAACATCTATTCAATGGTCAAGATCTCTTGAATGGCCATTCCTACATAACAAATCAAGGAATTACCCGGCGATTTCACAATTTACAGATTGATAGAGTAAGACACTGCCCATTATTTTGGAACACTTGCAACTGTTTGTCTTAAACAGAATATTCTAAAGAGTTGCAATTTATTATAAGCTCGTAAGATCAAACAGAATTCAATAGAACAGAAATTATGAAAAGTAGTCACCACAACAGACAAATCAAATCCAGGCTGATTATATCATGAAGAGTAAATGAAACCAGAGATGGAAGGATCGGTAGCAAATATTTGTTGTATAAAACAAAATTAATTCATTTTACTTGATGCGTAATTAATTCTAATGTACAGTGGAATCTACTTATTATAATCATGGTTAATGCTATCAACTGGTTGTTGTCATCAAAATTAGCGTGCCCCAAACTCTTTACTTAAAATGAATTTAAAATTATAATTATCAGTGGTTATACTAATGAAGAAATTGTAAATGTAGATGAAACTGGATCGATTTGGAAATGAATGCTTGATAAAACTTTCTCGACAAAGTGTGTAAAATTATAGGCAGAGTCCAAAGTAGTTGATGACAGTCTAGCGATTTCATTATGCCGAAATAGTGCCTGTGGTTTCAAATTAAAACTACGTCAATCAATCGATCAAATGCCCGGGAAAACTGACAAAAGTGGTCTTGTTTCATCAGGACAATGCTCCATCACACAAGTCATTGCTCCCAATGGCTGCTATGTGTGACTGTGGCTTTGAACTAGTTGATCGCCCTCCCTATTCTCCTGATCTTTCTCCAACATGAAAAATCACTTGGCTGGGAACCAATATCGCAGTGATGATGACGTCATATCTGCTGCTGATGACGTTTTTGACGAACAGGATGAAAGCATCTTCACTAATGAAATCCAAGCACTGCAACACCAATGGGAGAAGTGTGTGCACCGCATGGGGAACTATGTTGAAAAAGAAACCTCATTTGGTCATACTCCATGAGAGTATCTTGGTCAGTCTATAAACTTTTCAGCTGGTCCTTGTACAGGGACATAGCAAAAATCTCGACTTCATTTACTCCAAAATATCATGAAATAAACGGTGATAATTAGCTTGCAAGTTGTGAACTTCAATGTGGAAGATCGTTTAAATTTAGAGCAGCTATGTGCATATAAGAATGAGGACAAGACGAAACAGGTGAAGTTGAAAGGTAAACGAAAGAATTCAGAATTACAGATGGAAAACAAATGATAGAGCGGAGTTGAAAATGCACTCAGCTATAAAGAATCATACAGAAAAAGAAGAAAAATTGAAAGTACTCCTCTTAAAAATCTTTAAAAACAGCCAACAACAACGTGGTTGTTTTTTTATTGTTTACATATATATATATATATATATATATATATATATATATATATATATATATATATATATATATATATATATATATATATATATATATATATATGATATGTATGTATGTATGTATGTATGTATGTATGTATGTATGTATGTATGTATGTATGTACTGAAGCAAGTCAATAAATTTGTAAAACAAAATTGCGTTCAATTCATTTTATTTATCTTTATTTATATCGATTCTCACACGCTTTTCATGAAAAGTATTTCAGAAAAATATAAATTTAGTATTTTTCCATGTCTAGACATCAATTGGTTATTTTACGTGTACTTTATATATTCGAAAACTGCTGTGGTCCTGCAATACACATAACCTAGAACAATCGAAATTTCTGTTGATTGTGTGTGTGTGTGTGAGAGAGAGAGAGAGAGAGAGAGAGAGTGTGTGTGTGTGTGTGTGTGTGTGTGTGTGTGTGTATTTTGTACACATACATATGTGTGTGTGTATTTTGTACACATACATATGTGTGTGTGTATATGTGTGGGTATGTGTGTATGTTTACATACAAACAAACATATTGGGTCAAGTACAGAGAGAAAAAAGAAAAATTGGAACAAACATCCGTTTATAATAGTTAAATATACATCACTGGCCGTGTTCTTGCTGATGCAGGTCAATAAATTCGTAAAAAAAAGAAGCTGCGTTCAATTCAGTTCCTTTACTTATATCGGTTTTTCATTTGCCTTTCATAAAAAACATATGTTGGCATGCCCTCACACTGACACACACACACTCACACACTCTCTCTCTCTCTCACACACACACACACGCGCGCGCGCGCACGCACACACACACACACACACACACTACACACTTTCATCACTATCTGAAGATGACCCATACATTCAATCCTATCAAGCGAGATTATACTTTTTAAACGCACACTCCTACAAAATTACTCACATCAACTTTTCTGACGCCATGTCATGGAACAGCTATTTCTCCTCATAAATTCTTATCTTTTCTAATCCCCCACTTTCTGAATAGCTTTTCCTCCTCCCCGCTTTCCCCCCTCACTCTCTCTCTCTCTCTCTCTCTCTCTTCTCTCTCTCTCTCTCTCTCTCTCTCTCTCTCTCTCTCTCTCTCTCTCTCTCTCTCTCTCTTCCTCTTTATCTATTTATCAATTTCTTCTCACTTTAACTTACTCCGTCGTTTCATTTTATTTCAGAAGAAAAACTAACATGCGAAACGTCAAATACGAACTTTTCTTTTCACATAAGCGCCAAATTAGTACTTTATTGAGCGCACTGTATTCCTTCTATGTGAATATGTTTCTCTTGTTTTGCTAACTTCAATTAGCATTACACTTGTGTGGGGGGGGCGTATATACAGCAATAAGAAACTTGAGGGGAAGAACTTTTAGACATCATATTATGTCTATTTATTAGTTTTTTTTTTTTAAATTATAACGATATACATACATGTATAACATATTAAGCTTTACATATATAATATATAAAAATCTAAAAATACCAGTAATTATTAAAATATATAACGTAGAGCATAAAAAGTAGAATATATATATATGTTAATAATTACTGGTATTTTTATATTTTATATATTATACATGTAAAGCATAATATGTTATACATGTACGTATATTGTTATAATTGGGTTTTTTTTTAATAAATAGACATAATATAATGTCTAAAAGTTAATAAATACCACCTCTTGATCACCTCCATTTTTTTATTGCTGTATATATTAAGGGTAAAAAAAATGTTTACCCTCAACCATTTATTACATTCAGTAGTGTAATTGTCATGCAATGATGTGTTAATAATTGGGTATTCTACCGGCAGTATATTGGATAGATATTATCCCTTAGTTGGTTGGATTCACAACCTCTAACTCTCTTGGAATTATATATTTATATATATATATATATATGCATGCATACATTGATATGTGTGTGTGTGTGCGTGTGTGTGTGTACGGTGCGTGTGCGTGTCGTGTGCACACACACACATATGTATATATGTGTATGTGTATATATATATATATATATATATATATATTATATATATATATATATATATGTGTGTGTGTGTGCGTGTGTTGTGTGTGTGTGTGTGTAAACATATATTAATATACATACATACATACATACATGCATATATATATATATATATATATAATATATATATATATATATTATATATATATATATATATATATGAAAAAACAAGTCAAAAATAGAAAATGCTAAGATAATTTTATAGTGAATCTTTCAGTACCGGTTTCGGTCATTTTGAGACCTTTTCAACTGTAACGATTAAATAATTAAATTTAGAAAATTAGAAGAAAAGTTTTTTTTAAAGAATATTTCTGTAGTAGTGTTCAGATATAAGTAGCATTCTGCCTTTCTCTGACTCCCTTGTTTGCACTTGTGTGTTCGAGGTCGTATATTCTAGTTTCAGCTCAGAGCTGTGGCCATGCTGATGCACCGCCGTTTTACTACACTGTTATTACTAAGAGCGTCCTCTAATATGTGGCACTTGGTGAAGCACCTCTTGTCGTGAGGTAGGTTCATCTGGGACTCTCGACAGGAAGATGTCCAGCTTTGACTTAAAAACCCCTACAAGTTCCTCAGACTCTTTGGGAGAATGTTAAAAAGCTGTGGGCCCTTGAAACCCAGACTGTTGCAGTAACTGGTCCCGAAGCATGATAGCATTGCTGGGATCTTTGGCACTATGCAGTATCGTCCCGTTCTGGCATTGGTGTAGCTTTCAGTGCCAAAATTTGGCACAATTCCTAGTTATTCCAGGATCTTCCAGATATATATAAATGCATGCCTCTCCCGTCTTCTTTCCGGGGAGTAGAGTCTTAACTGTTTCAACCTTTCCCAGTAGCTGAGCTGTTGCAGAGAGACGATATTCTTTGTGAGTTTTCTCTGAATTGCTTCATGGTCCGTTGTTAATTTCACACTGGTGGGTGACTACAGCTGTGAGCAGTAACCCAGGCGGCTGCGGACGAATGTCCGCCAGAGGACCACCATAATTTCCTTATTTCTGGTTCTGAATGTTCTTAGGATCCATCCAGCCAGTCGTCTGCACTTTGTCGCCATCCTGGTAATGTGCGCTTGGAAAAGGTATAA
>NC_042998.1:112771357-112788857 GCF_006345805.1 Octopus sinensis
TTTAATGTGTTTTGGTGTAATGTTAAAGAGAGCGGGGCCAATTGAGGTGAAATAATTGTGCGTATTGTTGTTATGAGATGAGAGTGTGATTTTTGTTTTGGGCGGATGGCACGGGGCCCAAGCCTTGGATGTACCTTAAAGGTGATGCCAACATCATTTGGGCAATGCTGATGGAATATTTTCCACATCATGCAGATGACGTAGCGCTCACGACGACGTTGGAGAGAATAGAGTTTTAGCTTTTCTAGTCGACCCCAATAGTCGAGGCCTGTACATATATGCACACGCACGCGCACACATAAAACTGGCAATATAATATGTTATCTAAAAATGACAGTCAAAAACCCTCGAATACACTTTACCATCTCGAAATAAGCATACATTGGAAAATGTATTCCGTGGTACAAGAAAAAGATGGGATTGTCGTGACTGGAATATCTTTAATTACATCACCTGTGTATATCCCATATTTGTGGATATATAGCGTCGATTGGGTAGGGGTGAATGAGCAGGAATGTCTCACCAAGGATCTTGATTCATATGGAACCAAGGGATAGCACGGACAGTCGCATGAGCTGAACTTTGGAAAGAGAAGCCCGGTGGATCAAATTCCTGCTTCAGGTATCTTAGAACGCTCTACTGAGTTCATATAACTCGTTCTTCTGGAGAAAGGTGAAGGCACCAGCTGACCTTTGCATTCGAGGGACCATGGAGCACATCCACTGTAGCTGTTATGGAACCAGCGAGCAACTGCTGGTCCCATGATCAGGCCATAATGGAGCATGATGGACACTATCCGCTAAATTACCCATTGTAGGCCTCTCCGCCTAACGAAGAAGACTATCGGTTTTGTCATAGTTTGAGTATGAAGCATGTTGTAAGGATCAACTCCCTGGACCTGCTATCAACAGTGCAAACAGTATGCTGAAGGTCGACTTGAGAAGACAGCTGAAGTTTCAAGAATCTGTCGCCTCAACATCACTAAGGATAGGCAAGGTGCTAATCTCGGAAGCATCATGTCTGGGAGGATGAAAGCGAGGGAAGTAAGCGAGAGGGAGGACAAGACGCATAAGATAATGCAATTATACATACATCTACAAAGTTGAGATGGTTATAATTGGAATGTCTTTCAACATGGATATACTCGACCAGGATTGACCTGGGGCCAAAAACAATAATTCTATAAAATTTGCATCCTTTTTAATTTCCACTTCAAAATCCCGTCGTGGTCGGTTAAGTTCTCAAATTTCTAATTCATAAAACAAACACTTGCACTTTACTGAGGTCATTCATTATGTTCTTCCTCCCTTGCACACGCACACGCACACACATACACACACACACACACACACAACACACACACACACACACAGACAAACAAACAAACAAACAAGCAAATATACACTTGTGTTCTGGGCCAATGTTATGATTAATTATTACACTTGTTGGTAGAGTGGTAAACTGACAGAGCATTTGGGGAAAATGCCTTGTAGTAATTATTCCTGCTCTTTGAGTTCAGAGTTCAAATCCCGTTGTAATCAACTTTACCTTTCATCCTTCTGGGGTCGATAGAATAGTATCACTCAAATAACTTCCTCCTCACAAAACTATATGGACCTTGTACCTTAGCTAGAAATTAAGAGTGATTGGTTGGCACAGTAGTTAGAATATCGAGAAAATACCTTGCGTGTTTTTCTTTACGTTCTGAGTTCAAACCCAGTTGGAGTCATCCTTGCCTTTCATCCTTCCAATATTTATTAAATCAAGTAGTAGGTTGATTTAATTGTATATCCCCTTCTACCAGTTTTCTGGATTTGTAATTTGCATCAGAAACAATTGTTCTAAATGTTTTTTTTCTTTTTTTTTTTTTTTTGCTGTAGGTCATCTCTCATCCATCACACTTATGCTCTGAGATATTCCAGTCATGACCAAATCCCTTTTTTTTTTAAATCTTTATCTCGGACTATATTACCCAATGTGTAGGGTCTAACGTAAGGGAAAATTAATTGCTATTTCTAGCAGGTGAAGAAACTTCCTAGAATCCCTGCGTTCCTTCAGCTCGGTATTATATATACTGCTGTTATTTGTTCTTAGATCAATCCTGATCCAGTAGGTTGAAGGGCGTTCCAGGCTCGAAGGTGGGTTCCAGGTCATCCAGTCTTTTATTCAGATACAGGCCATTTAGGATAACATTGCCCATTATCTCCTTTCTTTGACCACTTTTTCTATCTGTATGTATGTATGTATGTATGTATGTATGTATGTATGCATGCATGTATGTATGTATGTATGTATGTATGTATGTATGTATGTATGTGCACATACTTACATTTACCTACATGCGTGGAAAAGATAGTCGTTTGCAAAACAACGAAAAACGCAATGCCGTCTTGCCGTGTCACGTAATTTTAGATTCTCGGTTGTAATCCCGCCGCCATCGTCTTCGTGTACGCTATTTACTTACAGACCTTCACGATCTGAGAAAAAATCCAGGCGAAATTAACTTTGCTTTTCATTTTTCTGATGACGATAAAATTGTACCAGTTAAGTACAAGGATCGATTTAATCGGCTACATTCTCCTCTAAATTCATGATCTTGCTCTTAATCTAGAAATTAATATTTTGCATAGATAGTGAGGTTTGTGTTGAGGGTAGAGCCAAACATTACCTGTATCATGGCGATTCACGCCAGGTATCGAAATACCGACATGATGACTGTTGCTCAATGTTCTGTGGCCACTGTACAGGTTGTAAGACGTGACATGAACATCATGAAAATCACATCTTTGAACAGGGCTATAGGTTCAATTCATATGACTATGTGCAGCAGATGGTGACTATGGTAAAACCCTGACTGAAGAGGGTTGCTGCTGGAGGGTCATATAAAAGGCAGCCCAATATCTGGACGCCTAATTGCTCCGATCGTAATCCCATGGATTACTGTGTTTGCGTCGCAGTTGAGAAGAACACCAACAGCTCTGCTTGCAGCACCATGATCGAGCTGGTAATTAAAATCAAGGAGGTATTCGAAGATCTCCTCAGGGACAGAATGAGGAATACATGCACCAGGTTCCGCAGCTGTCTTGAGACCATGGTGAAAGCTGAAGGCGAATACTTTAAGTAAACTGTTTCTCACAGCCATAATTTAGTTGATATCTTTTTTACTATTTTTAATACTTTTATTTTTGGATGGGATATTGTTTTCCTTTTCTGTTATGCAAACTGTTACATTTAGCTCGAACACCCTATACATACATACATACATACATACATACATACATACATACATACATACATACATACATACATACATACATACATACATACATACATACATGAAGGTTGCCAACTCGATTTCGAGTAGAGCCATCGCCTGACTTCTTTATGCCTAGAATATCATCGATGAGTTGCACGAATATGGCTTTTGAGGCCTGCCAAAGACTTGCATGCTTTTTGACAATACATACATACATACATACATACATACATACATACATACATACATACATACATACATACATATCAAACGATATCCGAACGAGGAGTGTTACAGGTATCTAGGAATAGATACACTTGATAGCACTTGAATAGATACACTTGATGTAATGATGGCACTTCTAACAAGAAATGTGTAATCAAGGAATCCTATACGTGTATGAATTAAATATAATCCTTAGAACATTCTACATGCAGTAATAAATCGGTGGCCCATAATATATTCACCGCATTAGTACTCATACCTACATTGGTAAACTTGATTGCAGGCTGGGTGAGAGAAATTAAAGAAAGGCAAAAACTGAAGAATTAAAAAAAGACAAAACAACAAAAAGTTGTTATCGTGTGTTTGAAAAATGGAGGGATAATATTACTAACCAACGGAGAAGTAGCTGCTACATGACAATTTTTATCTCATACAAGCAGACAAATAACTGCACTCACGACCAATAAAGAGTGAATGACAAAATATAAACATTGTTTGGAGATAGTAAAAAAATAAACTGTAATACAAATTAAATATCCTCCTCAAACAGGAGCTAAAAGATGTCAGCGAATATCTCCGGCATCAGAAGAGAGTAAATGAAAAGAAAAATAATCAACAAGAAGTTAATCGAACCAATCAGTAATTTATAGAGATATGAGGATACAATCAATAAATTATCTGGCAGATACAGATTCATTCAGGAGAAAAATCTGGAGTGAGGCAACAAAGTTTAATCAAAGTAACGAATGGCTCCAAGAGATCCTAACCAATAATTGTTTCTGCATTAAGCTAAAATCATACAGCATCAATGGTTAAACCTTTGGGACTGGTTTAAAAATTTTTGCATTAGAAAACTCCAGGAAATGGTTTCATTGCGGGAAGCTGGTGCAAAATCTATCCTTTTATCGACGTTATCTTATTATCCGTTATCAGAAAACTCTCAATGGAAACCAAACATATGAAGCTGGTAAAACAGATAGCCAAAAATAATATCACTCATATGGCGAAAAAAACTACCGACCAATTGCATGCCAAAATCTCGTAAATAAAATATTCAAACTGTTTGAACCTGTCCCTCTGAGATCACTGTGATAGCAAAGTCGACCCCAGCGGAATTTAAGCTCAGGCAGTAAAGACCAGAAAGTGTGACACCTATAGCTCTTTTCAGAAAGTCTTTGGCTGATTGGAGAAATCAAAAAACTTCTCCTCCGGCCACCGGAAATGAATTCAGCAGAGTGAATTCCGTTAAAAGCAGCCAAGAAACAAGTGGTTATTTTATAGTGGGCGATGGATTAACACTACCTCTCACCAAAAAGAAACAACAGGTCACTTCGATGAACACCTACACAGGTTTTTGCCAAATAATTTCACTTAAAATGGTTCTCTGGTTATATATTAGCATGCATATGAAATCATTTCTGAATAATCGCTGAAATAGTTACTGAAGAATATCTTAGACCAACTGAAATTATCCGTGTAATTAGTAGACAAAAATTCCTTTAGTGGTACTTAAATCTACTGAAAGATCTTTAGATCAGTTGATCGAAATTTTAAAACTATTTAGTGAAAGCAACAGACATGTTTCAGTTTTAGTAAACCTCCTCAACAAAGCATATTCTATTCTGTTGATAAGGCCGACAGTGATCAATATGTACACACGCATACATTTATACATTCACCAAACCATCAATATGTGTGCGTGTGCGTATGTGTGTGTGTATACACATAAATGTGTGTGTGTGTGTATACACATAAATGTGTGTGTGTGTGTGTGTTGTGTGTGTGTGTGTGAGGAGAATAGGGACATACAGACAGAGAAAGAATTAATAGCGTGCAATAACGTTAATTATGAATCCCATCAATATAGCTCAGGGAAAATATCTCAGGTAAGGATTCTGTATACAACATACATGTACGGAAGAGTGTCACATATGCAATACACTGAGTTGAAAAATTTTGCTCACCTGACGTTATTCTAGCAACTACAAAGAGCAAACTTTCTGATCCTATCACGGGAAAAATAAATTTCAGTGAAGGGACTTTAATAAAGTTATCTTCCTTGACTGTAATTACAAGTTTTAATGACAGTCAAGGAAGATAACTTTATTAAAGTCCCTTCACTGAAATTTATTTATGATATATGAGCGTCGGCAGAGCAGTTCGTAGGCTGGTTAAGATACTCTCGTGGAATGTAACCAAATAAGGTTTATTTTTCAACACAGTTCTCCATGCGGTCCACACACTTCTATCGGTGTTGCAGTGCTTGGATTTCATTCGGGAAGAAGCTTTTATCCTGTTGGTAAAAAAAAGTCAACAGCAGATATGACGTCATCATCACTGCGATACTAGTTCCCAGCCAACTGTTTTTTCATGTTGGGGGAACAGATGATAGTCAGATGGGGCCAAATCAGGAGAATAGGGAGGCTGATCAAATCCACAGTCAGACCCAGCAGCCATTGAAAGCAAGGAGCATTGTGCTGGAGCATTGTTCTGATGAAACAAGACCACTTTCGTCGGTTTTCCTCAATATTGATAGCTTTTCATAACTGCCTCAGTAAGTTGGCATAGTACTCTCTTTTGACGCAGCGGTCTTTTTGAAGATAGTCAATAAACACAAAGCCTTTTAGCATCCCCAAAATGTTGAGGCCATCACCTTCCCTGCAAATGAAATGACCTTGGCTTTCTTTGAAGCAGGTGAGGAGGGGTGTTTCCACTGCATGGATCGTCTCTTTGTCTCTAGCTCAAAGTGCTGAAGCCAACACTCATCCCGGGTTAGGAAACGTTTAAGGAAACCAGTTGGATCCGCCTCAAACAATATCAGATTTTCCCGTGATAGGATCAGCCTGTTGTACTTTTGATCAGGTATCAGCAGACATGGCACCCACCGAGCACAAACCTTCGTTATGCTAAGACCATAGAGCAGAATATTCTCAACTCTCTCACGCACGAGATATGCTAATGGCATTGGCTATCTGATTTATAGTTAATCGCCTGTCATCCATCACCATGTGGTGAACATGATTAATGTTTTCCTCGGTTGTGACAGTTTCAGGACATCCACACCTTAGGCCATCTTCAAGACTCTCTGTTCCCCTCTTAGATTCAACTGCCCCTTTTGCAATGTTGAGCGTTATTCCCTAATGTAGCAACCATGAATGTCCTTGTGGAATAAATACTTTACCTGCAGGTACTTGATAACTCAACGATGCCAAATTTTGTTCATTTCCAAGAGAAGTCGTTACTAGTTACTTTTAAAGTTTTCTTTGAATAGTCAGATATCAGTTTACCTAGAAAGAAACAAAGAAGTTATCAATAAGAAGAGTTGAAATAAATGTATTCAAAATTTCACCGCTGCAGCATCATTTCTTCATAGTCAGCCTATGATCTTTTCAGCCCACCTTCGTACAATGCAGATTGTAATGGTTCATCTTTATAAATTTAAGTGGCAAAAAAAAAGCAATGGCAATGTTTCTGTCTTATCATACCTCCTTAGCGAAGGAGGCAAAAACATTACTCCGTGGGTGCTCAAAATCTAAAACAGCAATTATATAACAGAGTTAAACATGAGATTTCTTTTGGTAAGAAGGTATATCATCTAATTTAGTTCAGAATTACCTATAGTCGTAGACATTCCCATGGGCCTTTCTTTCCTTAGAATGACAAATAAGTGGAAGGAATATATTACCAGTCAATATCCGTCAGCAACCACACCAATTCAGAGAAAGTAATTAACATAAAGGTAGGCAGTGCATTGGCATTTTCACAATGATATTGACATTTGTCAGTTTCCTTTTGGGCGTCTCCTCCCCCGCACTCACCTCTCTCTTTCTCTCTCTCTCTCTCTCTCTCTCTCTCTCTCTCTCTCTCTCTCTCTCTCTCTCTCTCTCTCTCTCTCTCTCTCTCTCTCTCTCTCTCTCTCTCTCTCTCTCTCTTTCCGCTTCTCAACTCTCTCTACTTTTCGATAACTTTTATCTACCACGCAGGGAATATATATATATATGTTTGTGTGTGTGTGTGTGAATGTATGTATGTGTGTGTGTGTGCGTGAGTATATGTATATGTGTATGCATGTATGTGTATCTGTTAATAAGGTAATTGAACAATTCGTTGCCTTACAGTGACCAGTGCTTTCATTCCAGTTGGGAATCCTCGGACTAATATAATATTAGGGAGTTGGAAACATTAAATAGCATTCAGTAATTGTGTGTGACGTTTACGTTTTCCTTCTTATTTTTTCTTCTAATACAAAGTATGCTGACTCATTTTTTGCATACTTCGTTTTGTATCTGATAGAGGACTTTTTACTTTATTTTTTGATTTGGTATGAAGAATTTTAAGTGTTTGATTTGTTTCTGTTTTGTGCGGGAATGGTTTTTTTGTGTGTGTACGTGTGAATGTGAACCATACATAGCTCTTCACCCAAATACAAATCCTGACTTACCAAATGCTTTTCTGTCAATTAACAACTTACAAAATTTGTTAAGACATTTTTACAGTTTGGTCATGAACTTTACACACATCAACAAATTGAACAAATTTCAGAGAGAACTAAAAATCAAAATAACTTCAGACAAAAGAACATGTACGAAATACATTCAGCCACACACCCCAAACTTCATAGTGAACACATGTACAAGAATGCAACTTGAATCACACTGAGGGAAATTAACACCGAAGCAACCATGATAGCCATCAGTTTGAATATAGAAGATAGAATTGATCTGTTAGTTCTAACACACCAACAAATACATACAAAGATCACAAGATCAACATCAGAACTAACACGTCTACAATACTTTTTAACCCAGAAAGACCCTGCCTGGGTAATGTCAATAACGCAATTTTGAACAACATGCATACGGTTAAAATGTGACACTTGGCTAACATTATGGAAAGATACAGACGCAGTCATCAAAAAGCTCAGATCAAAAAAAGCCTTTCATTTGCCCAATTCAACGTCAACAACTACTACCCGTCGATTTCAAAGAAGCACTTTATAGAAGTAGTTCCCAATGCTAATACCCATATTTCCAAGTATGATTATATGTATCATTTTACACACCAGAAAAATATTCTGCACAACGGAAATTCATGGATTGAGAAAAACTCCACCGTACTATTTGATGTTGTGTGGAATCATATACTGTAGAAATGAGTGTTTTGGTTGGCCTATTTTTATCGCATATAAATTACAAAATAGTATTTAAAACATTCAATGCCTCAGTGACCTGTTCCACAAAATTTAGATGTTGATGAGGTTAAAAAGCCATTAAGCAGTTGTTCTATGGTAAGGTACCAGTTAAGATGGATTACCTTCGGAGATTTACATACTTGGTCCATATAAATTGTTGAAAAGCATGTTAAACTTTTATATGTATTCTGGAATTGTGATACAGTCCTCTATCAATATAAGGATGCAACTACTGTTCATCAATATGCACATAAAGACAAAACAGCATTACACGATGATTATCGTTCACATTCTTTTCAAACAACTGCTAGAAAAATCCTTCCTCGTTTCATTTTAGAGTTTAACGCACATCTTGTTCATATTTTCACACTTCTAGTCTTTAGTTTAGATTTTAATTCTCCTAGTCTTTGGCTATTGATTTCGATCTGGACTTAGGAAAGCTGATACGATTTTTTTATTCATGTAAGTTCAAAAGAAAGCTCAAAAACATGATACGGAATTTTACATGACCTTCATAGACCTAATAAAGAGTTTGACACTGAGTATTCCAAATAAAATGGAAAAGGTTATCTTCTTTCACGAGGATATGATAGTAATTGTAATTCTGATGACCAATAGTCTGGTTCGTTTCATGTTTCAAATGGAACTAAACAAAGCTGCGTTCTTGCAACGTTATTATTTGCCAGCGTCTTCTCTCTGATATGCCTTTGATAACTGAAATTATAATAAAAATATTCAGTTTTATTTTAGTACAGATCTGTTCAATGCAGAGATCAAAATGTCTGAGCTGATATGTGTGCTAGTCTTTGCAGATAACTGTGCACTCGGTACTAGTTCATCAAGAGGAAACCGAGACTTCGTAAATAGACTTTCCAAGACATACATCTTACCATTATCATCACAAAAACTGCAATCAATGTTTAGCCATGGGAAAGCGGTGAGCTGGCAGAATCGTTAGCATGCTAGACGTAATGCTTAACGGCATTCCGCCAGTCAGTGGGTTTTGAGCTCAAATTCTGCCGTGGGTGGCTTTGCCATTCATCTTTTTGGGGTCGATAAATTAAGTATCAGTTGATCACTGGAGACGATGTGATCTACTTACCACCCATCCCCAATTGTTGACCTTGACCCAAAATTAGAAACCAATATTTAACCATGGGATTGGCAATAATCATGGGAATAAAAGATACTCTTGTGGAAGGATTCCGACCCCCCCCCCACACACACACACGCACACACCAACTGACTAAAGGCGGACTGACTCATTGTTATAAAACAAAGAACTGTGAGCGATTAGCAGTTCGCATTGGTAAGCAGTTTACTGTGAGCCGTTGACTGAGAGCGCTGAGTCTCGTATAATAGTGATTGTATTGCGTCATGTAAATACTTTCTTTCCCCACTGCCATATTAAATTATATATCCAACACCAGGATATAAATGATATCAAATTGCATAATCTTAGAAAAGTAAATGATATAAATGATTTTGAAATTTTCTTGTTACTAACAGAAATACGCTGGCTGGGGTACGTCATTTTCAAGGAGCATACTAGAATCCGCCAAACATTTCTTTATAAACACCTTTCAAATCTCCTCCTGACATATTGAAAAACCACAGTTTCACTACAAAGATAAAATTAAAGAAGAGGTGAGACTATTGGAAATTATTCCTCAATTTTGGGAGTACTTATCACTCAAACGTCAAACCAAGCGCAGGAAGTGCTCTCGCAAAGCTCGTAGTTTCGAGAAAAGATGAGTACAACAATACACTCCATTCTACAGTAAAGGCTCCTTCCAGATAAACATGTCAACCAAATCCGCCAACTCTGCCGCAAGTCCAAGGTTGATCTTGCTATTCGTTGCAATTTTATTATGTTTTATCAAATTTTTATCAATTCTATTTTTACTTAGCATTTATCGGTTTTTACTAACTATATTTTACCCATTTTGCTGATCTATCATAACTCATTCTTTAAGGGGAGTACATCAAACACACACACACATACGTACATACAAACACGACACACACGTGTACATACATATCTGCATATAAATGATGTGTGTGTGTAAATGATATATACGCATATATATATATCACTTAATTCCAAATTGCATTGCAATGGTTTTCTAAACACTTTTATTCCTATTCCCCAATGCTTCATATAAACTATACTGTTCTATACTACTTTAATATACATGTGCGTGTGTGTGTGTGTGTGTGTGTTGTGTGTGTGTGTGTTAGAGTAGCATATTTTGTATACTTCGTCGTCATAAGAAGCATTGGGAAATAGAAATAAAAGTATTTAGAAAGCCATTACAATACAATTTGGAATTGAAAGAGTGAAACAGAAGCCAAACTATATCAAGAGAGAAAACGCAAACTCATAAGTGAAAGAAAGAGTGTGTGTGTGTGTGTGTGTGGTGTGTGTGTGTGTGTGTGTGTGTACGTGCGTGCGTGTATATATATGTGTGTGTGTGTGTGCGAAACCACGCCCGTGTGTGCGTGCGAGCGTGTGTGCATGAGCGTGTGCACGTGCGTGTGTGTGTATGTATATATGTACTTGTATTTATATATTGGACATATATATACATATTTATAAGTGCCCTGGTAGGGTAGAAAAGCGGAAATTTTCCAAATGTAACATTAAGTGCGGAGTCATAATCATTTGCACTGTGTGTGCGTGTGTGTGCATGTGTGTGTGCGCGTGTATGTGTGTGTGCGTGTGTGTGTGCGTGTACGTGTGTGTGTGCGTGTGTGTGTGCGTGTGTGTGTGTGTGTGTGTGTGTGTGTGTGTGTGTGCGCGCGTGTGCGTGTGTGTGTATGATCCCCGGCTCAATTATATAGATTTATACTATTATTGTTTAATTTCAAATTATTCTGTAATATATATCACTAGCATGAGTTCAGGGTGGGAGATTAAGGAGAACCGTGATGAACACTGATTCTGGTTAGTCACACTAGCACATTTTAAAGAATCTTTTGTTACCTCGGCCAATGAAGAGAGATACACTGAAGCATGTGATCTGTTTCCCCTTTGCTTTACCTATACAAACGAAAATATTTAGATTTTGGTGGTGCTTTTTTTTCTTCTTTAATTTATTTCTGTGTTCGTCCGAATATGAATGATATTGAAATGTTTTTCAATTGAAAGTGTACAAGCTTTCGGTCAAATATTTGTCTTCACAAAACCTTATGCATGTACCTAAGAAAGTTTTAATTCAAATCTCATTTTCAGTGCTCTTACTTAATAGGAGTTTTTTTACACACATCTCTCCGTACAAACTTTGCTAACAACCCATGTACTTTCTTGACTATTAATAAAGTTGTTATAATTTATATGTTGTAAACAGTGTTGTGGAATAATTGTTCGTATCCTACCCACGAGATCTAGCTTATGGTTCAATCTGCGAAAACCAAGGAGTTTGACAGCACTCACATAGACTTTGAAATGAAAGTCTCTCTCTCTCTCTCTCTCTCTCTCTCTCTATCTATCTATCTATCTATCTATCTCTCCCTCTCACTCTCTTTTAAAGACAATGTTGAGAATGCTGCTTAAGAAATACCTTAATATGTTTCCATATGTTAATGTCCATTTCCTAGTGTAAGTTGTGCCTTGTTAGCGTGCAAACTAATCGCCGGCTGGCCACCACAAGTAAACATCTATGTGATTACTCGACCTGCTGAATATAGCAGTTAAGTTTCCCCCAGATCAGTCCGGTGGTCTACCGCTACTAGGACACAAGCTGGGACTTGATCAACTCTGGCTGGATCAACTGGACGAAGGGGTCAAAAGTTGAAAGACCCAAAACCCCTGAGACACAAGATGTATCTTGAAACTAATCAAAAAGTAGAAATAGTTAAGATATTAAAACTTATAGATTTTCCTATGAGCCAACTAAAGACCCTTACAAAGGTAAATCATAATTAAGAAATTCCAGCAAAAATAAAAATGCAAACTTGGTTGTTGTACGTTTAATGAAAATATATGAGAACTTCAATATTAGATGAACAAAGTAGTATGCAGTCTCCATAGTGATTAGGGATGTGGGTATTCTCTCAAAACTATTCATAAAGGAACTCGAGCTAAAAGTAGGAAGTGAACATACGTACGAAAAAAAGGAAGAAAAGATTTTTCGATTCTTAATGAAATCAACAACGAAAAGAAACAAAAGAAAAGAAAGATGCAAAAAATACAACACAAAATATATTAAAAAAACACATCAGAAATCACAAAGTTGCTAAAACTAAAGATTTTCGCTAAATTGTAAAGAATCTATCCATATGAAAACGCGACAATGATTCTTTAAATAAACAACCAGTTCTAGCCAATCTCTGTACTAAGAACTAACTGATGAATTTTAAAACTTTTAGTTGAAATATGAAATAGACAACGACAAATTGCGTGAAAAAATATCCAATGAGTTATGGAAAGGGCCATAAACAACACCTTAATTGCAGAAACTAAAGAAATAACAAATCACAAAACCTCTAGACCTACCTGTCGAACAAAGGTTCAACAACAGTATTATCGCAGATAAATGCTTATCCGGAAAAAAAAACACTTCAAGAACAAAAGGAAACAGCAAAGACACACATGTATTTAAACATGAATAACTGCTCATCAAAGTTAGAACTAAAGATTAGAAAAATGAAGATGTGAGCTTCCTGATGTTGAAGAGTTTGAGTGAGTATAGAAACAATGCTGGAATAAACCGTTTAAGGATGATGGCACACTTCAGAATGCCTTGTTCAACTGGAGGCGTTTACATGTGATGATCAGGAGTATGGAAGTAGTAGTTTAGTAAAAGCTTTGATAAGAGTATGCAATATATAGTAGAGGGTATTTTATAACAACTGTTTAAGCTTCCAAGTTGTTAGGGAATTCATGAACTTAAAGTGTGATTACAATACAATGGAAGTTAGAAAAGAATATTGTATAAAACATTTAACAAAAGTAATGTTATTGACACCAATACTCTGATTATTCCAATACTGATTTAATTTATATTCACAACTAAATTAGACAGACGGACAAAAAGAATAATTATTATATCTAGAATACACTGTTCAAAAGCCGACAGTGAAAGATTATGTTTAACATGAATGAAGTGGAGTAAGCCGTTTTACAATTAGAAAACGATTAATATATCTTTACAGTAGGAGCACAGAAATATCTCGTGTATATCAAAAGGAAACTAATACAAAGAGCTATGAACATAAACAAGACAAAACAAACTGTTATCTGTCCCAAAGAAGACAACAGATATAATACAGGACTGGAGTAAGGACTGGAGTGATAGAAAAGAAATTTAAAATAACAAAAGTTTTTTTTTCAAAAAGTAACACTAATTGTAACACTAAGTGAAACTAAATACAAAATCTGATGCTAAGACCTTGGTAAGAAAATGTAATTACTGAGAATGGAGAAGTAAAAAAAAAATACAATTTCACTGTTTCTGTCTGTGCACATAACCAAATTCGAGTGTATAAATATAGAAGATTTGAGAGTCTTATGCCCTGGAAACTATCATTATGAAATACCGACGGAGAGGTTTTATACAAACCTACACCTGAACAGGTTTCAAAGAATGATGAAGTGACTATATTCTCAGATAGAGCCATTCATACAGACATGATGATTTTTAAAAATCTACCAGATATTGTCAATGAAAGTCGGAAATATAAGTCTTCTCACCGTTGTATCAATTCCAACAAGCAACCTAGCAACAGCGTATCTCTAAAAGAAATAGAGGAACTATTAAAATATAAAGATAAGAGTAGAGAGAAAGTCAAATGTGGGAATTGGAAACCAAAACAGTCACCATACTAGCTGGTGTATCAATTGATTTGCCTCTGCATATGATAACTCTGTTACAAAACGATGCAAATATAAAAGACCACAATACCTCACCTGCTCCAGGAACACAGCACACAACCCGGTCTAGGAATTGAACACCTTAACCACTAAGCCATGCGCCCTAAAATAGTAACAACAACAACAACAACAATAATAACAATAATAATAATAATAATAATAATAATGATAATAATCCTTTCTACTATAGGCACAAACCTGATATTTTGTGGCAGGGGTACTTGTTGATTACATCGACACCAGTGTTTCATTGGTACTTAATTTATTAACCCCAAAAGGATGAAAGGCAAGATCGACCTCGATCGAAAAACATCGAAAACGGTAATACGGTAGACAATTACAGGCTTATATCCTGCTTGCCACTTATGTGGAAATTATTGACTGGAATAATCGCAGAGTCAATGTACGGACATCTGAAAAAAATGGAGTCCTGCCACATAAGCAGAAGGGTTGCAAGCGTAAGTGCAGAGGTACCAAGGATCAATTCCTGGTAGACAAAATTGTACTTAGAGACTGCAAGAGGAGGAAAACTAACTTAGCCATGTCATGGATCGATTATCGTAAGGCGTACGATATGATCTCACATTCTTGGATTATGGAATGTATGAACCTATTTGGTATTACATCGAATGTTGAGCGATTGCTTGGAAAATGTATGGCGAATTGGAGGACGGAACTAACAGCATATGGAAGAAGTTTAGGGACAATGGAAATCAGGACGGGCATCTTCCAAGAGGACTCCTGTCGCCACTGATCTTTATACCGTGCATGATACGACTATCACTGATTCTGAGGAAAGCAAAGGCTGGGTATTTATTCAAGAGCCACCAACAAAATGTCAAACTGTAAATTCAGGAATGAAGAAAAAGAACCTTGGTGGAAAAGTAGAATGAAACAATCAATGAACGAACTACGAAAACATATCAACATCTTGGAAAGAAAAAACTGAAATCAAGAAGAAGGAGAAATATAAGGAACTAGAACGTAGCTATAGGATAAAGAAAAAGAAGCTAAATGTAGTTCTTGAAGAGCTGAAACATAGATCGCAGGTTAAAGTGACAAAGATCAAGAGATATGACCAAAGAATCGAACAGATAGTTCCAACAAGACCAGAAAAGGGTTTATCAGCAGCTGAACGGAAAGGTTAACAGCAATTTGAGACCAGATGCTGAAGAAAGTAAAAGGTTTTGGTGTAACATCTGGGATAATGGAAGAAAGCATAACAAAGATGCTAAATGGTTGAAGGAATAAAGGTCAGAAATATGTGAAGTGAAATAGAGCAATATTAGAATAACGACTGAAATGATAACCGAACAGACAACAAAGATCCCAAACTTGAAATGTTCAGGACTGGATGGGGTACGAGGATATTGGCTGAAAAAATTCCCAGCACTACACAGAAGACTAGCCACATATATGGATAAAATGATCAACAACGGTGTACAAATCGCAAAGTGGTTGACCACAAGTGAAACAATTCTTTGCCAAAAAAATCCCACAAAAGGCAATATAGTTGATAATTACCGACCTATCAGCTGTCTGCTCCTGATGTGGAAGCTGATGATAGGAATAATATCTAATTATATATAAAACTTCTTGGAAATTAATGACAAAGTGCCAGTGGAACAGAAAGAGTGCAGAAGGAAAAGTCGAGGGACCAAAAACCAGCTTCTGATAGACAGAATGGTACTGAACGGCAGCAAGAAAAGACTTACTAATCTAGGCATGGCGTGGATCGAATATAAGAAAGCGTATGACATGGTCCCCTGTTCCCCGAATTTTAGAAAGTCTTGAGCTGGTACAAGTGTCTGAAAACATCTAATTTTATTTTTAAAAAACTGGAATACAGAGTTAACTTCACGTGGAAAATTTTTGGCGCGGGTTAACATAAAGAGAGGTATATTTTAAGGAGATAGTTTATCACCATTGCTGTTTGTGATTTGTACGATACTCTTCACACAGATTCTACGGAAAGTGACATCGAGATACACCTTGAAAAGTGAAGGAAAATGAAATCATCTGTTATATATGGATGATTTAAAGACCTTTGGAAAGACCGAACATGAACTAAATGGCCTAGCTTCAACAGTGCAGATACTCAGTAAGGATATCGGAATGGAATTTGGGACTAAAAAGTGTGGTATGCTTATAATACAAAGAGGCAAACAGTGTCGTCTAATGGTGTAGAGCTACCCAGCGGCGAGAAAATCAAAGATATTGAGACTATTGAATATAAATACCTGTGGATTTTAGAAAACCTTAAAATTTTAGAATATCTTAGAAGAACCAAGTTAGTTATGGGAAGTAGACTCAATGAAAAAAACAAACTCAGGGCAAAGAATACACGGGTTGTTTCCTTAATGCGATACGGGACAGGTGTTGTTAGGTGAACAAAGAACGAGCCGGAGGAATTGGACAAAAAACTAGAAACGTGTAGACAATTAACAAGGAACTACACCCCAAAAGCGATAATGACAGACTGTATGTGCCTAGAAATAGAGGTTGGAAGAGGTCTCCTAGGATGCAAGATCTGTATTGTCAATGAGAATAGTCTGGGGTAGCACATCAAACAGAAGAATGAATCCTTGCTTACTGCTGTTAGAATTAACAATATAATATATACCAAAAATGTGATGCACCCACAAACATTTAAGAAACAAGATGAAGAAGCAAACAGCTGGAAAATGAAACCACTGCATGGACAATACCTCAGAGAAATCGAAGGAAAAACCAAGATCAACACTTGGAGATGACTAAGAAAAAGTAAGGATGCTCTGAGAACTAATTACACCAAGTTCCAAATAGATAAGAGTAGCGAGTCACCCCTTTGTAGGATGTGTTGCAGCAGAAACGAAACAATCTCACATATTGTGAGTGATTGTAACAAGCTGGCTCAAAAGCACTACAAAAGGAGGCACGATAAAGTGGCTAAGTTCGTTCACTGGAGGCCATG
>NC_042998.1:112798857-112946357 GCF_006345805.1 Octopus sinensis
TCTTGTGGGTTCGAGGTCGTTCTGAATTCTTGGTAGGGAAGAAGAAGAAGAAGAAGAAGGGAGAATAAAAAGGAATGTAGTTAGTGTGAAAGTAGTATGGTGATAAATGTTCAAATGACTTAAAATTGGCACCTTATGAATTATAGCAGTGATTGGGACTTATTTTTAATGAATTCTTGGGAATCTCTTGAGTGTATCATTTTTAATATTTGCGTGTGTATCTGTGTTATTCTAAGGCCGTGGTAGATAAGTTGTTTGTCGTAGATGCGTTCAAAAGGGGTCTGTATTTTGTAATAGAGTCTCTTTACTAATTCGTTGGCTCCAGGTTGTATCGTCCCTGAATTGGTGGAGGGGAAAAATTCTGAAGCTTGATTTCTGTTATTGGCGCAAATGTCTATGTGTTGGCTGAATGCTATTTTTCTGTTCTGGGGAATTTTGATCTGGGATCTGTGCAGAGCCATTCTTTTACGTAGACTGTTTTTTGTTTGGCCTATGTATTGCTCTTGACACCTAGAGCAGGTTAGTGCGTAAATTAGGTTCTCCGAAGTACATGTGAAGTTGCTTTTCACTGTGAAACGTTGTCCCTGTTTGAAGGAGAACTCTGATCCTTCAATTAAATTGATGCATATCCCACAGTTGGGTCTTCCGCATTTTTTTACTGACGGCTTCTGTGTTGTTGAACGTATTCCGGCTTGTGTTAGGAGACTTTTCGTAGATTTGGGCTGTCTCTTGCTTTTTATGATGGTGTGTGTTTGGAGGATTGACTTCATTCTGTGGTCCTTTTTTAGCAGGGGGTATGTTTTGGAGGATGGTGTCGAAAGTTTTATTGTTGAGAGTGTTGCGTGTGGAGATGTATGGTAGGACTTTTGGTTGTAAATGTTTCTTTAATTTGGGATGTCTGAGTTCCTGGATGTTGAGTAGAAGGGCACGTTGAAAGCATATGTCAATTAGTGAAGGTGGATAGTTCCTGGTGATGAGTGTATCCTTTAGTTCATGTAGTCATGTGTCTCTAGTGTTTGCATTAGAAACTATAGTACATATCCTTTTTGCTAAGTTGAAGGGGATATTCATTCTGGGGTGGCATGAGTTGAATGGTAGATATTGCTTGGAATCTATAGTATATATCTGTTTCTATTACATTGTTAGATTTCTTAATGAGGACGTTGAGGAAGGAAAGTTGTTGCTGGCTATATTCCATCGTGAATTGAATGTTTACATCAAGTCCATTTAAAAGTGCTTGGAATTCTTTAAGTTTCTCTATATTTTCATGCCAAAGAATGAAACAGTCAACTAGGTATCTCTTCCAGTTATTTTCTATGTAGAGGGAGAAAGTGCTGCCGTATCTTTCTAAAACCTTACGATAAAGACTAATTTCTAGATATCTCATGACTAGGATATCGCAATCCCCGATGTTTGTCAGTAGAAGTTGTTTTTGTAGGCGAAGTAGTTATTTTTCCAGGATGAATTTTAGCCCTTCTATCACGAATTCTTTTTTGATGCGATGTGGGGGAGTTCGTTGGCGTAATTCTCTAGCCAAAATTGAATTGCCTCTATTCCTAGGTTGTGGGGGATATTGGAATAGAGGTTGAATACGTCGAAGGATACTGGTAGGGTATTTTTGTTTATTGTTTTAGGAAGGTGATTGAGCATATCCAAGTCGTCCCTTATATAGCTTTCGACATGCTTGAGGAATGGTTTTAAGAGGATATCTAAAAAGTTACTGATGCGGTGGGTTTCGCATGCGGGACCTGCTATTATAGGTCTCAATTTGAGGACATTAGGAGTAGGGACTTTAATTATTATGTCTGTGGTTATCTTGCAAGCGTTACTTATTTTCTCACTTTTGTGTATCTTGGGAATACCGTAGAATTGGCTGGTTTTACTTTTGAAATTGGTCATAAAGTCATATTCTTTGTCGGTAAGCCCTTCTTTGTATAGGTTTAACATGGATTTTAGGTCTCTCATTATTTTCTGCTGATTGTAGTGTTGGGCTTTTTCATAATATGTTGTGTCTTCCAATATGGATAGTACTAAAGTTATATAAAATATTGTGTCCATTAAGACAACTGCACTCCCTTTATCAGCCTCTTTGATTATTGTTTTGTCATCTTTTAATTTGTTCAGCTCAGCCCATTCTTTTTTGCTGAAGTTTGGTTTGCGTTTTTTGTTTGTGCACATGTTGATATGGGTAATTCGAGATGTGTTCACAGAAATGATCAAGAGTTTTGTTCTTACCTTTTGAGGGGGTGTAGTTACTCCTATTTCAGACCAACGATTTGCCCTCGTTGTATTTGTCGTATAGCTCCTATACGACATAGTATAAAGCTGCCTCATTCACTAGAGCAATCCACTCACTTGTCTTACAAGTTACTTGACAACCTCCCAAATGTGGGCACTGTGAAAAAAAGATTCAGTACTCAAGGTAAAAATGGTCGATGTTAGGTGGGGCATCAAGCAGTGGAAACTATGTCAGACACTGGAGCTTGATGCAGTTCTGTAACCAGATCCTATCAAACCACCCAACTCCTGCCAGCTTGCTCACGTTGAATTATGATGATGATGATGATAACTGCTGCATTTGCCCAATGCACGCATCCTAGAACTATGTAGTATGACAAATACATCCAAGAACCAAGTTCATTTAAAGTCAAAAGACAACAGAGTACATAATACAATATCATGTGGAGATGTGTCTTCCATCCATGCTGCAACAACTGCTGCTACTATAAGGTAGTTCTGTGCAGAGGTGCCTTTCAGCCATCATTCCTACTATGCTATTAACCTATCAAAGTGCTTTTTGAAGTCGTTGTCTTTCCATCTCTGCTTTTGCTGAAACAAGAAAGCCACCAGTCCTCTGATGTAACCAGACACCTCCACAATACTTTGCCAAATCTATCACAGTAAACTACATTCTTTAAACCTGATGACTGGCATCCGTGCTAGCGGGGTGCAAAGAGTACCATACGAGTGTGATCGTTGACAGAGCGGCTTTTCGAGTATGATCATTACCAGTGTCGCCTTACTGGCACTTATGCCTGTGCTAGTAGGGTGCCAAGAACACCATCTGAGCGTGATTGTTACCAACGTCGCTTCACTGGCACCTGTGCCAGGGGGCACGTGTAAAAAGATTCAAGCGAGGTCATTGCCAGTACCGCCTGACTGGCCCCCGTGCAGTTGGCATGTAAAAAGCACCCACTACACTCTTGGAGTGGTTGGCGTTAGGAAGGGCATACAGCTGTAGAAACTCTGCCAGATCAAGACTGGAGCCTGGTGCAGCCATCTGGTTGCCAGCCCTCAGTCAAAACCGTCCAACCCATGCTAGTATGGAAAACGGACGTTAAATGATGATGATGATGATGATTTGTTTTGGAATTCACCTCCATTAGTATTGTTTAACTATCATTGGCACTTCAATGCTTTTTCTGTCACCAACTCTCACCTATTTCCAAGCCAAGTAATATTTCCACATGTCACCAGACATGGTTTTCATGGAAGACTGGAAATGAACAACACTGAACAACGATGTCAAGACAAGGACACACACTCACACACACATATATACACACATATATACATACATATATATATATATATACACACACACACACGACACCATCAACCAAAACTCACTTACATGGTTTTGGTCAATCAGGGCTATAGTAAAAGACACTTGCCCAAGGTGCTGCACAGTGGGACCAAACCTTAGACGACAAAAATTTTCTTAACCATACACCCACATTTTTCATTACACGCTGAACTCAATCTACTGAATGACAAGTAAAAATTCCAGTTCTACTAACAAGAAAATTTAACACAAAACAACAAAAATACACAAGTAAAATATACAAAATAGAAAGTTTTATTTGTCTAAATTTTCTTCACGGAATTTCATTTTCTTTGGAGAGCTTTCCCCTCTGTGAAAAGCCATGGAGCGATTTGGGCGTGTGATGAAAAGCTGATATTGGAAAGAAGATAGAAAATAAAGATGAGATTCACGTTTAATTTAAAAACAAAAGGATTTTAAATTTAAAATCAAACAAGGTTTTTTACTTTACAATTCAAAATAGAAAATGCTAGAGCAAGATTTTAAATTCAAAACAGAAAAGGGATTTACATTTTAATTGAAAATAGAATTAGATTTTCCTTTTAATTTAAAATAAAACAGTATTTTACTTTTAAATTTAAAATAGAAAAGACTTTAAATGTAAATTTAAACAGAAATTTAAATTCCCCACCTGAGTATGAACTACAAAAATGGATTATATCAATAGAGAGGGAGAAAGAAAAAGGGGCGAGAGAGCAAATATGAAATTAGACAAATATCTTAAGATCTCTAAATAAACTTAATTAACACAAATCATCTCTTAAAAACTAAAAAAATAAGTGGTCTCTACAAAATAGAGCAAATGATTAAGAGATAATTTGCCTAAGAGATAAAAAAAACCAAGGATTAAGAAAGAAACTTAACCAAGAGCAAGTAATTACAGATGGAAAATAGACTAACAAAATATTTCTCAGAAAAATGAGAATCAAAGATCTCAAAAGATTCATGAAGAATAAAGGGTAAAGAGAAGTCTATACTTCAAAGAGATGAAGTCATCCAAAAAGAAGATTAACTCTTTCAATAGCAATCCACCCAAAACCAACTGTATTAACCCTCTGCTTATCCTAATATCACACATTAACCCACATGTGATACACAGGGTATATTTCTCTGGGTACCCATGCACCATATATGATACACACTCCCAATGTTTTTCAATCACCAGACTGACTTGGAACTTACAAAAAGCAAGTTTTATATTACTCAGAACATATGATTTGGACAGGCAAATGGGCCTCATAGAGGCAATGTAGCCGATGCCAGTGTCACATAACAGGCATGTAAAAAGCACCATTCAAGCACTGGGCCTCATGGAAGTAATGTGACCAATGCTGGTGTCACATAACAATACCCATTACACTCTTTCAGTGGTTGGCATTAGGAAGGGCATCCAGCCATAAAAACCATGTCAAATCAGACTGGAGTCTGATGCAGCCCCTCAGCTTACCAGCCCTGGTCAAACTGTCCAACTCATGCCAACATGGACAACAGACATTAAATGATGATGATGATTACTGTCAAATATAATACTTATTTATTTGCATTGTTTTGAATTAGTTCTGCATTATCTTGTAGCTTCAAGATTTCAATGATGTGATTCTTTTTTAGAATGACATTTTGAGGTAGGTGTGAGAGGCCAGACCTGGCAGTTTGAACACAAATCAGGTGAAAATTTTGGTTGGTTTATTGAAGGGTTAATCCTTTAATTACAATAATTTTAATGAAACACACATTTTTTTTCATCTCTTACTCAGGAGGAAGGGCAGTGCTTCTAAGATTGGTAGGAGGGTGTAAAGAAAATATCCTCAAACACAGAGACCAAGCCTGAAAGCTTGCAACAGGATGAGTTCTGCTAAAGGTAATCAAGGAGTAGGTGGGTAATGGATTAAGTGTAACACTCAAAAGGGGCAGTGGAATTTGAGCTCAGAATACAAAATATATGAAATAAACACAAGCCGACTCATGCTAGCAAAGAACACAGGCATTATATGATGATGATGATGATGATGATGATAATGAAGATGGATAAATGGAAATTTTAGTTATTTTATTAAATTTCCAAATTCTTGAATACTCTTTTACTTGTTTCAGTCATTTGACTGTGGCCATGCTGGAGCACTGCCTTTAGTCAAGCAAATCAAACCCAGGACTTATTCTTTGTAAGCCTAGTACTTATTCTATTGGTCTCTTTTGCCGAACCACTAAGTTATGGGGACATAAACATACCAGCATTGGTTGTCAAGCAATGTTGGGGGGGACAAACACAGACACACAACATATACACACACATACATATATATATATATATATACTATTATAATTATTATTATATTGATAGCTTACGTTTATTGAGTGTATTTAAATCTCAATTTTGTATGTTATGAAACTTACAGGTAAGATAGAACTACTATTTTGGAATTCATCTTTGAAGGATATTCCAATACCCCCTAGGAAAGAATTTATTTTGAAACTTATTAATAATATTAAGGATTTTGTTTCTTGGGTTAAATGGAAAGCCTACTGTTATAACTGTAATATATCTAATTTTAACGATATTATGAATACATATGATTTTAATTCTAAATTTAAATCTAAAAATGAACCCCCATATAATAGAGATTTACAGGTCTTAGAAGATAATATTTGGAAGGTGGTGAAAAATATTAAATTTCATAAATACCCAAACAGACATAATGAATATTTAAGAAATTTAGCTATTAGAATTAAAGAAATGAGAAATATGGATGGTATTATTGTACAATCAGATAAAACTAGGAATCTATACAAACTGGATGTTAAATTATATGATAACCTTTTAGAGAAAGAGATAATTAAAAAATATAAAATTGTTATAGAAAGTACACTTCATACTATAAACAAGGCCTCTAAATTAGTAATGATGAATTATAAGTTGGATAATAAAACTGAACCTTATGTACCTATGCACCCTAGAATTACTTTGAAAGACCATAAAGTTAGATTAATTTGTCCATGTAAATCAAACCTTGGTAAATTGAGTAAATTAATTTTTGATAAATAAATTAAATAAATTAAACTACCTAAACTTATGGACTAGTAATAATAATACTCATATAAAGAATCTTGCAAACCAAATCCAAAAACAAAATTTATTTAGATGTTTATTTAATTAATATTATATTAATGAATTTTAATTACATTATAGTTTTTAAATTAATTTAGTTTATTAATTAGTGATCATAATATAGATAATGATTGAATTACTACTGAGTTAATATTGAATGTGTCTAAAAGTTATTTTATTTAAACAATGATTTGACTCCAACGTAACCATATTTTTTTTATATATATGAAATAAATTAATTTTTATAAGATTTTTAGAGTATATACAGTAAATGGTAGTTATATAAATTATTTTAATTTATAGAGTTTTGAGTATAATTTATTGTAGTTAATTCTAAATTTTAGTTTTATAGTGAAAGATATTATAGTGTATAGTGATTATATTCTCTATTAGTGACTTTGTTCTCTTTATCTATTAAAGCTAAAATATAGTTGTAGTTTTCATTGATAAAATATATTCATAGTTTTCATTGATAAAATATATTCGTAGTTTTCATTGTTAAAAGAATTTTTCTATCTGTTTGTTCTATTTCTGTTAATAACGTAATTCCACAAATTTTCTTTTCTGTTTTGAAATTTTAGTTAATGACACAGTTTTCGAGAGTTATGTAAACTTTTTTATTTAAGAAATTTTATTGTATTCTATATAACTATTGATTGTTAAATTTGAATCTATTATGTATATTTATTTAATTATTATTAGTATATAATTATTATAACTGTACGTAAATTTTAAGATATCGGTTAGTCACTGTGGTATATAGATCATAAAATAGTCAAATGATTTTTTAAAGATAGGTTATACATTTTTAATTTGATTTTTAATTTTTAAATTGTATTTCATAAATATATTCTATAGATATTTATAATATTTATGTAAGTAATAATGGACTAATTTATTTATTTTTGGTTATATGTTTATATATTTATTGATAGAGGAAATTTTAGATTTTTAATTACTATATTTGTTGATTATAATTTAGATACTTATTTTTATGTATTTATTATTTTATAATTATTAGAGGTGAACTTAAATCTAAAAATATTAATAGCGATTATTTTGTTAAATAATTTGTTAATTAAATATTGGAGTATAACTGAGTTAAAGATATTCGATAGTTTATGTTTTTTTAAAGCCAAATTATATCTTCAAAGATAAATACATATTTCTATCTATTTTTTTATCTTAAAAATTAAATATTTAACATAATAAATGGGTTGTAGGAAATAATCCTAATGTTTTAAGTTTCTAATTTAGTTAATGGAATTTTTTTCTATAAGAAAAATTATTATTTTATTTATTTCTTAAATAAATATTGTTTAACTCTATTTGCTTATTTATTTAACTATTTATCATTAACCTGAAGATTGACTATAATTTTAAATCAAATTTATTTCAATTGAATTTAAACTTAATTGTAATTCAAATTCAATTGTAGCCATGAAACGTACATTTTTTTTTTTACTTATTATATTATATATTGATCATTCATTTTTATACTTTTTGTTATTTGGTCAGATACTTAATATATTGTTTTTATTACGGTATTTTATACAACTTAACTTTTACAACAAGTTTAAATGGAGAGATCAAGCTGAATGCTTGGATTCACATTACTTTAACGGTTTATTTACACGGTGAATTTTGATTTCTGTATCTTCCGTAAATCACTTCTTTTTTCTATACCTTAAATGTTTGTCAAATGAGTTTGCTTAGTTTCTATTTCTTTCGAAAGCTTTGTCTGAATACTTTCCAACCTTTGCCAAATATTAATCCTAATGTTTTTTACCCTTTTAGGCCATTTTTTTTTTATACATTAGGAATTACCCTTTCAGGCCTTTTTCTACATATTAAGAATTAGAATAGTTTTCAATTTAATGGTTTATAATACTATTTTTTTAGTTATTAGTATGTATGTGTATGTATATATATATATATATACATATATGTGTAAGTGGGTGTTTATAGGTATGTGTATATATGTATGCATGTATATGTATGTATGTATGTATGTATATAAGTGTGTATTTATGTGCTTATGTTTATCTATGTGTACATATGTGTATTTTAACCAACCAACCGTAACTAAGACAATGAAATTCAAATGTGCCAACCAATTGAATTGAGCTTGAGATTGTAAATAATCTATCAGCCCGTTAAGACCTATCACTCACCTATTGATCTGCGAACTATATGTATGTACATGCATATATAATTTTTGTATGATGTAAAAGGATAATATCCCTTTATATATGTATATGTATTAATGGATGCTTTCGCGCATGTATGCATGTGCATGTATTTGGTACCTGTGTGTATATATATGTATGTAGATTTAGACTAAAGTTTCGATTTTCGCTGTATGATATATGAATATAATGACATTGTATATTGTTTTGCATTATTTTATTATATTGAATTAATTAATTTACTGGCATCTCCCATATGCATCTGTCTATATATTAGGTTATACTATATTATATATTGCATATTTAATATGTAATATAATATATTATATTTTATTATGTTGTGTTACACTGTATTATATTATACTATATTTTATGTGGTATCTTCCATCTACTATGTATTGTGAATAGCAGAATGCACATATTCCTTTATTGGAATTATTAATAATAATAATGATATTAATAGTTTTTAGTAATGTAATACAATGAACTTTGGACTTTGTATATGTACACTTTGATGTGGATATATATATATATATGTATATTCCAGTATATAGATCTGATTAACTGTAACCTTATGTGTATGTATATTATTATTATGTATATACTTATATATATGTATATGTAGGTGTATATACACTTATGTGTATATGTATATATGCATATTGTATATGTGTACCTTCTTTAATATTCATATTTGCATTTTATATCTTTATAATTGTACTTTATAATCTCTGACGAGGCCTGGAGATATATATATAAGTAACTCATTTTTAACTGCATATTACCTCAATACATCTGACTAATATGGGCATAATGAGATACTCTTATCTACAGGCTGAAACAGCTGTAAGATCCATTTTATATGTATTATTCTTATGGTATTATCTTACTTATTGATGTATATTGTTTTATTCTGTATTATTCTGTTGGATTTGGATGTTCCTATTTAATCTAAATAATTAGTTAATAAATTATATGAATTGGTATTATCTGTAAGTCGATGACTGAAAGAATCTATTCCTCCATTTTCTTATTTTTATATATATATATATATATATATATATATAATATATATATATATATATATATATATATATGTATGTATGTATGTATGTGTGTATGTATATGTATATATATATATATATATATATACATATACATACACACATACATACATATATATATATATATATAATATATATATATATATAAATAAGAAAATGGAGGAATAGATTTCTTTCAGTCATCGACTTACAGATAATACCAATTCATATAATTTATATATATATATATATATATATATATATATATATATATATATATACACATATATACAACGCACTTCTTTCAGTTTCCATCTACCAAATCCACTCACAAGGCTTTGGTCAGCCCAACGCTATAGTAGAAGACACTTGCGCAAGGTTCCACGCAGTGGGACTGAACTGAACCCGGTACCATGTGGTTCGTAAGCAAGCTACTTACTACACACCCACTTCTACACCTTGAAACACTCACAGAGGCAATGACAAGAGATTGAGACCTTTGGCGATTTGCTGTGCTTGAGAAGACACATCAAGCCAAGTGAAATCATCATCATAGCCAGTGCTGGTGACATGTAAAAGACATTTGTGCCAGTGACACTTAAAAGGCACCCACAAGATTCTTGGAGTGATTGGCATTAGGAATGGCATCCTGTTGTAGAAGTGAAGCTAAATCAGATTGGAGCCTGGTACAGCTCTCCAGATTACCAGTCCTGGTCAAACTATCTAACCCATGCCAGCATGGAAAACAGATGCTAAATGATGACGATGATGATGAAGATGACACTGTTGTAAGAAATACAGAAATATGGTAAGGAGAGTGTTAAAAAAGAAAGAAAGAGACACTGAAATATCAAGTTGTTTAGGCTCAGGTCAGCCATGACCGAACAAACCTATGACCAAAAGCTAAGGCAATCCTAACATTTTTTTTTGTCTTTCAAGTGCAGTGTATTTTTATAGTTTAGTCAAAAAAGAAAGGTGGCAGTCATTTTTGAGAGCATTTTAAACTAAAAGGAGGAAGTTATTCTCAGAACATAGAATTGGTCCAAACACTCGCATTAAAATGGACTTTAATGAATGTGCCCAAGGGTCATACTGAGGTGTTGAATCAAGCAAAAGAGATTAATTTTGCCAACAAAAACTAGGAAAAGCTCCCTTGACAAAATTAATCAAATTTTACTGACAAAGTTTTAGTCAACCCAAAGTTATATTACAAAATTCTTGCCTTAAGGTGCTGTGCAGTGGGATTGAGCCAACACCAGATGCAAAGCAAGATTCTTAACAATACAGCCATATCAGTACCCTATTTAATAACAAAAAAAATAAGAAATAAAAATCAATGTTACACCCCAAAACAATAGCTGAAAAGGCTTACATTTCTGACATCTCTCTGAAATCCTGATGACCATTTCGTCCATAATTCATCTCCAGAAAGCTTGCGGTGAAAATATTTAACTCCATCTATAAGACAACAAAGAAATACAAATTATGGTATTGGTGTTGTTTAGCCCCAGGTGAACCCTGACTGAGCAAGACTATTATCAAATGCATTCATACCATGACCATCAAGTGGGCATCTTTTTTTTAAGCTATATTCTCAAGATTACATCACTCTAATTACACATACCTCCTCTTCTTAAGACAGCAAGATATAATTTCTAGGTTGAAAAATCACAAAAGACCAACAAGAAAGCCTTCACACAGTCACATGATCTACTAGAAATAGCCATCAAATTCCCCTAAAATTCACACTGTACCATCTTAAAAAAATGACAAGACTTATGACTAGCATGCCACTTCTACGCCTTGAAACACTCACAGAGGCAATGACAAGAGATTGAGACCTTTGGCGATTTGCTGTGCTTGAGAAGACACATCAAACCAAGTGAAATCATCATCATAGCCAGTGCTGGTGACATGTAAAAGACACTTGTGCCAGTGACACATAAAAGGCACCCACAAGATTCTTGGAGTGATTGGCATTAGGAATGGCATCCTGTTGTAGAAGCGAAGCTAAATCAGACTGGAGCCTGGTACAGCTCTCCAGATTACCAGCAACAACAACCACAACTACATTGGCATGGAAGTAGGAAAACAAATTTGCTGAATAGTATTTATTACAGAATTCATAAGATCACTGAAAGATATTATTTCTTATGGGCCAAACACTAACACATTTTAGTATTTTCTTGTTTTATGGTTTTATTGCAATTTTCTCATGCTTGTGTGGCTAGGGTCAATCATCTATTTTTACAGTTGAAGTATCCATATTTTAAAGAAAAATCTGTTGGCAGCCAGCCAATGAGACTCGAACTCACATCCCTATGATTATGTGTCCAGTGCTTTACCATTAAGCTAAACTGACCCAACGACAAATTTTTCTGCAAATTTAGGATATATAAATCTAGCTTTATAAGACACTATTGTATGTTGAAAGTCAACAAACAAACTTTGCTTTAGAAATGTTGAGATGTATTGAAAGATACAGATAAGGAAATAATTTTATTCTCAAACGTAGGATAATGCTAATAATATAGCATGAACAGGATAACCTATCCATATTTTGCAGAAAAATCTGTTGGCAGCCCGCCATGAGACTCGAACTCACATCCTTGTGATTACACGTCCAGTGCTTGACCATTAAGCATAAATATATATATATATCATCATCATCATCATCATCGTTTAACGTCCGTTCTCCATGCTAGCATGGGTTGGACGGTTCGACCGGGGATCTGGGAAGCCAGAAGGCTGCACCAGGCTCCAGTCTAATCTGGCAATGTTTCTACAGCTGGATGCCCTTCCTAACGCCAACCACTCCGTGAATGTAGTGGGTGCTTTTTACGTGCCACCTGCACAGGTGCCAGGTGAGGCTGGCAACGGCCACGGTCGGATTGGTGTATTTTATGTGCCACCGGCACGGAAGCCAGTCGAGGCGGCGCTGGTATCGGCCACGAGTCGGATAGTGCTTTTTACGTACCACCAGACCAGGGATCCTGGCTGGTTCAATTCGATTTCGATTTCGCTTGCCCCAACATGTCTTCACAAGCAAAGGGGGTTGGCATGAGTGCCTGTCGTACGGTCGGATTGGAGTATTTTACGTGCCACCGGCACGGAAGCCAGTCGAAGCGGCGCTGGCATCGGCCACGAGTCGGATAGTGCTTTTTACGTACCACCAGACCAGGGATCCTGGCTGTTCAATTCAATTTCGATTTCGCTTGCCCCAACATGTCTTCACAAGCAAAGGGGGTTGGCATGGGTGCCTGTCATACGGTCGGATTGGAGTATTTTACGTGCCACCGGCACGGAAGCCAGTCGAGGTGGCGCTGGCATCGGCACGAGTCGGATAGTGCTTTTTACGTACCACCAGACCAGGGATTCTGGCTGGTTCAATTCGATTTCGATTTCGCTTGCCCCAACATGTCTTCACAAGCAAAGGGGGTTGGCATGGGTGTCTGTCGTACGGTCGGATTGGAGTATTTTACGTGCCACCGGCACGGAAGCCAGTCGAAGCGGCGCTGGCATCGGCACGAGTCGGATAGTGCTTTTTACGTACCACCAGACCAGGGATCCTGGCTGGTTCAATTCAATTTCGATTTTGATTTCGCTTGCCCCAACATGTCTTCACAAGCAAAGGGGGTTGGCATGGGTGCCTGTCGTACGGTCGGATTGGAGTATTTTACGTGCCACTGGCACGGAAGCCGGTCGAAGCGGCGCTGGCATCGGCCACAAGTCGGATAGTGCTTTTTACGTACCACCAGACCAGGGATCCTGGCTGGTTCAATTCGATTTCGATTTCGCTTGCCCCAACATGTCTTCACAAGCAAAGGGGGTTGGCATGGGTGTCTGTCGTACGGTTGGATTGGAGTATTTTACGTGCCACCGGCACGGAAGCCAGTCGAAGCGGCGCTGGCATCGGCCACGAGTCGGATAGTGCTTTTTACGTACCACCAGACCAGGGATCCTGGCTGGTTCAATTCGGTTTCGATTTCGATTTCGCTTGCCCCAACATGTCTTCGCAAGCAGAGGGAGTTGGCATGGGTGCCTGTCTCGGATGAGGTTCTATATCGACTTCGCTTGCCTCAACAGGTCTTTGTGTCCAAGGGAGGAAAGGCATTCATAAGTGGGCTGGGCTCACTTGTCCTGCCTGGTCTTCTCACGTACAGAATATTTCCAAGGTCTCGGTCGCTGGTCATTTCCTCAGTGAGGCCTAAAGTTCGAAGATCGTGCTTCACCACCTCGTCCCAGGTTTTCCTGGGTCTACCTCTTCCACGGGTTCCCTCAACTGCTAGGGATTGGCACTTTCTCACACACCTATCTTCATCCATTCTCGCCACATGACCATACCAGCGCAATCATCTCTCTTGCACACCACAACTGATGCTTCTTAGGTACAACATTTCTCTCAAGGTGCTAACGCTCTGTCGATATATATATATATATATATATATACTGCCATCTCTAACAGATGAAGTGTCCAGTACTGAAGAAAGGTAGAAATATCTTGAAACCAAACTGGTATGCTGGTCCCATCACTTGAAGTTGGTAAAGACTCGTTCCCTTGCTTGCAATATATCGGATACAGCTGTGCATTGTTAACCAGCTAGAGGGGATGGCCTCTTGGGGTTAAAAAATTGCAGTAAAGTCCATTCGAACGGAACAGCCATGTTGAAATGGCTACAAACATTTCATGCTAATACAACAACTGTGATCATCTCTTAGAGAGATTTTAGAACTAGCTTTTTAGCTTGTAGCAAAATCAGCAACTATGTGTCACTTGAATTTATATATATATCAAGTAGAGGCAAGCTGCTGCAATCTCTCACAGACTCGGTTTTTTCCTCAGTTATGCGTCAATACGGGGCAGAAAATTTCTGAATTTTTGTGAACTGCAAACCTTTATAGGTTATTTTTGAAAATTTTTTCTCTTGTCATTTGTGACATGGTTCTCTTGTCTTTTGAGACAAGTTCTAAATTATGGAGTATGACCTCATGTCCAATAATGATTTTCCCGAGATGGGAGGAAGTAAAAACAACAACGAAAATAAAAAGGACACCCAGGAAAAACAAAGTTTTTCGCCACTGTAGGTGCCAATGTCATCGAACTGGAAGTAGCCATGGACAAGCTCTTCCAGTTCAGAAAATTAATTGAAAAAACCGGAGAAGAAACTAAGTTAATACTGCCCCAGGAAACTGTTCAGGTGATTCGTGAAAAAACTGTCATCTACAAAGTTTACAGTATAAAGGAGAAAAGAATCACCGAAGTAAAAAATGAAGTCATCAGATGGTGCATAGCACCAGTATGGAACAAGATTCGCTACATTAGCCGAGGTGTAAGAAGTGCCACAATAGAAGCACATTTGAGTCAGCTAATGTAGCAAAAGAAATTTTGACTCAAACATTGAAGAGCGAAGAGATTATGTTGCTGCCAACATATTTGGGTCGTCGAATGGCGAAAGTGATGGTTGAGGAGATACCTGTTGGTTACAAAGTCATGTGGATAGTGGCAGCAGTAATATTTGGCATCGAAGGGAAACTAACAATCCTGAGCATGAGGAAAAAGGAACCAACAAACTGGAGAGGACAAACGCTGGAAATGATCATACAAGCAGATAACCAAACACTAGAAAATTTGCCCGATAGAGTCTTTTTGTGGGGGAGGGGCATACAATTTGTGTGCCAATGGAGGGACGTAGGCCCAGGTGGGCAGAAGGGCCATGTTCACTCTACCTGCATGAAGAAAAGAACAGTTGAGGTCCCTCCTCAAAATGTAGAGAAAAATACAGAGAAAAAGAAACAGGAGAATGCAGCACTAACAAAAGAAAATAACGAAAAAAAGCAAAATGAAAAACAGAAGGATGGAAAGAAACAAAATGAAAAACAGAATGAAGAACAAAAGGAAGAAAAAAACAAACAAAAGAAAATGAACAAGTAGATATGGATTACACAACAGTTACCTACAAATGGAAAAAAGAAAGCACCCCGAACTCCCCTCCCCAAACAAAAAGAAAAACTACAAACACCAACGAACAACGCCAAAAAATTCCCCAATCCCACCCAGCTGGCACTACAATTATAGGGCAGCATTTCAACATACCCCATCCTTCAACACTAAAAGGTTTAAAAAAAACTAACAGGATTGTTGCTTTTGAAGTTAAAAATGAAAAGGTGTTACGCTTTATTAAAGCAAACCAATGTATTAAATTTTTTAAAGTGACAAAGAGTCTGACATTCGTTATGCCAAAGTCGGAGAGGAGTGGAAAGGAAGTATTGGGGAAGCAGGCAGACAAAAACTGCCATGTTCCCTCTTACAACCATAAGTATATCTGTTTTCTTTCTTCGATGATTAAGTTAGGTTAATCATTGAAGAATGAAAAAACTAGTTGCTGGACATTATAGGCTGCCGGGTTCATTTTTTGAACCTGCTGTTTTGATCTCTAGTTTTAATTTTAAAAAGAACATGAAAGTTCTTATTTTAAAGGCAAAAGTAAGCCAATTATTCGTTTATTTCTCATTATAATTAAATTTTTAAAAGTTTCATTCTAACTCATATAACATTTTTGTATTTGTTTGTCTTGTTATGTCCTTTTCTATGTGTGATCAGTTTACTCTTTTACTTGTTTCAGTCATTTGACTGCGGCCATGCTGGAGTACCGCCTTTTTTTAGTCAAGCAAATCGACCCCAGGACTTATTCTTTGTAAACCTAGTACTTATTCTATCGGTCTCTTTTGCCGAACCACTAAGTAACGGGGACGTAAAAATACCAGCATCGGTTGTCAAGTGATGTTGGGGGGACAAACACACACACATATACATATATATACGACAGGCTTCTTTCAGTTTCCATCTACCAAATCCACTCACAAGGCTTTGGTCGGCCCGAGGTTATAGTAGAAGACACTTTCCCAAGGTGCCACGCAGTGGGACTGAACCCGGAACCGTGTGGTTGGTAAGCAAGCTACTTATCACACAGCCACTCCTTTGCCTAGTTTGATCATAATAAAGATTTTATCTCTAGAAGACGAGGTGTCCAGTACTGAAGAGAGACAGAAATAGCTTGAAACCAGACTGGTATGCTGGTCCCATCACTAGAAGTTGGTGGGGCTCATTCCCTTGCTTGCAATATATCAGATGTAGCTCTTGCGGGTTAAAAAGTTGCCTAAAAGTCCATTCAAACAGAACAGCCATTTTGAAGTGGCTACAAACATTACTTGCTAATACAACTACTGCGATCATCTCTTAGAGAGATTTTAGCACTAGCTTTTTAGTTTATATATATATATACTCACACACAGAGCACCTATACATTTGTACATAATATAGCAGCTATATATTTCTGTATCATGTAGAATACTTTTATTTCTGCACATAATAATACACTTATATGTTTCCGAAAACAGTAATTACCTATATATTTCTGTACATAGTATATTACCTCTATATTTCTGTATAAAGTATAGTACCTATATATTCATGTGTATAGTAATTCACCTATATATTTCTGCACATAATATAGCATCTATATATTTTGTATACAGTAATACACCTACATATATTTTTTACAAAGTATCTATATATTTCTGTGCATAATATAGAACCAATGTATCGGTAGAGCATCTGTATAGTTCTAAACATAGTACATGTATTTTGTTCATATTGTAAGATCACTAATGTCAGTACAAGAATATAGCTTTGCACTTCTTAATGATAATAATAATAATAATAATAATAAATGCCCTGATGCAGTACCAGGCAGTGGCTCTCATGGCTTCTGATCTTAACTGATTGGAAGTGTTTTCATGTATATTGTTTTGTCTTGGTATAAAAGATGGGCTACAGCAAATATTTTGCTCAATACCACAGATTTGCTTGTCAGTTGCCTGACCTTAACCAGTTGAGCATGTCCTTTGGTGGCTGATGATATGTGCATCTCTGATCACGAGCAGAAGTAGAGGGGGAGCATCATAGCCATGTGTTGAGAGGAATTCTTTGGGGTTTGGATAATTCACCCTTGAAAACATGGGTGTTTCATTCATCAGCCTTAAACAAACCTTATTCAGGGACCTTTTGTGTGTGATGGGTGACTCGACCTGAAGAAAATTCTAACTGGGCCCCACCTGCAAGGTCATGCGCTGTTTATCTTGATATGAGATCACCATGTCGCATACATATATGGTTGTGATGCATGTGCTTGGTGTACCCTTATCAGACAGGTAGTCATGATGAGTATACTGGGCTTGGTTTTTTTTTTTTTACCCCAGTGTCACTTTGATGGCATGCACTGCTCTCTCACTCAATAATAATAATAATAATAATGATGATGATAATAATAATAATAACAATCCCATAGGAACTGCCCATATCCTACATAAAATACTGTCTATGTAATCTCAAATTTTAAAACAAACTCACAATTTTCTTATGTTTTCTTAAACATTCTCTAGAACAATACTATGTGCAAAACCAAACAGCTGACACCCTAGGTATAACATCAACATGAACTTCTAACTTGTTGTCTCTTGAGGTCTCTGGGTGATACTTGGAGTCAACTTGTACAAATACAAAGCAAAAGTCAAACATATAATAATAATAATCCTTTCTACTATGGGCACAAGACCTGATATTTTGGGAGAAGGGGCTAGTCAATTACAATGACCCCAGTGCTTGACTAGTACTCATTTTATTGACCCTGAAAGGATGAAAGGCAAAGTCGACCCCAGTGGCATTTGAACTCAGAATGTGAAGACAGATGAAATATCACTAAGCACTTTGCCCAGCATGCTACTGATTCTGCGAGCTTGCCACCTTAATAATAATCCTTTCTACTAAAGGCACAAGGCCTCAAATTTGTGAAAAAGGGACTAGTCAATTACATTGACCCCAGTACTCAACTAGCACTTAATTTATTGACCCCAAAAGATGACAAGCAAAGTCATGTTTGGTTGTATTTGATACTTTCCAAGTATGAGCCAAGCATTCATTCTCCCAAACATTACTGAATAGCTTTAGGAGTTGGGCATTCACAGCTGGTTAGAGTCAAGTAAACTGATTACTGATATTCATTTTGCTGACCTGGTGGCTGAGAAATTGAAGGGACATAACTAAATAGGTCGTATATTTTGCTTAGCACCATACACACCACCATTTCAAAGAGAAAAAGAAATGAGGAAGGAAAAAGGAGAAAATGGATGAAAAGAAAAAAAGAAAGACAGAAATAAGAAAAATTTGTAGAAAGTGTATAAGAAGAAAGAGAGCATGAGAGAGAGGTAGGATTGCAGAGGAAGAAGTGATATTGAAGTAACAGTAGTAAGAGGGGGAAATGATATTTATGACAACAGAAGTTGACAGATAAAGCAATGGTCCCACTTACCAGACAATCTAGGATCATCATTGATAAAGAAAAACTTTCTGTCTGGTGGTGGCATAGACGTCTTCATCATCAGTGTTCTGTGATCTGTGACAGCAGCTCTGCAAGGGTTGGAAATAAATATTTCTATGAAGACAATGGCAAGGATGACAGGATTTTGTTTTAAGCAAGATGGAACTTCTATCCTAACTTTCTGTACTTTACTGTCACAACTTCTAAATAGCAGGAACTACTAAATTATTGGTTAATATTACAAAATATTTACTGAGACGAGTCAAAAGTATCTGCATACATGCTAGTTTGTGGCATGTATATCACATAACAAGCAATTCAAGCCATGGAAGGTACTCATGAAGTTTGTAGAATCAGACTAGTTTGTGTGCTGATATATTGTGCATTGCTTTACTCCATGTGGAAATTGCACAGATGAATGGGCAATGTAGTCTAATTCAGGAGCTTATGCTTTATCAGACCAAACTAGACCATAATGTCACAGAAACAACCAAAACATTTGTTGTGTGAAAAATGAAAACACAGCAGAGGAACCAGATGGTACAAGAAATTTAGCTTGGGTTGCAAGAACCTTAATGATCAGGCAAGGTTAAGTAGGCCTAAAAACCATACATTCTGAAGCTGGGCACAAAGCATAGATGCAAATCTAGTGACTGGCACTCGGAGAGTATCAGATAAGTTCAGCATTTCATGAATGTATGCCATTGTACAGCAAAAATATCCAGAATGCAAGCTCTTCTGCTGCAAGATGACATAAGACTTTACACCACTTGAACCCAGAATAAACTCCAGGAAATTTGAGAGAATTGACCTGATGCCACACCCAGCGTGTAGTATGGACATTATTCTTATTTGTTCTGATCCATGGCTCACTTTCTGTGCTCATGGTGTTTCATCAATCTAGAGGAGGTTGAAGCTTCAGTGAAGAAGTTCTTCCCCTCAAAAGATAAGAACATGTATCAGCGTGGGATCAAAGAACTGACAGAAAGGTGACTTCAGACAATGCAATACAATGGCCTCTACTTTGAATGCCCAGCTGCTTTTGGTGTAACTTGAATACAACAAATAAGTAACCAAAATATTGCAAAACTTTTGATGCAACACAATATTTCAAGCTTTACAATTTCTTTCTCTCTCTCTCACACAGACACACATGAACATATGAATATATAATGACTGTGCAGTTAAAACTGCTGTGTAACCATGTGGTTTTGGATTAACTCCCACTGTGCAGCAACTAGGAGAAGTGTTTTCTGCAATAATCCTGGGAAAACTGACCAATGCTAGCTGGTTTCAGTCACTGAATTGTAGCCTTGCTGGGGCAATGCCTATATGTTTTTAGTCAATAATTTCAACCACACAATTTTGTCTGCTATTTATCTCATAAGCTACAAAATAGAGAGTGGTATAAGGAGAGATAACTCATATGTATTTCCACTCAATTCTGCCAGTTCTAACTACACACATGCACATGCATATATCAGTGTGGTGTGAAAACTGGTATATACACATCAGCAGGCTTCTACATGGTTTTTGTCAATTAAATTTTACTTACAAGGTTATGGCAGAAGATGCCCATGACTTACTTCTTAACTACATAGCCATGTCTGAACCCAAAATCTGAATGGAAAACAATAAAATTTACATACTTGTTTTTGAGTTGTTGATCTCTGACTTTTGTTTCATCACATTCTTCACTACTACCTCCTTCATCGGAAGATTCATATTGTTCCCTAGTTTCGATTGGTTCATCTAATTGAAACAGAACAGAGAGGAGATGCTATGTTGTAAATATAATCAAAACTGACTGTGTGGTTGGGAAATGGTGATTATTCTAGTATATTAAGTTGTTACCTACACTCAAAAGACCATCTTGTTGTTTTAGAGGTATGTAGGATTACATTATCTAATTAATTTTTCCTTATATTAAGGCAGTAGGGTATGATGAAGAACTTTGACTGTTACTTATAGTAAATCGGCAACTGCTGAATAGACACTCAATTCAACTAAGGGACATAATTCTTGTCCCAAACTGTAACAGAAGCAGTCATGAAATTATTGAGTAAGAGAATAAGACAAGCATATATATATATTATATATTACAAGAGCAAATATTACAGTAACACATGAAGAAAAATCAGTAAAAGGAAGATAACTTCTCCCTTCCTCTTATCAGCCTCTGAGATCCTGGAATAACCTCATGGGCATCTCTACCACCATTGTTTTAATGTCGGTTTCTACCTGCTACAATGAATTATATCATAGTTCATCATCAAATTATGTCAGTTTAACTTGAAGCAAGATATCAGTTTATCCCTAATATTACGTTAAATGTATATAATAATATTACAGCTTACAATATTATAGATCCAAACTGTTGTCCAGTCTTTCACATTCTGCATTGACACTGCCAAAATAATGCTACTGATTGTCTGCTCAGAGAGACATATAACTATCCAGTTAATGTGATATTTCATACTGATACTGAGTATTATCAACAGAGCTATAACAGATGTAACTGTTTGAAAGACTTCTTTTAGTTTGAAGTATGTCGACTTATGATTTAAACAAAAGTTCCATTTTAAAGGTAGATACGTTATGGAAAATACAGCGACTATATAGAGAGGGTCAAGTGACTACATAAATGCTCGCTCATGGTGTGGGATGGATACAAATATTTTGTCTATATCAATACCCATTGTAGATTAAGAAAAACTTTCAGTTGCTCCTACAGCTCTCAGTATCAGAAGGAACAGCAAGTACAATGACTATTGAAATATAAGAGAGCATAATGAAGGTGTGGTTGTGTAGTTTAGATGTTCACTTTGTAGCCCATGTGATTTCAGGTTTCATTCGTCTGCACAGCACTTTGGGCAAGTGTCTTTTACCACAGCTTTAGGCTGATCAAAATTTTGTGGGTGATATTTCGTAAATGGAAACTGTTTGGAAGCCCATCCTGTTTTTCAGCAGTAGACTTAATCCATCACTCAGTTTAACATTACTCACTGGCCCATGGATTCCTTTAACAGAGTTTGCTCTATTACAAGCATTAAGTCACATCTTGAATTTGACGATAACGTCCTTTCTCTCAACAGTTTCCTAGATCCTGCAAAAAGAGGTTATGAGTACTGCCCCTCCAACAGTCAAGCTATAAAAAAAATTAGCTGATCTGGAAAGAAGATTATTTTATCCACAACAGGCTAATAGAATCTACTGGCTGCTATACTTCACTGATTGGTTAAAGCTAAGATATTTACAATTCCTGTTGTGACATACTAACAGGAATGGTAAGGAAAAGAATCAGATGCAAACAGTAAACAAGAGTGGAAATGTGATATCACTGACAGAACTTACAATGGACAGAAGTAAATTGTATATGACATCACAGTCACAGAGATGATCAAGTATTCCACAATCTCAAATTAAAAAGGAAAAAGATACTGAAAATAAGTACCTACCTTCATTTTCCTGATCTTCAGAAACTTTTGTTTTACCAAATAAAGACAACAGTGAGAAAGAAGCACTATCTGTTGATCTAAATGATGTAGCAATCGATTTTTCAACATGAAAATATTTCTCTTTGTTAGTTTCAGATTCTTTAGCACTAAGAAAAAAAAGTACAAAACAATATATTATATCAAACAACTGCAATACATATTCAAATCATTATACTTTTCAGTGTTGGGCCTCACAGAGGTAATGACTGAGACCATTGGCATTATGTCGTACTTGAAAAGAAGACTCATCAAGCTGAACAAAATCTCTGTCAATGCAGATACCAGTGTCACATAAATGGCACCCATGCCAGATGCCAGTGGCACATAAAAGAAGCCATTACACTCTAAGAGTGCTTGGTGTTAGGAAGGGCATCTAGCCATAGAAAAACCATGCCAAATCAGACTGGAATCTGGTTCAGCATTCCAACCATGCCAGCATGGACAATGGACGTTAAATGATGATGATGATGATGATGACAATGATTTTTAAAACATTTCAAAGTTTGAATTTTCACAGGTGGAATTTTTTAATTACTGATGGAAATTTTGTAAACTTACTGGACAACAAATATGTAATATATTGGGTCATCTCATAAATAATGCAGTTTTTTTCAATTGCATGAACTAAAAGTTGGAGGGGGATGGGATAAACTACTTGCATCAACTTGCTATAAAAGCAGGTAGTAATTTTATCTTGTACTTATTCTTAGTGCAAGTTTTGAAGAGTGCAGTTCAATTTTAACAGCTATTTTTTCAAAGCTATAATGGAAGTGACAAAGGAGCATATTTTGCTTTATGAGTTCAATAAAGGCAACAATGCAATGGAAAGTGTGTGGAATATTAATGCAGTATATGAGGATCACACAATAAGCATAAACCTGTGTCAGTGGTTCCAGAAATTCTGAGCCAGAAACTATAGCCTACATGAGCCGCATCATGAAAGATCTGTAGACCTTGATGAGGACATCCTGTAAACCCTGGCGGAACAAAATCCTATCGTAACTGTTGAGGAACTAACAGAAAAGTTTAGACTTGGTCATTCAACCATTCATTGACATCTGCATGCCATCAGAAAAATTCGGCAAATTGGGTCAGTGGGTTCCTCATAAACTTTCTGAGTCTAATTGTGCACAGAGAGTGAATGTGTGCTCTTCTTTGCTGTCACATCTCATGAATGAACCTTTTTTTGGATCACACAGTGGCTGGTGACAATAAATGTGTTCTCTTTAAAAAATGTCAAGCACCGAAGTCAGTAGGTAGGGAAAGGAGAAACGCCAGCATCCCAGGCTAGATGTCTTCACCCACGTAAAGTATTGTTATATGTTTGAAAGGTTTAATCCACTTTGAACTTTTAAACCCAAACCAAACAATAACAAAGATCTACTGTGAGCAGCTTAAGTCAACACTAGAAGAAAAACTACCATCTTTGGTTTCTAGATGAAAGGTGTTCTTCTATCAGGATAATGTTCGGCCACATACAGCAAGGATGATATTCCAAATGCTGGAGCAATTTGAATGGGAAACAATGCCCCATCCACCATATTCACCAAACATTGCCCCATCTAATTACCATTTATTCCGCAGTCTTCAAAATCATTTGGACAGAAAAAACATGAATTCTGTAGATGAGATCAGAACAGTACTGGAGGAGTATTTTTCATCACAGACAAGTGAATTTTGGAAGAGGAGCCTTGTAAGTGTACTAGATAGACGGAAGAGCATTGTAGAAAATGAAGGAGAGTATATTTTAGATTAAAAAAGAATTTCGTTTATCTTAATTTTGAAAAAAAAAAAAAGAAGTATATAAAAACCATATTATTTATGGGATGACCCAATAACTACAAACTGATACACTGTGAAATCATTATACCACTAATCAGACTGATCAATTAGCAGGATTAATAAACAATTGGTCTAAACACATTGCAGTATTTGGTTATGTCTCTGAGTACTGAGTTCAAACACTAAAGGTGTTAACAACATTAGTGACCCCTTTTAGTACCTCAGTAGCTGGTGGGAAGACGTTATTCTCAGATCAGAGAAGTGGCTCAAATGTTTGCACATGAGCCAAGTTGTGGTTTTAAGCTGGGTGATGGATTTAAATCAGCTATCCAAGAATAGGAACAGTCCCTCTGACGGGCTTCTAGATAGTTTCCATCTACCAAATTTCAGATACAAGGCTTAGATTGACCTAAGGCTATGATAGATGACATTTGCACAAGAAGCTGTGCAGTGAGATTGAATTCAAAACCACAAAGTGGCAATGAAAGCTTCTTTACAGATGCTTGTAGCCATAACTTCATCCACTTATTTCATAGGTCAATAAATTAAACGTCAGTCAAAGTACTTGGTTGATTAAACCACCTGTTTCCTCTCTCTTCCCAAAAATGTGTCCCTGTGTCATTTATAAAAAAGCATTATCAGCCTGATGGTTACTAGAGAAACTATAATTCTAAATTCCAATGAGACTATGGGACTATTAGAACCAGGAAATATTTTCTTTTTCTTCTACTCGTTTTACTAAAGACTGCTATGAAAATTAGGGAGTTTATTTAGAAGTAACCAAATTACTCATCTGTCAGTTGTTAAAAAGAAGAAAATTAGATGGTTCAGTCCTATAAAGCAATGCCATGACACACTATTTCTCAAGAATATGGTCATGTATGAACAAACTTTAGTTGAAAGTTTAAGACCACAAATGAGCTAGTTGAGCAAAATCAAGAAATGAAAGGGGAAGAGAATGGAAAACTTAAGGTTTGTTGATGACTGGGAAAGATGAAGGCTACAGCTTAATAACAGGGGGGGGGGTCTTCTTCTTTCACCTCTCATTTCATTATTCTACTGAATTTTGGAACAATTGAGTATTCCACAGGATGATGTTTCCAAACCAGTGATCCTTCTAATGAAAAATAACACTATAGCCATGAAGTAAAGTTAAACTTATTACTGCAGGCCAACAAACCATTCATGAATTTTACGCTAATGTCATTAATATGGTAGCTACTTAGAATAAAAGTAAATAATGGAATAGGCCTAAGGTTCAAATCAAGCCACTGATTTGCAGGGAAAACACTTTATCCTACATTACCTACAGTTCTCAATAGGAATATGCAACAGATGATCTAATATGATACAAATATATCAAGTTCATGTTGGAAGGGTATCCATCCACAAGAACCAAATCAACAAAAATGATAGACACAACAACTAGCAGTTTACTTTGTAATACAGAAGAACTGTGACAGGTGGCAAGATGTTGTACTAGCACAAACCTGTCCAAACCGGTATCAGGACAAATTTTAAACAAAAAATATCAACTAATATTTTTAATTTTTTTATAAAATTTCAGTTTCCTAAAATATTTTTATTATAAAAATCAAAAATCAAAATCAAATTCGATGACTGGCATCCGTGCTAGCAGGGTGCAAAGAGCACCATCCAAGCGTGATCGTTACCAGAGCGGCTATCTGGCCTCCATGCCAGTGGCACGTAAAAAACACTATTCGAGCGTGATCGTTACCAGCATCGCCTTACTGGCACCCGCTCCGGTGGCATGTGTAACAGATTTGAGTGAGGTCGTTGCCAGTGCCGCCTGACTAACCCCGTGCCGGTGGAACAAAAAAGCACCCACTACACTCTCAGAGTGGTTGGCGTTAGGAAGGGCATCCAGCTGTAGAAACTCTGCCCAATCAAGATTGAAGCCTGGTGCAGCCATCTGGTTCGCCAGCCCTCAATCATACGTCCAACCCATGCTAGCATGGAAAGCGGACGTTAAATGATGATGATAAAGAAAGCACAATATCCCAGGAGGTACTGACTGCCAGGGAATTTTGTCTAGTGGGGATTTTGTTTGGAGGAAGATTTTGTCTTAGTACCATCCAAACCATTCTAGCAGCTCACAAAAGAGATATACACATATATAAAGGTATGTAATATTACTAATCACTTACCTGAATGATGTTTCAGACTTTGCTGCTTCCTTTTTCTTTCTTTTACGTTTTTGTGAACTTTGGGCAATATTCTGTTGATTAAGCTCTACTCTAGGGCTGGCCAAATTTCTACAAAATAATGAAAAAGATCATTAGGTTTTCACTTTTACTTCTGTATTTAGATGAATTCTCCAGATAAACATGGCTGAGATATCATTATCATTTCTTTAACATCTACTTTTCCATACTTGCATGGATCAGATGGAGATTTTTCTATAGTCACCAACCTACACATTTCCAAACAAGGTAATATTTTCACATGGATAGATATGTTTACACAGAAAACTGTAAGATGGTGATGCCTGATTATCTCATAATATCAAGACAAGATTACACACTCACTCACACACACATATTGGGTTGTTACTTAATTATTGCGGCTTTTTTCAACAAATTTTATTCAAAAAAATCAATAACAACATGTAACAAAAACATCTTTAAATGATTATTCCGGAGCATATTTACCATCTACTTCAATTACTGCTTCCCATTTGCTTGGCAGACGGTCAGACCATCATTTAAAGATGTTTTTGTTAAATATTGTTATTGTTTTTGTTGAATAAAATTTGTTGAGAAAAAAGGCGCAATAATTATGCACCAACCTAATACATACAGATATTTTATGACTTTACTTAGACATAGCAATATTAATAACCAGTTGTTAGAATTCAATACACTAATGCCTTAGAGTAAAGTATTAGGCAAGTACAGAGCATAATAAAAATTAATGACAACAGAATAGGAGTTACTCAGCTCTGAATGCGCTGCTGCTATAACAGTGAATGAAGATGATTACATGACCCCTGTTTGCATAGTCATGCGCATACAACAGAGTGTAGGCACCTTGAGAGAAATGTTGGACATAAGAAGTATTGGATGTAGTGTGCAAGAGAGACATGTGCATTGGTATGGTCATGTACCAATGAGGAGAGCTGCGTGAAGAAGTGCCACTCCCAAACAGCGGAAGGAATCCAGGGTAGAGAGAGACCCAGGAAGACATGGGATGAGGTGGTGAAGCATGACCTTCAAACGTTGGGCCTCACTGAGGCAATGACAAAAGGCCAAGACCTCTGGAGATATGTTGTTACTGAAAAAAAACAGCAAATAAAGTGAGTTCACAGCTGTAACCTACACCAGTATCACATAACCAGCCCACTCGCCATGCTTGAGGAGACCTATTCAGTCAAGTACATCAAAATCAAATGGAAATTATAGTTGTGATCCCCATGCCGGTGGCATGTAAAAAACACAATCCAAACTTGGCTGATGCCAGCGCCGCCTTGGCTGGCTTCCAACCGATCATAGTCATTGCCAGCCCCCTCTAGCTCCTATGCTGGTGGCATGTAAAAAGCACCCACTACACTCTCAGAGTGGCTGGTGTTAGGAAAGGCATCCAGCTGTAGAACCACTGTCAGATCAGACTGGTGCTTGGTGCAGCCTCCTGGCTTCCCAGACCCCAGTCGAACCGCCCAACCTATGCCAGCATGGAAAACGGATGTTAAACGATGATGATGATGATTTAATGTCCATGTTCCATGCTGACACTAACTGCACAGTATGTCGTGTTCCAATGAGTAAAAAGAATGCAACAAGCTCGTATCAGCTTTGCCATGGTTTCTAAGGCTGACTGCCCTTCTTAACACCAAGTACTTTAAAGTGTGTACTGGATGCTTTTTCATGCCACCAGCACTATTGGGGTTGTCATGCAGCTTGCAAGACTACAAACCTCCAAGTGAACCAACTTTATGATTGGAGATGAGGAGTAGGGAGGGACAAGGTATGAGGGAAAATGGCCAAGATAGATCATATTTCTTAATACAAAAGAGCTTCATGATTACTCCCATTTTAGAAGGGAAGATGGGAGTAATCAAGTGGAGCTGAAAGTGATAAAAATAGTGGTAATGAGGTGCCGGTGTGGTTCTTCAAGGTACGAGGTGGATAGGAATGAGTGAGGCGGTGGAGCCAGGAGTGAATAAGGGAGCAGGCGATGTCTGATAGTGCAGAACAGGAGAAATAGTAATGATGATACAGTAAACAAGAGGATTAAAGGGGGAGATATGACATGTTGTTGGATGGGTTGCAGAAGTAAATGAGGACAAGAGAGGGAAGAGTAATGTATGAGGAGGGTAAGGTACATGATGTGGGGGAAAGGAGAGACAATTTGGTGGCCCAGTGGGAATGGGTAGTCTATGAAAGTGTGGGTGAAGAGTACAGTATAAATGGATGAAGGATAACACATGAAGTGGTTCTGAGTAGTAAGAAAGTGAAGGAAGAACTGCAGCTAGGGAGAAACCAATAATACAATAAGATGGTGATATTAATAATAAAAAGAAGGCAACAAGCTGGCAAAATCGTTAGCACTCCAGGTGAAATGCTTAGCAGTATTTCGTCTGTCGCTACTTATAAAATAAGTACCAATTGAGCACTGGGGTTGATGTAATTGACTCACCCTCTTCCTTGAAATAGCTGGCCTTAGGCCAAAAATTTGAAACCAATATTATAATTAGGAGGCAGTGAGCTGACAGAATCTTTAGCACACCGAACAAAATGCTTAGTGGTATTTCACACACAGCTACATTCCAAGTTCAAATTCCACCGAGTTTGACTTTGCCTTTCATCCTTTCAGGGTCAATAAATTAAGTACCAGTGAAACACTGGGGTTCATGTAATCAACTAGCCCCTCCCCAAAAATGTTGAGGCCTTGTGCCTCCAGTACAAAGGATATTAATAATAAAAAGAAATAGAACATTTACTTGGATGTTTTCTGCTTTGACTTAGCCAAATTTTTTTCATCATCTGATGACAAAATATTCATTATCGTCATACTACTCCTTTCTTATTTTGTTTCAACAATTCCTGAATAAAAAAAATAGATTTCACTGAATAGAAATATAATCAAATAAACATTTATTTACAGTTCTATATTTAAGAGATGAGAAATTATGTACATTATTTTCATTATTTACATTTGACGGATATTTATCATCTTGTTTGTTGTTAACACGTTTCAGCTGATATACCCTCCAGCTTTCATCAGGTGCCTTGGGGAAATTTCGAACCTGGGTACTCATCCCTAAGGTATTTTTCGATGTTATTATTATTATTATTATTCAGGTCACTGCCTGGAATCAAAATCGGAATCTTTGGGTTAGTAGCCTGCGCTCTTAACCACTACGCCAGGGGTATATGACGTAGTGGTTAAGAGCGCGGGCTACTAACCCAAAGATTCCAGTTTGATTCCAGGCAGTGACCTGAATAAGAAAAATAATAACATCGAAAAGTACCTTAGGAATTACCCAGGTTTGAAATTTCCCCAAGACGCCTGATGAAGGCTGGAGGGTGTATCAGCTGAAACGTGTTAACAAACAAGATGAGGACGAATATCCGTCAAATGTAAATAATGTAAATAATGCAAACATTTATTTGGGTTTTTTTTTAAATTCATATATTTTTAAAACATTCACTAAAACATTTATCGAAGTTGATCTTTTCATGAACCATACAGAGTTAAACTTAAGTTGGAATTACTGTGAACCACACAGGTTCAAATTTAAATTGAACCAATCATGAACCTCACAGATTCATATAATTACCACTTGACTCTGATTTCTGAAAATTTAGAAAGAAAATAATCAAACACCCCTTAAGCATAACTGAACCAATGATCCATATAATCATTTCTTCTCTACATAAAGACTATATTTTGAACATTTTATAACCCCTGGCTCAAAGTTTAATTTTTACCTCTAATTATATTGTTCTAGTTTTTGACAGCATCCAAAAAAAATACCACACAACTAAAAAGCATTAAGTCACTCGCTGGAGTACCCTAGCCTCAAGACCACAGACGCATTGTCTCTTCTCTTGGCATTTTCTACCGCTATTGTTATGGCCTTTGCTCCTCAGTGCTGGCTGGGTTCTTGGTCCACTCGTCTTCCTCTTCTCATCACTGTTATGTCCGACACCCAATGCTCCATACTAATTACTATTTCACAATTCTTGTCTTTCACGCAGTTGTTGACTAGCAACAGTTCGAGAACATTAATAACATCACTCTCACCTGTCTAGGAAACCACGAGCACTGTCCATTCCTCTAGACTTAAAAAAATAAAACAAGTATTAATAAGTACTATATCAGGCAATATAATTCCTGATGTACAAAAAGACAAGATGGACAGAGTAGATCTAGGACTAAATAACAATCTGTTGTTTTTGTGTCGTCGCTCGATTTGCTAGAAATGACAACCATATTTTCCACGGATCATACATTCTTAAATTATAATTCAAAATTATTTCGATATACAAACTTATAAGAAACTATCTAGAATGCAGTACCTCTCAGACATAGTCTCCAATAAGTTTTCAACTTCCATAAAGAAAACATCTATGCCTTGACAGAAATTCAACATGTGTTTATTGATTTAAAATCTAGTTCTCAGTAATAAGAGCATTTCAACACACTATTCTTTTAATATATAATATTTCTTGATCGCATAAAACTGATTATATTAAATATCATTGTTAATTGAATATAAGTGATCAATAGTATTACTATTTGATGAAATGGAAAAATATGAAGTCAAAAGATTACGGAAAAAATGTTTTCGGATGTTCGAGATAACATTTTCAAACAGTATTCACCAATTGTAATTAAATGATATTAAATATATATATAGACTTACGGAGATGTACTCGCATAGCAAGTGATTTGATCTGAGATCGTGTGCTGGAACGAAAACAATTGCAGCGTGGAAGGTGTTTGTAAGCCATTTAAGAAACACACAAAAGCCGTTCGATTCACTTCAACATTTAAGTTTAATTTGTCAAAATATTTTTGTCGCTATAAGACCGCGACCCGTTCACTGACAAAAATCCAAGATGCAGCACGGATTTTTGTCAGTGAACAGGTCGCGGTCTTATAGCGACAAAAATATTTTGACAAATTAAACTTAAATGTTGAAGTGAATCGAACGGCTTTTGTGTGTTTCTTAAATGGCTTACAAACACCTTCCACGCTGCAAATATATAGACGTTTACTTTTTATCATTAATAAACCCAAACAAAAACTTACGTCAATTATTTTCAGGAATGAAAACTTTCAGACACGTTTCGATTTGTAATTAGTAGAAACACATGGTGCTACGCTATTATATTGGTCCACAACACAAGCGACACTTTCTCACTCTCTTCACACTTTTCAGGTGTACGTTAGTTAGATTCTTAACTCCGTCCAGTCAGTGAACTTACGAATTCTTCTCACTAATTGTTGCCGACGGAGACCACCAGTAATTTCCTCAGACTTCTGTTTTATCCTAAAGTAACTTATTTAAGTAAAATTTTAATCCACCAGGGACAACTATTTCCTGGCACCGCTTAAACAAGGGAGATAATGAAACACGTGGTCTGAGTTTTATATCTATGTTGACATGAAAATATCGCAATAGTTCTAAATATCTTTATATATATATATAAATTCAATGTTCTTTAGTGTAACCTTGCTGAATGTCCGATTTTCGTAGATATGGAAGAGCCGAAGCGACTATTTATTGGTGGACTTTTTGATAATGTGACGGAATGTGAAATTAAAGATAGGTTCAAACATTTTGGTAAAGTATCCGAAGTAGAGATTCGAAAGAAAAAGGATGAATCAGGTATGTTATGGCTAAAGCAACATAAATTACCGTTTTCCGATTCAGCAACTTTTTGTATAATCACTATATTTGCATGTTTATATTTTGTATTCAGGTGATTTTTCGTTTTAGAAGTGACTAGTGGATATGAGGTAAATTTTCCTGGTAACATTCTCCATGTAATCTAATAACTATTTCTATTGACCTAACAGCTAAGTAAACTGATAGAATAAAGTATTTTAGTCAGAAACACATGGAAGCTGTGGCAGTGTATTTCATCTTATAACCTATGGGCATAGTTTCGGTTGTAGTGACATGCGAAACTTCGCCAACCTATGAATAACCAATCTAGATATTCAACTTAAGTGCCTTGACACTCAACCAAAAAGGCGTGTGAAAACTTCAACGTTTGCATAGATTTTCAACTAAATTATCAATAATAAACACAAGTAATTAAGTGTAGTGAAATCTAGAATTTATCTATATGAGGTCTGATCAATGAGTGTCCGAACTGTTGCTATAGTAACGAAGCTAAAGCATGCAGAGTAGAGTCGCTTGGCAAAGATTGACCATGTGCTGTGCATGCGCATTAAGTTTTAACGTTCTAGCTCGCTTCTGCTGCTCACAACAGTGCTTGGAAGGAACGTGTGTAGCGTGTGACCGTCGCATTGACCATGACAGAGAAAGTTGTCATGGCGATACCTGCTCAGAGGCTCATTCTAAGTTGAAGAAAGTGTATGAAGTGGGGCGTATGAGCCGCACACGAGTGTACGAATAGTTCAGACATTTCCAAGATGGCCAAAACATGACGATATTGACAAACGTTCTGGGAGACGTGCAACCAGCAGAACTGAGAAAAACATCACAGCTTTGAGGGTAAATCATTGAATCACCATCAGTGAGTTATCAGAGAATGTGCAGATTAGTTGTGATTCAGTTCAGTCCATTATCATTGAAGATTTGGGTATGAAATGCATGTCTGTCAAGCTTGTGCCAAAACTGCTTTCAGCTGACCAAAAGGAGACTCTTGTCTCAGTTGCACAAGATCTCCGAGAACGAAAACTTTGCGTAGGGTTTCTAGGCAGGTATCGCCAAGCTTTTGGCAGAATTTGATGCAGATTCTCTGCTCAATTCTCTCTGTCGTGGTCAATGCGACAATCACACGTTACACACCTCCCTTCCAAGCACTGCTGTTTACACACTGCAGAGGTGAGCTAGGATGTTAAAACTTAGTGCACATGCACAGCAGAGTTTAAGGTCATTCTGTACCAAGTAGCTTTACATTGTGTGCTTTAGCTTCATTACTGTGGCAACAGTCTGGATACCTATTGATTGACCACATATATAAAATCAACAGTAAAAAGCAGGAAGTAACAAAAGGGAAACAGCAGAATAAATAATCAAAATAGAGGTATGCGATTCCATCTAATTTATACATCTTATGAGGAGTAACTGCTATTTTTCTCTAAAACATTAATGGCATTACAGTGGATGGTTGTAAGGCTGAGGTGCATAGAATAGCCAGGCAATCTCCTAGGTATCATCTGATATGTCAGTGATGCAGGTCACCAATGAAATGAAAAACTCTCTTGTCACTAGCCCAATACCCACCAAGGTCTCAAAAACCATAAGCTGGAAAACCCTCATCTCCATTACTACATAAAGCATATGTGATGGAATTGAAAGGCAAAGTGTGAATCCATCAGGCTTCCTTTTGATTATTTTCTTTTTTTCCATCTTTTACATTATGTAAATTATGATTTAACCATTTAGTATTCAGCTTACTCTGTCAGGTATAATATTTATTTAATCACATTTTATAAAATTAATCCTGTATTATTTTCAGCTTAGATATTTCAAAGATATGATCGTTTATTTTCAGAATGACATTGCAGGGTCAGTGTGAGAGGCCTGATCTGGTTAGTTTTATCTTAAAACAAGTAGAATATTTGAACTGTATATAGCCATTTTAAATGATGAAGAGTTAAAGCCATTCTTCTACCTGCCTCTAATTATCCCATCTTTTTATCCAGACTTAAAATATTTAGGATAACATTCAATATTCCGTCTTTTTCTAAGACATAAGTGTAATAATGAAATAACAACAGAGAATTATCCATATCAGATTGAAAGCTAGTTTATGTTGTTGATCTTTTACATCTAATTCGGTATCAAATTACTTGAATCAGAAATGACTTAGCAGAAAGGAGTTCCATCTGGATTAGAGTTGACAATAAGCAGAATGTTGAAACAAATGTCAGTGTGGAACAGCTGGACTTCCTACAGGAGTTTGACATTAATCACAGAAGCAAATTCACATGATCAGCAGATTGTGTGTTTTGCAAAAATAAGAATATGAATAGTTAGGATTGAAATCGAAATCAAATTCGATGACTGACATCTGTGCTAGTGGAGCGCTAAGAGCATGATCGTTGCCAGAGCAGCAAACTGGCTTCCGTGTCGGTGGCACGTAAAAAACACCATTCAAGCGTGATCATTACCAGTGTTGCTTTACTGGCACGTGAAAAGAACATTCAAGCGAGGTTGTTGCCAGTGCCGCTGGACTGGCTCCTGTGCAGGTGGCACATAAAAAACACCATTTGAGCGTGGGCATTGCCAGTACTGCTTGACTGGCCCTCGTGCCAGTGACACGTAAAAGCACCCACTACACTCTTGGAGTGGTTGGCGTTAGGAAGGGCATCCAGCTGTAGAAAGTCTGCCAAATCAGATTGGAGCCTGGTGGTGCAGCCATTTGGTTCACCAGTCCTTAGTCAAATCGTCCAACCCATGCTAGCATGGAAAGCGGATGTTAAACGATGATGATGAATTAAAACAAAAGTTTATGTTTGAGTTGGACAAACTCACTGCTATGTCCTTCTACTGATGGAGGCTCTACCTAGTCACATGGTCTGCTTGAAATAGTAGCAAAATCACATCTTACTATCTTAAATAAAGAAGGATACATTGAACAGTATGGTTTTAGATATATAAAAAGTGATTGTCATGACTGGAATACCTTTGATCAAAGATCAGGTCAGTCAATGCTGATCTGGAGCTGAACAACTTCAGTTTGTCACCTTCTCTCTTATTTAAACTCCCATTATTAGTTAATCAGCCAACCTGCCTGAGCCTAAATTAAAATACTTTGTAACAATCTTTATTGTACGTTACTATCGGTTGTAATATTTTCTTCATATTTCTCTTCATAGGTAAACCAATAAAGACTTTTGCCTATATCAATATAAACACTACAGATGAAAAACTGAAATCTTGTAAGTAATGTATATTATTTTTACTCACCAAGTAAAATATAATACCAGTCAAATACTGGAATCAATCTAATCAACTCTAGCCTTCCCCCTATCTATTTCTACACTGATTTCTTGGTGATGGTGGCAGCAGTATTATTATTATTATTATTATTATCAATAGAAAAGGCAGCAAGCTAACAGAATCGTTAGCATGCTGGGTAAAATGCTTTACGGCATTTCATCCATCTTTACATTCTGTGTTCAAATTCTGCCAAGGACAACTTTGCCTTTCATACTTTTGAGGTTGATAAAATAAGTACCAGTTGAGCACTGGGATTGATGTAATCGACTTGCCCACTTCCCTGAAATAGCTGGCCTTATGCCAAAAATTTCAAAACCAATATTATTATCAGGAGGTGGCAAGCTGGCAGAATCGTTAGCACGTCAGGCAAAATGCTTAGCAGTATTTCGCCCATCGCTTCGAGGTCAACTTTCACTTTCATCCTTTCGGAATCAGTTAAATAAGTACCAGTTACATACAGGGCTCAATGTAATTAACTTAATCCCCCCCCACAAGCTGCCTTTATGGGAAAAATTTGAACTCATTATTATTATTATTATTATTAGAAGGAAGAGGCTGATAGATTGACAATTTTTAGAGCATTTGACTAAATAACTAGTGGTGTAGATCAACTTTACCTGCCATGCTTCCCAGTTTGATAAAACAAATATCAGTAAGGCACTGAGGTCAATATTAAATCAACTATAAACTCTGCTCCCAAATATTTATAGCTCTGTGACTGTATTTAAAATCATTGTCATTTCTAAAATTAAGTGACATAGTGCATGGCAGGGGGTTAAGTTGTTGAACTTCTGACCATATCACCATGTGTTTAAACTTTGCTACTGTTATGTCCCTTTGAGCGAGATATATGTACACCTCTTTACTCCAGTTTATCTGATATAGAGCAGGTTCCATTTACCTCATAGATGAATGATCTAAAAACAATTGCTCCACCAAGTAAACCATGTCACCAGGCGAATACAGACAAATGTATGTAAAACTGTTAGAGAAATGAAATAGATTCTAAGATAGAAAAGTTGGATACTTTCTTTTCCTTGTAATAAGTCCTTAGCCTTCATCCTGGTTATTACACATTTAGCCTAGTTTCCTGGGTCACAGTGGAGGTAGTAAAATGTTGTGCATTAGTAGATGTGCCAGTAGAAGAGTTGTTTGGCAAAAAGTGCCCATCATTTTTTGCCAGAGTTCCCAAATTAATGTAGGAAAAATAGGAAGACTCCTGGATTGATCTTAAACAAGAATTATGGCCAAGAATATTCACAACAGAGCAAACACTACCCAGAGGTCATGTAGTGGTGTTGAACCAGGTGACAAATTATGTCTACAACAATCAAGAGACAGTAGAGTTTTGAAGGTCGACTACCAGAAATAAACAAATCTTGTAAATAACCAACTGGTGATTCACTGCATCATTTGAAGAATGATGACCATCACCAATTGGTATTCATTCTAAAATATCTAAGATTGGGGTAATTGAGACAATAATCTTTACCTTATAAGGCTGAATGTAACTGTTCAGGTTAACAACAGTCTTCTTTGTTTTAGTGAATGAGGACCAAGACACATAGTGCTTTGTTGTACTCAAGAAGACCTGCCCACTACAACAGAATCGAGATCCTAAAACCAAGGTGCTACATAAAAAGTATTGGTGTGGGTACTGGTGCTGGCACCACATAAAATGCACCCAGTGTAATCTAAATGCTTATGTTGCTGCTTAACTCCAGGTCAGACCTGATCTAGCATTAAGAAGGGCATCCAGCCATAGAAACCTAGCCAAAATAGACTACGGAACTTGATGCTGCCCCTAGCATTGCCAGTTCTTCTCAAGCCAGCCAACCCATGCTAGCATGGAAAATGGACTTTAACTGTTGATGATGAATGTGAAAATATGGTAATGGGGTCGGGATTAATGTTAGAGAAATCTTGACCAACTACAGCAGTGCCACATTGACTTTGTTGTAAGAAGATAAATGTATTCTGTCCGATAAATTCTTTGATGCTAATCTAAATGCTTATGCTGCTGCTTAACTCCAGGTCAGACCTGATCTAGACCTTTGATCAAAGATCTTACAGTAGTGAGCATCCTATCTTTTATTGAGACATAGTTTACCTATGACTGTATTTTGCAGTATGTACTTTGTTTATAAGACATAAGTGTATGATGTCAAGGTGGTTTAGCTGCTCTATCTGGAAAGTCAGGCAGCTATGTGGAGGAGCTCATTAGCTCATAATCTGTTTTATTTTATAGGTATGAAGGCATTGAATTGTACAAAGTGGCGGTCTCATGAAATGAAAATTGAAATAGCTAAGCCAAGTTCTTACCATAAGTAAGTATCTTTCTAATCTCAGTTTAATATTCATCATTCCTTAATGTCTGTTTTTCACATTGGCATGGTTTGGACGGTTTGACCAGAGCTGACAAGCCAGAGAACTGCACCAGGTTCCAGTCTGATTTGACTTGATTTCTATACCTGGATGCCCTTCCTAACGTCAACCACTTTACAGTGTGTGCTGGGTGTTTTTAACATGGCACCAGCACAGGATTCTTGTAAGCCAATCTTCTTCACCAGAGGATATGGCCTTAACACTTCTGTTGTGGAGTGCAGGTCTTCTTGCAAAGGCAGTGAGCTGGCAGAATTGTTATCATTCATGACAAAATGCTTAGTTGCATTTCTTCCAACATTGCATTCTGAGTTCAGGTGCTGCCATGGTCAGCTTTGCCTTTCATCCTTATAAAATAAGTATCTGTTGTACCAGAGGGATCAATGTAATCAACTTATCCCCTTTCCCAAAATTAAAAACATGTCTAAGCATAAATCTGTCCATGTCTGAAGGACTAAGGAGAAATATTACCTTGCTTGGAAAAACGGTGAGGTTTGATGACTGAAAGAGTGTCTGACCATGGAAGAATGGAAATGCAGACATTAAAACGATGATGAGGTTGAATTTTATTCTGGGTTTGAGATTAAGTAAGATATTGGACTACTGACTATGTGGTCATGTGTTCAAACCTTACTATTGCAATCACCCCAGATCCAACTCTTTTGACCCCATTGATAGATTTGATTGAGAAAAATCAAAAAAATCAACTCACTTAAGTTTTCTATGCTCATGCTAGAGTTATGAGTCGATAATTGTTCTTTTTATATATTTATTTATATATATATATAATAAATTATAAGACAACTAATAGCATATTTCTGTTTTATTACAGCTTGTTAAAAGCTATTGCTGAACAGAAAAGACAGCTGACAGAAAAGGAACCAGAGGAAATGGAGGTATCATCAAATGCAGGTTCTGATGTAAAATGGTCCAATAAAACCTTCCGTAATGCCAGATTAAGAAGGGAAGTTCCTGACAAGAAGGTATTTTAAGTTTATTAATAATATGAAGAAGTAAGAAGTATGTTGTTTTTTTTTGAAAGGTTTCATGAGGATCTTTTCCAAAAAGTTATTTTCCTTCTTGTCCATCATCATAGATTTTACATCCACTTTTCTTACTACGCAGAACTATTTCACTTGTTTTCCATCATTCTTATTACTGTCCTTTCCACTAACACATTACATTGATCACTCTCAACTACACATCATCTCAATCTCTCTCTCTTTTTCTCATCCATCCCCTGTTTGTTGTACCATTATTATTATTGTATTGCTCTTCTCTCCCAGCCCATACCTTTTTCTGCAGTGTCAGTTATTTCTTACTCCTCTCTAGCTCCCCACATCACCTCATATCCACTATTCAACCTAGATTCAATAGTTGTCACCTAGTCTCCCCACTTATCATTCCTTAATGCCTGTTCTTCCTTATATTCACCCCTCACCCATTCCCCATCTGTAACCATCTGCTCTCCCATATACTCTTGAAAATTCCACCCACTCATTTTTACTCACCTCATATGTTGAGGATCCACCTTGTCAACACTGTTTTATCTCTTTCCAGCTCCACCCAAGTCACTTCCCACCTCTTTTCTATAATATGGGTAGCCTCTATAGCAAGAAACCTGTTTTGTTCTGGCCCCTTCTCACATACTTTAACCTCTTATCTCCTAGTATCAAGCCACCTCCCTCACTACTGTAACCTCGCTCATTCAAAGAGCATCTTAGTCTTCCAAACTGCATTGTATCTCCTCAGTGCTGATGCCACAAGAAAAAAGCACTCAGTACACTCTGTAAACTGGTTGATGTTAGGAAGACCATACAACCATAGAAGCCATTCCAAAGCTGACATTGGAGCACAATGCAATCCTCACACCCACTGGTTTCTGCCGACCCAAGCAAGCATGGAACATGTGCATTAAATGATAACAATCATTTTCTAGACTTGCATGGATCGGATGGAATTCATTGAGGCAGATTTTCCATGACTAGATGCCCTACCTGTTGCCCACCTTCACTTGTTTCTAAGCAAGGTAAGATTTCCCATGACCAGACAAGTTTTCAGTGAAAAACTCAAAACAAACATTATCACTTGTATGATGGTGATGCTCATTCAGAACCATCATGTGATGTCAAGACACACACACCACACACACACATATATATATATAAATATGCATAAATACAATGGACTGTTTTCAGGCAAACCAATAATAATATATTACTATTGTTTTTCCAGGATTGGGTCAAGTATAAACAAGCACTTCCAATAATGAGAATCCGCCAAAACAGATGGAAAATATCCTTTCAGTTAACTATTTTCTTTTTAAGGTTTATTTTGCTATGGCTATTTGTTATTCAAGTTTTCTAATGAAGCATATTGGTGTTGCTAAAACACAAAATACTTTTTAACTTATAACAGTAGTATTTGGATACATTAATTTCTCTCAGTGAAAACACTTCTAATCCTTCATTCAAGTAACTGGAGATTATTTTTATCTCAAAGAGTTTTCTTCCGAGGTCACTATATTGGTATTTGGCTGGTCAAAAATAGGATTGTAATTGATGTATATTACCAATCTTATTTCCGCCTCAACTGGAAGATGAAGCCATGAATATCTCATCTTATATTCAAAGCGTGTCTAAGACTACATAATCCAATGTGTACTTTTTTTCTGAAGATAGTGGGATATGATTTGAGGGAAATTTTGCTGTTATTTCTAGCAAGTTCAGTGATTGCAGAGAGGTTCCCTCGTGTATGTATATTTGATAATAAACTTCAGTTTGCAGCTCTGCATTTGATTATGCAGTGTGATAAGTAAACATTATACAGGAACTTGTGTGCATGCACACACATACACTACAGTTCTGCACAGTTTCTGTCGACCAAATTCACTCACAATGCAATGAGATTGAACTCAAACCATGTGTTTCGGAAGTAAACTTCTTAACTACACTACCCTGGGTCTAAAGACAATGTTGACTTTGACATAATCTAAAACTCAGAATGTAAAGAGGCCACATGACATTTTCTCCAAATGATTTTGCTAATCAACTGCCCAACTCATGGCAACATGGAAAGCACATGTAAAATGATGAGGATGGTTATATGTAAACACATACACACACATATATTAGTGATATGCTGTGCTTGAGAAGACACATCAAGCCAAGTGAAATCATAGTTGTGGCCAATGCCAGTATCGTGTAACTGACACCATAAAAAGCACCCATTACATTCTTGGAGTGGTTGGTGTTTTAGGAAGGGCATCCAGCCATAGAAACCATGCCAAATCAGATTGGGATCTGGTGCAGCTTACCAATTTCAGTCAAACTGTTTAACCCATGCCAGTATGGAAAGCTGATGCTAAATGATGATGATATATATATGTATATTATATCCTTCCCTAATGATATGATAAATACAGTTGAAGTTAAACTTGAATTTCTCAGTTTTTAATCCCATCTACATTTCTAAAACTTCAGAAATTGTTCTCATGAAAATATTTTAAAAGTGAAAATGTTTGATTCATTCCAGAGTTTGCAAGTTCCCATTGATATTGATTTCTTACATATAAGCAGAAAGACTCTAGTTTAAATTTGGGTTGTGTTGAATGCTCTTCTCTCTCATCCCAAATGATATCCCACTGATATTTACATGTTTGAAGTATCAGCATTACTAAAAATGATATTAAGATAGCAAGCTGGCACAATCATTATCACACTGGACAAGATGCTAAATGGCATTTCTCCCTGCTTTTTACATTACAAGCTCAACTTTGCCTGTTATCTTTTTAGAGTTGATAAAATAAGTACCAGTTGAACACTTGGGTCAACGTAATTGAATTTTCCCTTTGTTCAAAATTGCTAGCCTTGTGCCAAAACTTGAAACATTAAAAATATTATTTTCTATGGTTGCTGCTTTTAAAAACACTTGCTTTCTGTTTCATATCTTAATAATATTGTTTTGATTGAGTCAGTTTTACTGATTTCACCATATAATAATAATAATGATAATGAAATTATTGTGTATAGTGCTCAGGTGCACTACAACTCATCAAAAGTGCATGTACAGTACATAGAATTATGTACAAAAGGCAGGAAAGTCATGATATACATGTGTGCATGCATATGGAGGCAGGATATTGGGTGTAGTGTTGGCAAATTTCAGGAAGCATGGAAATTTTAAAGGATGCAATGTCTCAGCAACTAACAACTGATGCAGGTAGTTTGTTCCATGCTTCAGCAACTCTGAGTGTGAAAGAATGTTTCTGAAGTCATGGGAGCTGTGCTGTTTTCTGACTTTGTAGGCATGCTCATGTGACACATGGAGCTCAAAAAGGTGCTCAAGGTGGTTGTTGGTGCAATGGTTAATGTTTTTGTCCATGTGGGGTCAACACCCTAGGGTCAACCTTGCACACGTTTCTATGCATCTAGAGTCTTTTTCATCATCATCATCATTGTTCAACGTCCGTTTTCCATGCTGGCATGGGTTGGACGGTTCAGCTGGGGTTTGGAAAGCCAGGAGGCTGCACCAGGCACCAGTCTGATCTGACAATGTTTTTACTGCTGGATGCCCTTCCGAGAGTGTAGTGGGTGCTTTTTACGTGCCACCAGCTCGGGAGCCAATCAAGGCAGTGCTGGCATTGGCCATGTTTGGATAGTACTTTTTACATGCCACCGGCACAGGGACCACATTTACAATTTCCATTTGATTGTGATTGATATCATTTTGATGTTGATGTACTTGACTCAATAGGTCTCCTCAAGCACAGCATGTCGCCCTACGATCCAAAGGAATTTTTTGAGTGGGCTGGTTATGCAATACTGGTGTAGGTTACAGCTGTGATCTCACTTTATTTTCCAGGTCTTCTCAGTCACAGCATATCTCCAGAGGTCTCTGTCTTTCGTCATTTCCTTTGTGAGGCCTAATGTTCAAAGGACATGCTTTACCATCTCATCCCACGTCTCCCTCTACCCCAGATTCCTTCCACTGTTCAGGAGTGGCACTTCTTCACACATCTCTCCTCATCCATCCATAGTACATGACCATACCAATGCAAATGTCTCTCTTGCATGCCACATCCGATGCTTTTTATGTCCTACATTTCTCTCAGGGCACTTACACTCTGTCATGTGTGCATACTGACATTACTTCTACAAAATCTTGTAATTATTCATTCTTTATGTAATATATTTGAAAGTATAGTGCATATCTTTATTCCTGTCTATATGTATGATGTTGCCTTCATTGATTTGTTTATAATGAAAATATTTTTTCTTAACAATTTTTATATCATCACTGTAAATCCTTCAAAATTTTGTTGTAACCACAAGAAATTTGAATGGAATGACAGTTATTTAAACCAAACCAGACAAAAATTTCCTCAAAACAAGCAAGCAGCAAAAAATAAAGCAAACAAAAATTGGATTTCCAAACAATTCAAGGACAGGTTTACACCCAAAAATTATGACAAATCAAGTAATGTTTCCAAAGAAACAGCTCCTGGTTCTGTGTCCAAAGACCATAGCAATTTGATAACAAGTTCTGTTTCCAAAGAACCCACAGTTCCTGATTCAATATCCAAAGACTATAGCAAACCAGTTTCCTGTACTAGTTCTGAAGAACTCATGGTTCCAGATTATATGTCCAAAAGCTGTCGCAAATCAGAATCAATTAGTGTTTCAAAGAAAATTGTGGTCTCTAAGTCCATACCTAAAGATTTAAATTGTACAGAATCAAATATCACTTCTAAAAGGTTAAAATATAATGATTCCAAAGATAACAACTTGGAATCCAGTTCCGTTTCCAAAGGAAAAAGAGTTATTGGTGCCACTACTAAAGCTTCTGGTCATACAGAATCAAATAAAATTTCCAAAAAGATGAAATATGATAGTATCAAAACTTCCAGTGCTCATAAAAGTGGACAGTCAGAGCCAAAGAAAGTGAACCCACTTCAAAAGAGTCAAGATCTATCAGCAAAACCTGTTAAAATTACTACTACTGAATCAGTTGAAAACAAAACATTAAAAGCAACTTATGTAAATTCCAAAGTACTACAGAAATTTATACCTACTAAAAGGTCACGTGGTCTGGTTCTACGAGCAAAACCTAGTCTCTTACTTAAGTATAAAGCAATAAATTCTGTGGAGTTGAAGTCTCAGAGCTGAAATGTTAGCCAAACTTAATGAGAGAAAAAACAAAATGTAAAAACATTGTTAATAACTTGAATGATGATGTTGGTAAAACAATTCATAGCAATGATAAAACATCTGACAACCAATTGTGATCCAAAAGAGAATAAAAGTTCATTGATTTTTCTATTAAAACATTAAAAAAAGCTGTCAGTTATATTTTTACATATAACTTGTTGCTGCTGTATAAGACATTCCCTTCAGCAGTTGTTGACTGAAGATCATCACCTGCTCCTTTCATCACTATCAAATGGCATTGATACTACCAGGGAATAGCCAGGTTCTTTTGGCCCACACTATAGCTTGCCTTTTATCTTCCTTCATGACACCAAATTCTTATTAAACTTTATCAACGAAAGATTGATTTATTGGGTCATGTTTGCTGAGGTGATATGAAAGGAAAATAAAACATAAACAATTACTTTTGATATTTTGTTATATTTCAGACTTAAGCTGTGAAAACTGTTTTCTTCTGTGTTTCTATTTAATTTGAACTTATTCCTAACTTTAGGATTCTGCTTTCTGCAGTGCTAAGTGGATTGTAAAGAGCAAGGTTTCACCTAAACAGGGTGCTTGTCTGTCACAGGAAATATCTGGTAACCATTTGGATTGAGTAAACAAGACTGAAATGTCTATTGTACTGAAATTCAACAATACACATGAAATAACACCCTAATGAGGGAGTCTCTACATGGGTCACTTGGCTAGCTATAAATAACAACCTAATATCTTGTGAAAGTATACATTAAATAAAATAGTCAGAAATATCCATAAGATCAGATGCTCATGTCAAGATGACCATTGATCATACGTCTACTTAATCAAGGCTGATCTAGAAGTTAATATGAATTGACAATCCCAAGAAATGATAACACAAAATGATTTTAAGGTTACACTTACAAAGAACAGAAGTTTGATATTTAGATAACTGTACCATTGGGTCTCAGCTAGTTAGAACCACAAATTTGCTTTAGAACAAGAATAGTTATGGAGCGGTTTTGGAAATATGAGTGCAATGTCCCGCATTTTCTTTAACCTAGGACGAAAAGGCAGTGCCCATAACCCATCTCGACCTAGATTAGCCGATGTTAAACTAAAACTCTTTCCCAAATGCTTGCAACAGGGTGGTTTCTTTTATAGGCACCCAAGAACTAGGTGGTGATGATAAATTAGATGACAGATTCAGTCCATCACTCAAGTAGACCACAGTAGGATTTGAACTGAGTATAAATATTTTCATATGTCTGTTTAGAGGAGGTGTGTAATGTTCAATATAAGTATACGCTGTGTTTATGTTTTGTGTGAGTTGAAAAGATGTGGCATTAGGATACTGGAATGTTTTGGGGTGTTTCAAGGTGACTTTTCATGTAGTTTGCTACTGCAACAAACTATGCCTGTTATATATGCAAGTGGTCTTTCATATTTAATATTTTTGTTTAATTGTGTAGGTCTGTGCACAACCATAATGTACCATGCACTATTTTGTAGTTTACTGTGGAAAGACATGCTGAGACAGAGTAGACATAGTACCTGGTGGACCTAATTTGCATGCTCTGGTCAAAATAATCTACAGTTCAAAATGGTCTGAACCAGTCCCTTACACTACAATGTCAATCTAAAAATTAACAAGTCACATCAAATTCTCAAAACTAGGAGATAATGCATAATTAATTCAAAACAAGGTGAAAAAATAAGCATTACATTTGACAGAGAAATCTGAATGCTAAAGGGTTAAGAATGTTTCTAAGTTGTTTTGCTATATTTGGAATGTGTGTTGTGAACCTTGTGGAAGAGCTGTATGTAATTACTAATATGTCTGTGATAAGCTTATGTTGTTGAGTGTGAAGGTTAATTAAAGTAGCAGTATCTGACAAATATTAGAAGGTTGAAATAATGATGTCATTAATGTATAAGAATATGTATATTGTTTTCAGGAGGTATGAGAGGCTCATTTAGTGACAGGTTGAAAGGAGAGGGTGAGAGGATGGATCTTTCAGGTCCTGTTATTAAGTATGGGTGTTGTTAATTAAGACTAACATGGGGCTAAGTGAATTGAACAACCTATGTTTAAAGGCATTCCTTATTTACAACATTAGGATGTGCTCTGAGAGGGATTTGGTTGTTATTTCTAGTTGGTTGAGCAGCCGTGAATAGACTCCCCTATTGGCTTATAACATATCTGTAGTTGTTTAGCCCAGGACAAACCCAATCCAACAAACTTATAACGTTCACTGCATCTAGCTATGGCTATACCATGTTTTTCAGGCATAGCGTACCCAAAATACATAATGCTAACATGTCTTCATTTCTCGAAATGATAGGGAGATTTGCCTGTTTATGGCAGGTCAAATAAGTACACAAAAGTACCCTTATTGGCTTGTGGGTAGCTTGATTTTTAGAATAGGTACACTATATTGAAAGAAGCAACTAAAAGAAAAGGCATTAAGAAGGGTATCTGGTTGTAAAACAGTCTCGTCCAACCCATGCCAACATGACAATACACACATAAAAAATCATTTTAAGTAGGGGTAAAATACATTACTCCAGCACACGATATAACTGTACATCTGATCAGATAACTAGTGTCCGTAGCACAAATGACGAAATTTTTAAGAAACATAAAATGTTGTAGTCACAGAAGTAACAAACTGAAATATATAAACTTAAATATTTTTTTTTTCTTTTATTGGCATTTTACGTAAAAATTTAGATAAATAGAGCAAAACATTTTTAATGATTTTGTTTTTGCCTATATGCTATTGGTATTTAGCATGGTTCGACCGGGGTATTTTTTATCGATATTTACAATATAAATATCTCCTGTAAGTGTCCATGTCTTTTGCCTTTGGTGGACCAGGGCCGTGTTTACCGCAAAGCACGTAAGATGTGTAAATTTGGTCAGACACTTTATTCACGGGAGGTAACTCCACCTGGTAAACACTATCCAACTTGAAGGCACTCATTTCCCATCTGAAAATAAACAAATGAGCTAACAGTTATACAATACGGTTGAATAATAAAAACATTTGGAAAGTAGATACATTGTTATATTCACTTCTGAAAGGTTTTTTTTTTTTTCAATTTATTACGTTTTAAAATCGTTTGTTATCTAAAATGGTTGTACACTTGCACCTAACGATTCTGAAAAGAAAGTAACACAGAAATTCGACTACGAAAGGTTAATAAATGTGGAGAAAGCATGGGAGAACAAGTTCTTCCCAACAGAGAGACCAGCTATCCTAGTTGACAGAAGTATAACAGATAAAGCAATTAAAGATATAAAGGGAAAGCTTCCAGTCCATCAGGATTTACTGTAGTTACACATCAGGCAGTACAGGAAGGTGCCATACACAATGATTGGTGTGACAGCATTAGAGTCAACTGTTAGAAGAGTAAAGGAGCTGCCTTAGACATAAATAATTACAGATGTCTCAAATTACTGGACCAGGACATAAAAGTTACAGAGTTACAGTTCAATTAATTATGCAGACAATTAGTCTAAATAAGATTCAGTTTGGTTTTGTGCCAGAGAGTACTACTGATGCACTCTATCTAGTAAGACAACTGCAGGAGAAGTATTTAGCTAAAAGCAAGCTATTTTACAGGAGAAAACTTTGACAAGGACTCCGATTCAGTGATCCAGAGGTCTCTGAGCAAGAAAAGACTAGGCAAATGATTTGTGTGAGTCATACAAACCATGTAAAGTGGTGTTGCCAGTAACATGAGGGTTAGAAACAAATTTAGTATGCAAGGAGTTCACCTGAAATCAGTTTTCAGTCCCCTCCCATTTATCATAGCTCACCATAACACAGAGTAACTTAAAACCAGTAGCCCTTGGGAACCATATGTTAATGACCTCATTCATATAAAGGAATTTGTAGAAGAATTAGAAAACAAATTCCATTTGTGGGAGCAAAATCTGGAATCAAAGGGCCTAGCAAAGTTCTAGTAAGAAAACAGGGCTTTACTCCCTTCAGTGAAATGGCCTTATTCAATATTCAGAAAAGGTGATAGCAGAAATTCCATATTGGTATACCTAGTGAAAGCTGTGGACATACAAGAGGCACAGTAGAACCACAAGAAGGTTAACAGAAAAAGCAAACTTTGTAGGTGATGTGCAGGAATAATAAACATTACAAACAAGAGAAATAGATTGAAAGGAGATTGCAAAAGATATAGAAAAAGTGGTCTCCGGATGATCAATCCCAAGGAGGAGATGGTAAATGATTGCAGCAAGTGGAGAGAGATGCTGGAGAAGACCTTTCAAACATGGACTAAAGAGTGTAAAATAATGATGATGGTAATAGGAAAAGGGAAAAGATAAAAAGATAGTAAGAAATAAGGGATACTACTTACAATTGATCAGTTATCTTTCTAGTATTTTTGTCTTGAATTGATGGTGGTTTATACCAGCTATCTCCAAACTGGGCATACCTATTTAGAAAAGAAAGGTCCAAGTAAAGAAAAATCATAAAATTTCAACCAATTTCAGTTTCTGTTTTCTTTGTGTTTCGAAGAACACATATTACCCATGAATTCTGTAGACCCTCCAAGACTAGTGACCAAATATTTCAAGGGAAGAAAGGACTGGTAATAATTTGTCAGTGTGGGGTCATGGGGATGGAAACACTATGTGTTGAAAGTTGAATAGAACAGAAATACCCAGTGGTAAGGGTATAAGACCAGCCAATTCCAAGAAACAGAGGTCATTATAGTAGCAAGAGAAAAAAATCAGAAGAGACAGCATGCTAGAGCATATCTATTAGTGACTGAATTCCAACTGGTCAAGTGGCCTTTCTCTGGATACAGTTTTTACATACCTTTCATAGATACACAATCCTTGCTTTGAAGGCTGGTTGATGTTAAAATCATAAACCTGCTTTGTAGTTGGGAAAACATCCTAAAAACAAAACATCCAAGAAAACTATATTAGAAGATAACACAAAGAGTTTTAATCCATCACTCACTTAAACAAATTTAATTACATGGAAAGCATTGAGGTCAAGTCTTCAGTATAAGGATAAGTGATTCCCTTTATCCTGTCTGCAATGGAAGCCCTAAAGAGAATCTTTGGATCTTTTCGGTTTGAACAGCAGTTTTTTCTAGCGGTGTCATATGAAATTGTCACCCATAATTATGACCCTAGTATCGATCTATTGCATTTCAATCTGTGTTAGGGTTAGGGGTGGGGGGAAGAGTATCTTTTTTTCTTCACAAATGTAAATAAACCCAATCTGTATCTTAAACGAGGGACATATTCATACAGCACAGAATGTTTATTACCTCAATGGACTTCATTGATTGGTTGAAACTGAAGAAAAAAAACAATAAATATCTTACAAACTATAGGATTTTCTCAATAAAACCAAGAGAAAAAGATGTTTTATAAACACATTCTACCAGTATATGAAGTTTAAAATTTTTTAGTTACCTAGAAATTATGTTAAAAACTGCCATTCAAACCAAAAAGATCTGAATCTTTCTCTGGCTAAGCTATTAAAATGAAGTCAGAAGTAATTGAAGAAATATTCAACTGAAGACTAAAAGTGAAAATAAAAACACAAGAAAGAAAAATATAAGATTTAATGACATACCAATGAGATAATTCATAATTATTATTACTATTGTGATTACTTATATATTTAGATTACTGCTGTAATTATATATACATGTGTGGGTGTGGGGACATGATTCTATGATGAAGAAATTTGTCTCACAACAAGGTTTCTTGTTCAGAAACTTTATGCAAGCATGGCAAAATAGATGTTACAATGATGACAAGATCATCCTTTCAGTTTCCATCTACCAAATATGGAGAGTCAGATTTTGATCTCACAGTATAGCAACCTGAACAAGTGTCTCCTACCATATCTTCTGATCAACCAAAGTCCTGTGAGAATAATTTCATAAATGGGAACAGCACAGAAGAGCTTATGGGTTACGAATCCAGTCTGATAACATCTCCCATCAGCCATAAAGGGCACTGCCTTTTTCCCTCTGATGAAGCTATTTAAAAAAAATAATTCACTAGATGCAGGCATAGCTGTATGGTAAGAAGCTTACCTCCCAACCACATGGTTCCAGGTTCAGTCCCACTGCATGACACCTTGAGTAAGTGTCTTCTACTATAGTCTTGAGCCAACCAAAGCCTTGTGAGTGGATTTGGTAGACAGAAAGTGAAAGAAGCCCGTCATATATATATATGTGTGTGTGTGTGTGTTTGTCTTTGTGTCTGTGTTTGTCCCCCACCACTGCTTGACAACCGGTGTTGGTGTGTTTATGCCCCCATAATCTAGCAGTTCAGCAAAAGAAACCAATAGCTAAGTACCAGGCTTTAAAAAAATGTAAGTACTGGGTGTCTTCAAGGTGGTGCTCCAGCATGGCCACAGTCTAATGACTGAAACAAGTAAAAGATAAAGATATCCTGAATCTCCCTACCATACACTCCATTCTTCCAAGAAACAACAGTATAAAACTTCAGCAGTTCATCAGAGGAGAAAGAATCAAAGATAAAAAGCAACAAAGAAGGAAATAGCTATGGTTTACCTTGAAAGAAATCTGTTTGTTTTCTATTGTTGAATTATCAGAGTTGGAATCATCAGAGAAGTCAACATCACCATCCACTTCATCACTCTCACTACTACTAAGACTGTCTTCACCTCCTCCTCCAACACGACTACCTGCTTCACTGCCTCCACTGCTACCTCCTCCTCCACTCACACTTCCAATGAGATTGGAAGCATTTGCAGGTTCACTTTTGCTACTTATTGATGCTTCAAGACTGGAAAAAGAATAGTAGAACACATCATCATCAGTCATCTTAATTATATTGAAACACATATTGCATTTTAAGTCAAATAAAACCAAAATCATAGCAGTGGCAAGTGCCTCCCCTGACTGGCTCTCATTCCGGTGGCACGTAAAATGCATCCTCCAAACATGGTCGATCCCAGGACCCTCTGACTGTGGGACATAAAAAGAACCATCCAAACGTGATAGTTGCCAGGCTGCCTGACTGGCTTCTGTGCCAGTCGCACATAAAAAGCACCCACTACACTCTCGGAGTGGTCAGCATTAGTTAGGGCATGCAGCTGTAGAAATGTTGCCAGATCAGATTGGAGCCTGGTGCAGTGCTGGCTTTCCAGACCTCAGTCAAACCGTCCAACACATGCCAGTATGGAAAACAGATATTAAATGATGACGTTAGGAAGGGCATCCAGCCGTAGAAACACTGCCAGAACTGACTGGGCCTGACGAAGCCTTCCAGCTTCACAGACCCCAGTTGACCCGTCCAACCCATGCTAGCATGGAAAGCAGACGCTAAATGATGATGATGATATATTACATTTAAAAAAATACAGTTTTAATCAGATTGAGGATAAACAGTCTTCTTCTTCTTCTCTCCCTTTCTGTCTCTTTCAGAGAGGGATGGGTCCTATCAAATTTAGATGCCTAAGATATGCCATATGTTATGACTCCACCAGGACTTGACTCAAGTTAAGCCAGGAAATCATTGTTATCATCATCACCATTATCATAATGATCGTGATTATGATCACCACAAGCGCTGACATGGCATATGCTTAAGATATTTGCTTTACAGTCATGTATTTCTAAGTTTGATCCCACAATGCAGCATCTTCGGCCTTCTACCATAGACTCAGATCAACCCAAGCCTTAGCAGCACAACTGCATGAATAGTGTGCAAAAGACCATAAGAGGATCTGCACCCAGTACATGTGGTAGACTTAGTATGTTGTCCAATTTAATACCACCAACCTGATCTTTGTGTGCCCTCAGTTTGGTCCACTCTATCAGAAACATTAATACCAGATATCCAGTGTCAGGCTTACTCAATCTTTGTATAGTTTCCTTCTTAAACAAACTGCCCCTTTTAATCTCAGAGACCCTGCAAAAGGGTCACTTCCTCAGTAAATTATAAAATATTCGTCATCAATGTAATGATAGTCATGTTATATCAATAGTGCACATCTACTGTTCTATTTATTAAGCTTCCTACAGAAAAAAAAATAATAAATTCCTTACCTCTGGTCATCAATTGGTCGCTCTGGGTTGACACGAATGGAAAATGGGCTGTAATCTGTGGCATGTTTAGGCATCACATTCCTTGAGTTAATGAAATACAAGAAATTGTAGCAACCACATAGACAATTAGACATCAGGAAGTGAAATCATTATATAATTATTAAATACACACACATATGGACTACAGTGGAATTCAGATTTCATAAAGCTATAAATAATAGTATGTAAATATTTGTTTTTTTAAGTTTCTAAATTCTTATGAAACAACATTATCTATAATAATATTCATTTAAGTAAACTCATATGTTTACAAACTAGATTTCAAAAAGTAATAACTCTAAGAACAAGAGTTTATAGTTTTGGGGGTTTTTTTTAAATTTAAAGCTGAAACTTCATAAGTTACAACTGCTAGTTTAATGTTGACAATCACTAAAAGAATTAGGAACCAGAAACTAGTATTTGTAATTTATGAAGTTTTAGCTTACAAACAAAAGTTATACACATTATTTTCACAATCTTGTAATGGTGAAAAGCAGAGTCAGCCTGGATGCAAAAAGACAGAAACAAATGCAAGATATGTTAGTGGTGATGTTTTGAGGGGAAGGGACAGTGATGATTACATGGTATTTAAGGTGGTGATGATGGTGGGAGTGGTGCAATTCATCAAAGAGATCATGATGAAAAGATGCTGATATACTTTGAAGCTCTAACAAAACAACCATTAATGGATAAAGTAGTCCTAGAAACACTATGTCTCTGAATAAAAGACAAGATAAATGGTAATGTTTGGGAATGTCTTTGAGGATAACAGGTCTGCTAGATCTAAATAAACAAGTTTGTGAAGTGGGAAAAGGATTAAACAACAAGGAAAGATACATTGGATGATATCTGAATAAAGGATGGAAGGTCATGGCTGGGAACATCTTTGATCATAAGTCTGCTAGACAGAGTGGATCTGGAGTAAAACAACATCAAAAGCACAATGATGAAAAACTGCTAAGTTCATTCACCTACCTTACACTACAAAATTGTTCCTTACCTTATGGAATGGGTGAGTGTAAAAGCAAATAGCTCTTCCAATGATGTCAATTCATAAGGGTGATAATGTTCTGCAAATTCATCCACACACTCATCTGTTCTTCTGTTCACAGAAACATGTAATTGGTCGTTTAATCCTTTTTCCTCTGTAACAAAAAGAAGTATATGGATGAGCATTGCTCCTCTTGGCTGACTCATGGTACCAACTCTGAAAGAATTTTAGTTCCCAGATGAATGTTAATTAGGCAAAGCCTGAGGCTTAGCTTAATTAAAACTAACAAGACATCAACATAGGTATAGCTGTATGATTACGGAGTTTGTTTCACAACCACATGGTTCTAAGTTCAACCTTACAACATGGTGCTTTGAGCAAATGTCTCTACTTTAGCTTCAAGTGAACCAATACTTTGTGAATGAAATTTGGTAAACAGAAACTGCACAGAGTCTGACATATATATGATGTAGCATGCAGGTATGTTTGTGTAGTGAAGAGATTCATTTTACAACTACTACATGGTTTTAGGTTCAAATTCACCTTGGGCAAGTATCTTCTAACATAACCTTCAGCTGACCCAACAACTTGAGAATGAAATTCCGGTGGTACATACAAAGCACCATCCAAATGTGGTCACTGTCAGCCCCCTTGCCCATCTGGCTCCTGTGCCAGTGGTACATAAAAAGCACCCACTACACTCTTGGAGTGGCTGGTGTTAGGAAGGGCATCCAGCTTGGAGCCTGGCACAGCCTCCTGGCTTGCCAGACCCCAGTCAAACCCAGCATGGAAAAAAGACATTAAACGATGATGATGAACTGTACTAAAGTATACATCAATCTATAATATATATATATATACTACACACACATATACGTGCATGTGTGTTAGTCTTCAAATGGCCTCATATTGACACCACTAGGGTTCAGTGATATTGGTTTATGTCCCAGCTCTTGGGTTCTATGTGCTAATTCCAGTGGCAAAACTCATACAATACTGACCCAAGAAATCTCATCCAATCCATACCAGTATGGAAAAAGCAGACATAAAAATTATGATGATATGTTTGTGTATGTGTGTTTAGCACTGGATATAATAATGAAATTATTGTATAGTGCTCAGGTGCACCACAACTTGTCAAAAGTGCGTATAGAGTATATGCAGTAATGCACAAATGTCTGGAAAGCGAACAATGTATGAGTCAGATACATGCTTGTGTGTGTATGGAGGGGAGAAAATCAGGTGTAGTGTTGGTGAATCTCAGAAAGCATGGAAGTTTTGAAGGATGCAGTGCTCCGACAACTAACAACTGATGCCGGCAGTTTGTTCCATGCTTCAGCAACTCTCAGCGTGAAAAAATGTTTCCTAAAAATGTTTCCTGTTTTGAGGGTTTCAACCTGCAAAGTGACGCCTGTTGTTGCCAACGTTGCAGTTGTTTTGTTCCAGGTCCTCTCTAACCAGGCAAAAACCCATGATTGAAGGTCTGCAATCAGAATTATCTTTCCTTTTATTTGCATTTCAGTCATTGAATTGTGACCATTCTGGAGCACTGCCTTAAAAGGAGTTTAGTCAAACAAATCAACTCCAGTACTTGCCGGTGACAAGTAAGAGGCACTCGTGCTGGTGGCACAAAAGGCACTTATGCTGGTGACACACAAAAGGCACCGGTGCCAGTAACACGTATAAGGCACCCATGCCAGTGACACATTAACGGCACCTGTGCAAGTGACACATAAAAGACACCCAGTACACTATATGGAGTGGTTGGCATTAGGAAGGGCTTCCAACCATAGGAACCAAGCCAAAACAGACAGGAGCCTGGTGCAGCTCTCTGGCTTATCATCTCCAGTCAAACCATCCAACCCATGCCAGCATGGAAAACGGATGATAAAGGATGATGATGATGGTGCATATTTTATCGGTGTCTTTAGCTGAACTGCTAGGTTGCAGGGATATAAACAAACTAACACCTGTTGTCAAATGGTTGGAGGAGGACACACACACATATACATGCTGGGCTTCCACACAGTTTTCATCTACCAAATTCACTCACAAGCATTTGGTTGGCCCAGGTTGTCAGTAGAAGGCTCTTGCCCAAGGTGCCATGCAATGGATCTGAACCTGAAACCACATGGTTGGGAAGCAAACATCTCGACCACATGGCCATGTCTGTCCTACATACATATGTGTGTGTGTGTGTGAGAGAGAGAGACAGAAAGAGGGAGAGACACCTTATATATATATATATATATATATATATATATAATAATAATAATAATAATTGTGTACAGTGCTCAGGTGCACTACAACTCATCTAAAGTGTATATATAATCAGGTGTAGTTTCGACGGATTTCGGGAAGCATGAGGGCCTTAAAGGATGTAGATAGCATCAAGTTATGCAACCAACTACCTACATGTCAACAACAGAGCTTTGATATAGTCATTCAACTTGCTAGAAATAGCAGCTAAATACCTTATTGTGCACACATTGAATAATGTAGTACTACTTATACACAAAAACAGAATAGTTTCATCAGCATGATAAAAAAAACAGTTGATGTAAAAATAGTAAAAATAATCTCACAATGTAAAGTTACTATTCAATGAATTTGTTTGGTTTCAAAAACTAAAACAAAAATTTAAAATGAATTTCTCCAAGGTGCTGACTTACCTTCATCTAGTGGTAAAGGCAGATAGTATGGCACATTGGGATCCCACCACTGACAGTAGCTGATAGTAAGATAAAGGTTAGATTTAGTAAATTATAATATAAAAGGAAACACATAGTTAAACTAATATTATGATCTTTGGCCCACAGACTTTGTTCATCATCTCCCTCTTTGTTCTAACACTACAACTACATCGTCCTCTGCTCCTCTGAACTAGCAAGTTGGATAGCTCCTCTGAACTAGCAAGTTGGATAGCTCCTCTATCACCCTGACTAGGTCTCATGGTGCTAACCTTGTCTCTAATTGTGCCTCATGGTGTCATGCTAACCTCTTTCCTTATATCACCTTTCAAGAATTCCTTTCCCACCAATATATTTCCTGCAGACAACTATTCAGAAATGTTCAAGCTAAAGACACACCACCCTCAGTGGACCTTTGAAGGCTACAGGCACAACACCAGAGTATGAGTACAACTCAAAACCAAACCTTTAAGAAATGAACTTAACTAAGTAATAGGTTAGGTAATCCAAAATAAAATAAAGAAAAAAACACAAGAAGAAAACAACAATGCTAGGAGGTGGTAAATGCAAAGTATTAAAAGACACTCAGGGAAGCAAAGAAAGGTTGTTTTACATTTGGCTACACAGCTTTCAGGTTAAATGGTTGATATTAAGGAGACTTGTGAATAAAACACATCATTTTATTATTATTTTTAGCTTAAAAATATGAGAATTGTGCATAGTTCTGTGAGGAAGTGTTTATGTGTATGTAAGTGTGCAGAAGAATACATGTATGATAAAGAGAATGAACTATTAGGGTATTGTTCAGCAAATTTCATATTAAAATTTACAAAACTAAACCTACTTCCTGTACAGGAGACATGTATTTTCAACCATAGTGGAAGGTGGCCCATCTAATATGTTGGAGACTGAACAAAGTCAGTATACAAAATGGCTCTGCCCATTTGGGCTCATACAGAGGAGACATGGATTCCATAAAAACTGATTCAGAGTAAAGGGGTGGGGTGGGGCATTTACACCAGTTACAAATGATCTCTCTACTGTTGGTAACACAATAAAATGCAGATAACCCATACTGTAAAGAGGTTGGCAATTGGAAGGGTATCCAACCATAAAAACAATGCAAAAAAAATATCAACCAGCCAATGGAAAAAATAGATGCAAAGTGATGATAAAGATGAAAGTTATGTTAAAACAGAGTAAGCAGGAATTGTTTTGTTTTTTTTGTTTTTTTGTATATAAGACCATACACAAATGTAGTTAAGCATTATACCTCTTTCTTGAGAGTAACTTCTTTCCAAAACAGTCAGGGTTGTGAAGATAGTAGTCAGTTGAGAGCTCCCATAAATTTGGTGTTCTAGAGTTTGGGCTATAAACTCCAAGAAATAAATTAATTGATTGCTGCTTCTCAGCATCTGGTTAGAAGAAATACCAGTATATAATAAGAGTCAAGAAAAGAATTTGTTGAAGAAGGACAAATGATAATTCATTAACAAGATAAGTTTAATAATTGAAACAGGTAAAAAGGAAACAGATTCAGAGGAAGATGTTGCTGGTTTGTGACAACAACAATTATATACAAAAGTATGTGAATTTGGGTAAGTTTGTATATCATGAGGTGAACACAGCATGACCAGAAGATTAAAAACTTTGCTTTGCAATCACAAGATCTCAGGTTTAATCCCATTGTATATCATCTTCAGCAAGCATCTTTTATCATTACCTTGAGCTGACCCAAGCTTCTTGAATGAAACAGGATAGATATATATTGTATGGAAAGCCACCAGATGAACTGAGCTTATAATTCACACACAATGCAATGCCATGTTGATTATGTCTGAAACTAATGTTAAGGATATACATGTGTGTGTGGAATACTCAGACACTTACATGCTAATTCAATGAGCATGGAATTAAGTTGACTGAATTCTCATCATTGAAACTGACAGAGACCCATTCACCTTTATTTTTATACCATATAGTAAGGAGGAATCTGATGTTTTCCTTCATTTATCTATTTACTTTCACTCAAAGACACAGGCTCAGTAACTTACCAGAGAATGCATTGCTATAGTAACGAGATATCGTCTGAACCAAATCTCGAGAGTTATATGTCCAGGTGGCAATTTTGCGGTAACCTTTGATTCTGTGTACCAGCTGAGAGCCACCGTATTGAAGGGCTAATGTGTTTCCTTGGTCTTCATATAGTTTTTCCAACATTCTAAAAGAAGTAAACAGAATACAATAGAATAAATGCAAGGTAAAACATCTGGAATCCAAGGAAATTGGTGATTTTCTGTGACAGCAATAATTAGTCTATAAGAGAGATTGCTAAGTCTACTTGCTGTGCAGAATGTAGAATATGTTTCTGGATTTGCTCTTTGTCTCACAACACCACTTTTTCTCTGACTTTCATTTACAGACAAAGGGCAAGCAGCAGCCCAGGATATCAATCATCTGGAAGCCGTTCAGCGACGTGCAACCAAAAGAATACCCTCCATCAGGCACCTACCATATTCTGAATGCCTTACTTCCCTGGGCATGGACACATTGAAACTCCGACGTCTGGCAGCTGACTTGGCAGACGCCCATAAAATTATCAACCATCGTACAAACAATAACTCTGAGCACCTTTTCGAACTCCACCCATCTAACACCCATGGACATATTTACAAAGTCAGAAAACAGCACAGCTCCCATGACTTTAGGAAACATTTTTTCACGCTGAGAGTTGCTGAAGCATGGAACAAACTACCGGCATCAGTTGTTAGTTGTCGGAGCACTGCATCCTTCAAAACTTCCATGCTTTCTGAGATTCGCCAACACTACACCTGATTTTCTCCCCTCCATACACACACAAGCATGTATCTGACTCGTGCATTGTTCGCTTTCCAGACATTTGTACATTACTGCATATACTCTATATGCACTTTCTGACAAGTTGTGGTGCACCTGAGCACTGTATACAATAATTTCATTATTATTATATAAAACATTAGTTGATACACTCCTCATAGCAACTAAAATAACTGAACTTTCCTATGAAATAAAAATGGTTTTAAAAATTAAATCCTTTGGTTTTTGAATAAAAAGCATATTATTAATAATATTATTTTTTTATGGCTTTATGAAAAGAAGAAGAATAGCATCTATGATCATCACAGAACCTCAAAGACTGGTGAATTGAAATGGAGGAAGAAATAATGACTTATAACCAAATTGAGGTCGATCAACATCAGGGCCTCCGTGCAGGTGACACGTAAAATACCATCCGTTCGTGGCCGTTTGCCAGCCCTGTCTGGCCCCCGTGTCGGTGGCACGTAAAAGCACCATCCGTTCGTGTTCGTTGCCAGCCTCGCCTGGCCCCCGTGCCGGTGACACGTAAAAGCACCATCCGTTCGTGGCCGTTTGCCAGCCCTGTCTGGCCCCCGTGTCGGTGGCACGTAAAAGCACCATCCGTTCGTGTTCGTTGCCAGCCTCGCCTGGCCCCCGTGCCGGTGACACGTAAAAGCACCATCCGTTCGTGGCCGTTTGCCAGCTCTGTCTGGCCCCCGTGCCGGTGACACGTAAAAGCACCATCCGTTCGTGGCCGTTTGCCAGCTCTGTCTGGCCCCCATGTTGGTGGCACGTAAAAGCACCATCCGTTCGTGTCCGTTGCCAGCCTCGCCTGGCCCCCGTGCCGGTGACACGTAAAAGCACCATCCGTTCGTGGCCGTTTGCCAGCTCTGTCTGGCACCTGTGCGGGTGGCATGTAAAAAGCACCCACTACACTCATGGAGTGGTTGGCGTTAGGAAGGGCATCCAGCCGTAGAAACACTGCCAGATCTGACTGGGCCTGATGAAGCCTTCCAGCTTCACAGACCCCAGTTGAACCGTCCAACCCATGCTAGCATGGAGAACGGACGCTAAATGATGATGAGGTTACTGCAGTAGGAAATAGTATATCAAAATATCAAGATTTCTATATGTCAATAAAAGACCTTACAGATTTAAACCATAGTGGACACAAATATTTTAATGCGTTGCTTGGTGTTAAATCAAGCAATGGGCTAATGTAATTATGTCTGTTATGGTTTGAAGCTGTCTAAGCATAATTAGACATAATGGAATTTGCAAAAGAGAAGTAATAATGATCTTGCTAGCAGGTAATTTTTAAATACTCAGAAAATTAAGAGTGAACAGGTGTGGGGTATGTAATGGTCAGATACCAGTGATGACCCATGCTGGTTACACGTAAAAAAGCACCATTCAAGTGTGGTTGATGCCAGTGCCGCCTGACTGGCTCCCATGTCGGTGGCATGTAAAAAGCACCCAATACACTCTCAGAGTGGTTGGCATTAGGAAGGGCATCCGGCTGTAGAAATTTTGCCAGATCAGATTGGAGCCTGGTGCAGCTTCCTGGTTTGCCAGTCCTCAGTCAAACCGTCCAACCCATGCCAGCATGGAAAGTGGACGTTAAACAAAGAAGAAGAAGAAGGGGAGGAGGGGAGTTGTGGATGGGGAAGGGAAGAGGAGGGAAGGAGGAAGAGGATGAGGAGGGGTGGGAGGAGGAGGAGGAAACTGGTCATTTTCCTTTGTCATAAATCAAACCAATGCCTCCTAAACCCTGACAGGCTTTTAAGGAAGTTCAGTGCTTCACGACAATACAACAAAGTTGGCAATTTTTTCTGTTACTGCATGACAAAGGACCAACTGTACTGTGAGACTTGTCCAATCAATGCAAGCATTGTAAAAGCAAAGATAAAATGATGATGATGATAAACACATTGGTGGCAGCGGTGAGAACAGAACAACAATGACAAAGAGAATGATACAACAGAAAATAATAAAAAATGTTCTTACCTTACACAGTCTGTATCATATTCTAAATTGGGGCTAGAATTAACTCCCATAGCATACAACTGAAATAATAATAATAATAATAATAATAATAATAATAATAATGATGATGATGATAATAATAATAATGATGATGTTTGTGATTTGTATAATACCCCTCACACAAATATTATAGAAAGCGACATCAGGGTACACCTTGAAAAGTGAAGAAAATTAAATCATGTTATATATGATTTTTATGCCTCTGGAGATGTGGACACTATACTCCAGAACATTCTGAATTCAATATGGGCAGCATGTGCAGCATCAGTACCACGCAAGCACAAAAAAACCACCCAATAGTGCAATTTGGGAGACTGCAGCAGTCCGACTTGCCAGGAAAGAACGCCGTAATGCTGAACAGGAATACAAATTGCACAAATCAGAGAGCAACAGGAAAAAGCGCAATAGGTCAGCCAACCACCTCAAGCAGGTGACAAAAAAGGCAGTGCTTGAATTTGAACAACGCATTGCAGCTAACCCTGACAGCAAAGGGTTCTGGAAGTATGTGCACTCAAAGCAGAGACCCCACTCTCCAGTTGGTCCCCTTCGCAATCCCCACACAGGACAGATTACTGGCAATCCCGAAGAATGTGCAGAAATCATTGCTGAATGCTATGCCGGCATCTTTACTGTCGAAGACCAAAATGTTCCATCTTCATCACCACTGACATCGGACTCTATATCTTCTATGCAATTTACACCAGCAATGCTGCAACGCCACCTAAAGAATAAACGCAATTATGCCTCTCCTGGTCTCGATGGTGTTACATACCTACTTCTCAAACGCGATGGGTACTTTCTTCTAAGCCAACTTTCTCTATTCTTCCAATTCTGTCTTGACAATGGTGTTACTCCAGAACAGTGGAAAACTGCCAGTGTCATCCTTCTGTTCAAAAAAGGCGATGCACATCGCCTGTCAACTATCGCCCCGTCAGTCTTACTAGCTGCATCGCCAAACTGATGGAATCCTGTATCAGAGAAACCCTCTGGAACTTCTGGAAGTCTCACAGCCTTATCCAGCCGTCACAATTCGGATTTATTCCTAACTCCAGCTGCTGTAATCAACTCATCGAGTTTCTTGAGGACATTACCCAAATCACTGATCGCGGATCCTGGGTGGATGTTGTTTACCTGGACTTTGCTAAGGCTTTTAACTCTGTGCCACACAAAAGACTTATGGTGAAGCTTTCTGCGTTGGGTGTAAGAGACGAACTCTATAACTGGTTAAAGTCCTTTATTTTCGGCCGAAAAGAGGTTGTCACAGTTCTAGGACAGCACTCTTCGCCCTATGAGATGACATCTGGTGTGCCGCAGGGATCTGTTCTTGGCCCCCTTTTATTTGTTGCATATGTTAATGACATAGATCCCACTTAAAGAATGCCACAGTGCTGAAATATGCAGATGACATCAAGCTGTACCTCAAAATAAAGAGGTCAAATCCTGTACACTATGGATCTCTATTGCAAGCAGACCTGGACACAATGCAGCAGTGGATCATGGACTGGCAACTCAAGCTGGCTGTGGACAAATATACCACCATGCATTTTGGGAGGAGAAACCCAGCGTCCACCTACTCCCTCCACAACACTAGTCTCAAAAAGTCTTCAAGTGAACGTGACCTGGGTGTTATTGTCGACAGTGATTTGCGTTGGACAAAACACATCGCTAAAATTGTCAAGAAGGCTGAGGGTGTCTTGGCATCACTCACCAAATCCTTTGTGAGCCGCTCTCCGGCTATCTATCTGTGGCTTTATATAGCTATGGTAAGACCTCACCTGGAATTTGCATCACCGGTCTGGAACCCCTATCTTGCCCAGGACATCAATCGTCTGGAAGCTGTTCAGCGACGTGCAACCAAAAGAATACCCTCCATCAGGCATTTGCCATATCCTGAACGCCTTACTTCCCTGGGCATGGACACATTGAAACTCCGATGTCTGGCAGCTGACTTGGCAGACGCCCATAAAATTATCAACCATCGCACAAACAATAACTCTGAGCACCTCTTCAAACTCCACCCATCTAACACCCGTGGACATATTTACAAAGTAAGAAAACAGCACAGCTCCCATGACTTCAGGAAACATTTTTTCACGCTGAGAGTTGCTGAAGCATGGAACAAACTGCCGGCATTGGTTGTTAGTTGTCGGAGCACTGCATCCTTCAAAACTTCCATGCTTCCTGAGATTCGCCAACACTACACTTGATTTTCTCCCCTCCATACACGCTCCATACATTTCTACATTACTGCATGTACTTTATATGCACTTTCTGACAAGTTGTGGTGCACCTGAGCATTGTATACAATAATTTCATTATTATTATTATTATTATTATATGAACAACTTTAAGATCTTTGAGAAGACTGAACATGAATAAATGGTCTGGTTTCAATAGTGCAGATATTCAGTAAGGATACTGGGATAGATTGTGGGATTAATAAGTGTGGTGTGCTTATCATAAAAAAAAAAGCAAAATATTATCATCTGATGGTGTAGAACTACCTAACAGCAAGAAAATTAAGGATGCTGAGGTGGATGAAAGTGATGCATGGGCAATACTTCAGAGAAATGTAAGGTAAAGACAAGACCAACACCTGGAAGTAGGTAAGGAAAAATGATCTGAAAGGATGCATTGAGGCATTGATATACTGCATTGCTTTTTTTTCTTTTCTCTCATAGAAATCAGCATTTTCAATACCATACATTTCTCTGAAGTATTGCCCATGCATCACTTTCATTTTACAGTTGTTCAATTGTTGCTCTCCATCTTGTTTCTTAAATTTACATGTTCACTTGGTATTGTGTTGCTATTTCTAACAGTAACAACCAAAAGTTCAATCTGCTCTTCGATGTACCATCCTAAACTGTTTTTGTCATTGACAATACAAATCTTACATTCAATCCAATGAATCTTCTTCTCTTGTTTCTGGACATGTACAATCTATCAACATCACTTTTAGATGTAAAACCTTGTTGTCCCTTCACATCTCTGGTTGGGATTTGAGTGCAACTTGTATAAATTAAAGCAAAGCCAAAACGCAAAAATAATAATAAATTCTAACATAATTAGACATAAAGCAATACATTTTCAGAGGGAGGCATGTAGTCAATAAGTTGCAATATTTAACAAGTACTTATTTTACTGAAACACACACACACAGTAACTCAGAATTGTCGCAGTTTCAGCAAATCAGATCAAGCCACAAACCAAACACACACAACTCAGAAATAATGTAATTTTTTACTACTAAATAGTATTTACCTGATATCCCAAAGCACATTTGCCAACAGCAAACTGTGCTGTGTTTGTGCGATCAAGGCAATCAACACAGTTTGTTCTCACTACTCCAGTTTGCTTTTTTCCATATTCGGTCTTTATTCCTCGAATTCCTTTAAGTCTGAAGACAATATGACAAAACAGAAAAGCCTTAAGGACAAGAATCATTTTTATCACTAAAAGTAAACACTTATTTGTTTCATATGCTTTCTAAAACCCCTCCCCGAGTATACTTCTAATGAAATTCACAATCCAAGTGTTTCAATTAATTTTCAAAATAATAAAAAATTTAGAGGGATTTAGTACAGTAACTTTGTCATTATTCACAGAACATATCATTACAAAAGTTTCTTACACAAAATTTTTATTTAATATATGTTATCAATTTCCATGAAAGCCATGATATACTGAGAAAGAGTATATAATATCGCATATATATAAGACAAAACAAAATCACAACAAAAATCTAAAAAATGGAATGGAATAAAGGTTTGGATAAAGAAAAACGTTTCTGTTGTTAAAACTTTCTTTAGCTTCAATTTAAGATTGATGAGCTTTGAAAATGAGTTGCATGTCCAGCCCTGTAGCTTTTTAAAACAGTTTTGTATCATGGGAACAGAAAAAAATCTCAAGTAGAATGACATCAAAAGGATTAAGCAAAGAGATAAGAAAGAAGATTACAAAATCACAAAAATTTGAGCTGAAAAAAAGAAAATTTGGGAATTTGGGAATAGACATGCTTGTCAGCATAATTATAGTAAAATGGTGCTTTAGCTGTTCTAAAAACATTATTTTAAGGAGTGTAGTTTCAGCCATTCAGCTGAGGACATGCTAGGACACCATTATATATATAGGGTTTTTTTTTCTTCATACATATTATTCAGTGTCAAGAGTAAGAAATAATCCTATAACATCTCTGTCTTCTCCTTATACATGTCAAACTAGGATTATTAATGTTAAACAAGAAACCTAGAGTGGATGAAAGTTCTAGGGGTATGAAATTGTAATTCTCGGATGGCAGGACTGGTAAGTGCATTATACAGATCTAGGGAATGACACATATTAAGTACATCATCATCATCATCATCATCATCATCATCATCATCGTTTAACGTCCGCTTTCCGCGCTAGCACGGGTTGGACGGTTTGACCGGGTCTGGGAAGCCAGGGCCGCACCAGGCTCCAGTCTGAATCTGGCAGAGTTTCTACGGCTGGATGCCCTTCCTAACGCCAACCACTCCGTGAGTGGATTGGGTGCTTTTTACGTGCCACCTGCACAGGGGCCGGAGGTCCGGCATCGTCACGATCGGTTCGAGCATTTTAACGTGTCAGCGGCACATGGGCAACGAGGTCCGGGGTACTTTGGGGATCCAGGGTACTTTGGGGATCCGGGGTACTTAGAATGAGTAGGGGGTATGTGGAATTGCTGCAGAAAGCAGCCCGGGTCTTTGTAGTCACAGCATTATCATCACTGAGTAACGTAATTAGGTAGAGGAAAGAAATACAGATATTCTAGAGTTGAGTTGGGGAGGGGGAGGTCCAGTTGAGGCGGGTAATATAGGAGGGCAACCAGTGGGGAAGGTTGGGGTAAGGAGGAACGATGGCAGAAGGGTTGGTGTAGGTTCCTAAGAAATAAAGACATTCGTTATCGTCACTGAGTAACGTTATTAGGTAGAGGAAAGAATACAGATATTCGAGAGTTGAGTTGGGGAGAGGGGGGGTCCAGTTGAGGCGGGTAATATAGTGGAGCAACCAGTGGGGAAGGTTGGGGTAAGAGGAACGATGGCAGGAAGGTTGGTGTAGGTTCCTAAGAAATAAAAACATAGGATATTACGAGGCGGGAGGGTGCTAAAGGGGATAGTCGGAATGAGGCAGTGTCAGGAGGAGCAAAGCATCGGTGGGGGGCAGTTGATGAGCTATGGCGCTAGCAGCTTGTCTTTTCACAGTGAAAGCATATGAGGAGAAGGGGTAGTGGGGGGAGGGGGAGGGAGTAGGGCGTACCCTGGTAGATGAGTAGGTGTAATCCGGTGTAGATGGTGAGGACAGGGTATACTGGTATTGGTGGTGGGAGGTGAGGAACAGTGTTCACCTGTATTGGTGGTGGGGGGTAGAACAGTGTTCATCGGTATTGGTGGTGGGGGTGGGGGGGCGGCGCACCGCCAATTGCTGAAAGATGGAAGAGATGGGAAGATGGGAAGAGATAGGATTACGGCTTGAGGTAGCCTGGCCTAAGGTTAAATTTTGTAGAGAGAGAGATAGAAAGATAAATCAAGTTTGGCGAAGGCTTGAAAGTAGCCTAAAAGGTTAAATTTTCGTAACAATGTATGAAGAAACGTAGTAACAACGAATAAAATAGTAAGATAAATTTTTAAGAACTTGCTGCGGACATCGAACGGGAGTTGAAGCAGAAGGAAAATCAGATGAAATGAGTGAACTTGTTGACTGAGCAGACTTATGATGAAAGACATTCCAGTTGTGACAATCATATTTTTGGGGTAATCACTGTGTATGTAGAACTACATTATCTTATTTAAAATAATAGAATGCGATTTGAGGGAGATTTAGCTGCTATTTCTAGCTGATTAAACAACCATATAGAGAGGTAAGTAACATAGTAGACATAGCAGTGAAAGAAAATGGAGACTGTGTGATTCAGACGTTTGCTTCACAATCACATGGTAGCAGGTTCAATCCCCCTATACAGTATCATAGGAAAGTGATTTTTATAATAGCCTCAGCTCAATCCAACTGTTGTGAATGATACTGAGTCAATGGAAATGTGCAAAAGCTCATCAAATGGACTGTACCTGTTCATGGGAAATGTTAGACCAAATCTGCTACTGAGTTTAAAACATCCCACTTAACCCTTGAGTATCTTTTAATGGAGTTTATTCTGTTCCAGACATTTACACTAAGATCTCCAGTCTGAGGATAATAAAATCTTCCTCTCTTCTACAAGGCACAGAAACCCAACAGAAAAGTCACTGCTGCTGATTTTAATCCTTTGGTTGAGCCATATAAAAAAGAAGGAAAAATGCACAGGACTTTTCAGGATGGGTGATAGCTTTAGTCGTATTGCTGTTTAGCCCTAGGTCAGTCTTGACAGAGCAAATATAATCAAAAGCATTCCAACCATGATCATCATCATCATCATCATCGTTTAGCGTCCGTTTTCCATGCTAGCATGGGTTGGACGGTTCTACTGGGGTCTGTGAAGCCAGAAGGCTTCATCAGGCCCAGTCAAATCTGGCAGTGTTTCTACGGCTGGATGCCCTTCCTAACGCCAACCACTCCGTGAGTGTAGTGGGTGCTTTTTACATGCCACCCGCACTGGTGCCAGACAGAGCTGGCAAACGGCCACGAACGGATGGTGCTTTTTATGTGCCACCGGCACGAGGGCCAGGCGAGGCTGGCAACGGACACGAAACGGGGCGGTGCTGGCAACGGTCGCGAAACGGAAAGTTCTCTTACATGCCACCGGCACTGGTAACACATCTGCAATTTCCATTGATCGATTTCGATTCTGATCGTCACTTGCCTCAACGGGTCTTCACAAGCAGAGTTTTGACATGCCACCGGCACTGGTAGCACATCCGCAATTTCCATTGATCGATTTCGATTCTGATCCTCACTTGCCTCATCACGTCTTCACAAGTAGAGTTTTGTGTCCCAAGAAGGGAAGGTATGCATACATAGGCTGGCTCCATCCCATGTAGAAGGCCACGGGTTATGGACTCACTTGTCCTGCCGGGTCTTCTCGCGCACAGCTCACTTCCAGAGGTCTCGGTCTCTAGTCATTTCCTCAGTGAGACCTAAAGTTCGAAGGTCGTGCTTCACCACCTCGTCCCAGGTTTTCCTGGGTCTGCCTCTTCCACAGGTTCCCTCAACCGCTAGGGTGTGGCACTTTTTCACACAACTATCTTCATCCATTCTCGCCACATGACCATACCAGCGCAAACGTCTCTCTTGCACACCACAACTGATGCTTCTTAGGTCCAGCTTTTCTCTCAAGGTACTTACACTCTGCCGAGTGTGAGTACCGGCATTACACATCCATCGGAGCATACTGGCTTCATTTCTAGCGAGCTTACGCATATCCTCAGCAGTCACGGCCCATGTTTCACTGCCATGTAGCATGGCTGTTCGTACACACGCATCATACAGTCTGCCTTTCACTCTGTGCGAGAGGCCTTTTGTCACCAGCAGAGGTAAGAGCTCTCTGAACTTTGCCCAAGCTATTCTTACTCTAGCAGTTACACTTTCAGCACACCCGTCCCCGCTGCTGACTTGGTCACCTAGGTAACGGAAACTATCAACTATTTCTAGTTTTTCTCCCTGGAAAGTGACGGAAGTTGGTCTCAGAGCATTTTCAGTGTTTATTGTTCCTGAGCATCTGCCAGCATCACACCTGAAACTTCTCCTCCAGTTCTGATAGCGACTCAGCAATTAGAGCAAGGTCATCAGCATAGAGGAGCTCCCAAGGGCATCCTGTCTTGAATTCCTCCGTTATTGCCTGGAGGACTATGATAAATAGGAGGGGGCTGAGTACTGAGCCTTGGTGGACTCCTACCTCTACCCGGAATTCTTCACTGTACACATTTCCAACCCTCACCCTACTAGCGGCGTCCCTGTACATGGCCCGCACAGCTCTCACTAACCATTCATCTATCCCTAGTTTCCTCATTGCCCACCAGATAAGGGATCGGGGGACCCTGTCGAAGGCTTTCTCCATGTCAACAAAAGCCAGGTACAGGGGCTTATCTTTGGCTAGGTATTTCTCCTGCAGCTGCCTTACCAGGAATATAGCATCAGTAGTACTTTTCCCTGGCACAAACCCAAACTGCATCTCATCTAAACTAACTCTCTCTCTAATTAGTTGGGCTATGACCCTCTCCGTAACCTTCATCACCTGGTCCAACAGCTTGATACCTCTGTAGTTATTTGTATCTAGGGCATCACCTTTACCTTTGTAGCAGTTGACTATTATACTGCTACACCAGTCATTGGGTATGACCCCTTTGTGTATCACCTGATTAACTATACGGTTGACTAGGCTATAGCCGACACTACCAGACATTTTGAGCATCTCTGCAGTGATTCCTGATGGGCCTGGAGCTTTCCCTGTCTTCATGCTTCTAATTGCCTTAGCTACCACGGAACTATCAACTCGGATAGCTGGTCCCTCTGTTGGGTCAACATTCGGCAGACTCTCTTTATCCCATTCATTTTCTTCATTCAGCAACCTTTCATAGTGGCATCTCCAAACCTCTCTCTTTGCATCCTCATTTAGCGCAAGTGAACCATCTTCCATGCGAACACACTTCTCTCCTACCACATCACGATTCTCTCTCACACACTGTCTTGCAACACGAAACACCTCCAGTCTTGGTCCTCACGGCGCAGAACATTGGCAAATTTTTTCTTATCTGCTTCCCCTCTGGCTAAATAAACCTGTCTCCTAGCTTCTCTTTTGGCAGTCTGATACAATCCCCTGCTACCCCCATTTTTCCAGACCTTCCAAGCCTGTCTCTTTTCTCTAATAGCCCTGTCTACAATATTGTTCCACCACCACGTTATTCTAGGTCGAGAGGGGACTTTGCACCAGCCACAGATCTGGTCAGTGGCTCTCAGCAGGTTGTCCCTTAGAAACGTCCAGCTGTCTTCTACCCCCTGTGATGCTCTATCCCCTTCTACTTCGTCAGAGGCTTCAAGTAATATGTCCCTAAATCTCTGTCCATTTGCAGGATCTTTAAGCTTCCAGATCCTTCTTCTCCATATTTGTCGTCTTCTGGTTGTCCTCCTAGTCCTGATCCTAAAGTCACTAACTACCAGTCTATGTTGTGGGGTACATTCTTCACCTGGGAAGGTTTTGGCATTTATAAGCAGCCATCTCTCCCTTTGCCTTGTAAGGATGTAGTCAATTTGGCTGGTATGTTGGCCCGATTGGTAAGTGACTAGGTGGCTGGTAGGTTTCCTGAAGTTAGTGTTGCAAATCATAAGATTATTTGCATCGCAGAACTCCAGCAGCCTGGTTCCCTCCTCGTTGCGGGAGCCATAGCCATAGCCTCCATGTACGCCATGGAAGCCCCCAGCATGTCGTCCAACGTGACCATTGAAGTCACCAGCCACAAAGATAAGGTCTCTGTCGTTCGTCAACGAGGTAGTCTGCAGTAGAGTGTCATAGAATCGGTCTTTCTGTCCATCGGGTAGCCCCGACTGAGGAGCATAGGCTGATATAATGGTTGCTAAACTATGATGAAGCACTAATCTAATCTTAAGTATTCTGTCACATACTCTGATTACCTCAATTACTTTATCTACCCATTTCTCAGCGATAAGTATACCCACGCCACCAACCCCGTCAGTGTTCCCTGCCCAGAAAATCTTGTACCTGCGTTCCTTGCCTGTGAGGAACCTAGCTGATCCTCCTCTCCACCTTATTTCTTGCATGCAACATATATCCATCTTTTTTATTTCAGTCATCTAGGAGTGAATTGTCCAACATGTCCTTCACATTTTTTAAGGGAAATGACCTGAAACTAAACAACAACAAACTTATCCCATTTGTTTCAATTTCTTTTACCATACTTACACTACCAAGAACTTATCAATCTTTGCACCCCAATATACATTCTTCAAGAACTTCTATTTGAAAAGGATTTGGCTCCTATTTCAAACATTTTGAGCAACCACATAGAAGCTCCTTTTGTTTGTTGAGGTAGAATCAAGAATCCATCTTATTTCCCCACCTCCACCTACTTGTTTCCAAAATTTTCTCTATCATAAATATAATTAGTGAAAAAAATCAGACAGATTTATGTTCCTATTCCAAAGTTACAAAAATAATATCCTCAATTCTGGTTTCCCCACCACCACCACCACTACCATTACCACTAAACATGAAAAACATGTCAACTTACGGTTCAGACATCCATAATTCGTCATGAACATTAGAAGGGGAGTGAAAATAAAACCCTGTACGTTTGATGCAGCTTTTTGCAATTTTGCCCAAACGATCCATAACACTGCAATCTTTCCTGAAATTAAAAGCAAAATTATGAAATTTAAACAATTTACACATTCCCCGATATTATTCATTTTACACATATGTTCACAGAAACATACGAACAATATATATATATATATATATATATATATATATATATATACATATACATACCATCCGAGTGTGATCGTTGCCAGGGTTACTAACTGGCTCCCGTGCCGATGGCATGTAAAAAGCACCATTCGAGTGTGATTGTTGCCAGCACTGCCTTACTGGCATGTGCCGGTGGCACATGAAAAACAACATTCAAGCCTGATCATTGCTAGTGCCGCCAGACTGACTCCTGTGGTGCAATGGGCACATAAAAAACACATTTTGAGTGTGGTCGTTGCCAGTACCACCTGACTGGCCCTCATGCTGGTGGCACATGAAAGCACCCACTACACTCTCAGAGTGGTTGGTGTTAGGAAGAGCATCCAGCTGTAGAAACTTTGCCAGATCAGATTGGAGCCTGGTGCAGCCTTCTGACTCGCCAGTCCTCAGTCAAACTGTCCAACCCATGCCAGCATGAAAAGCAGATGTCAAATGATGACAATGATGATGACGATACACACACACACACAAGGGATGCTGAAAAGTTCCTGGCTTTAAGAGTATTGCGAAAGGCCTGGTTTGAATGCCCAACCTTTCAATTTTTTTTTGCAGGGCTTAGAAAAACTGAAGGATGACTGCAATAAGTGTGTGAATCTGAGAGGGGAATATATGGGATAGAAACATAATCAACTGATCCTCTTGTATTTTCTTTTACCCAAAGCCAGGAACCTTTCAGTACCCACTCATATGTGTTTATATATATATATATATATATAATATATATATATATATATCATTTTAAGATATATCTTGCTGACCCCCTTGCCCAGTTGACTCAGCTGGGCTTAATCAAGTCCCCTCTTGCATCCCAGCAGTAACAAACCACTGGTCTGCCTTCTTTATACAAAGCCACCTAGTGGACTTCTCTGCAACTTCAGTGATGGAGTTTATAGTCCTCCTCTTTGTTTTTTATTTGTTTTGCAAGAATTTTATTATCTTAACCCTTTAGCATTCAGATTACTTTGTCAAATGTAAGGCTTATTCATTCACATTTTTAGGAATTAATCATGCATTACCTCATAGCTCTGAGATTTCGATGATGTAGTTGTTTATTTTTAGAATGACATTGTTGGGCAAGTATGAGAGGTCAGATCTGGCCAGTTTAAACATTAAACAGGTAGAATATTTGGGCTGGCTATAGATGGTTTAAATGCTAAAAGATTAAAGGAAGGACACACGCATAAGATTATGTGGCCCTAGATGCACACCACATCTGAATAAAAAAAAAAACTAGTTTGAAAGCTTTTGATCATGTGTCTGCTTGATCAGAATTGTCTAAGGTCTAATCAACGCCAAACTCACTACACTAGACTGCCACGCATTTACCATTATATTACACCACAATTATATTGCATTACTGTTTCTTATTATATATATGGATATCACAAACAATAAAGTAAAATTTAATGATCCTCACTTACTTCTTACTAACCCCTGCCATATCAAAACCAATGTACTGTATGTTGTGTGAATAGGCTAAGAACTGGTTGAGATACTCAATAGCACTTATAAATTCTTTGGTCAATATACTTTCATGGCGCCGTTTCTCTCGACGCTGAAAATAGAAAACACTCAAAAACTGAAGCATGATAAAGAACACAGTAGAAGTACTTAACAGACTAAAATGTAATGAAAGAAGTAGCAGGAGTAGTAATTGGTAGTCTGGTTGTCTAACCCAAGGTCAACTCTAATGCAACTGATCTATGATGAAAGGCATTCTAGCAGTGATCATTCTGTCTTTTACTATTTTAAGGCCTGATGTATCTAATAGTATATTATTTTTGACACACATCTCCTTTTTTCTTAAGATGGTAAAGTGTAGTTTGAGGAAAATTTGGTTGTTATTTCAAGCAGGTCAAATGAGTGTGGAATAATAAAACATGAGTGATGGAATAATCATCATCATTGTTTAACATCTGCCTTCCATGCTGGCATATAGGTGAATATTTCTCCATTAAAGGGCCTAGCTTTTATATGGTTGCTTGACATGCTAGAAACAACAACAAAATCTTCCTCAAATCATACGCAACCATCTTTAAAAGTTAAATGACATATGAAGCATTAAGAACTAGAAATAATTATGCAGTAAGGAAGAAAATGTTATTAATCTACAGCTAAATTATTCTAATTTTACCAGAAAATACAGGACACATTTCAATCTTATTGTGACTTCATCAACAATGTACAACCCTCATTGTACTTCCTAAAGCTTTCAGTCCAACAGCCAGCAAAAAAAGTGAGTATGTATGTCAAGAATAGCTCTGTGGTTAAGAAGTTTGCTTTGCAATTAAGGAATTTGGAGTTCAATCCCACAACATGATACTTTAGATAAATGTCATTTGCCATAGTCTTGGGTCAACCAAAGCCTTGTGAGTGAACTATGGTAAATGGAAAGTCTATGGAAATCTATCAGAGAATGATTCCCATTTTTAGGTGGCAGACTTAATCTATCACCTGATTTAACACCATCACCTGTCCCATAGGAGCCTGAAGAGGACTCCACTCTATGGCAAGCATTTGGTTTATGTGAGACAACTTGCTGCCACCTCCCTTCATTTTCCGAGGCTCTTAAAAAAGGGATCATAGGTACTGTCCTTCTTCTTCTCACTAAGCCATTAAAAACTTTAAAATAGATATAAAAATAAAAACGACCATAAAGATTATGCTATTGCATAAGTTCTCTCTGAGTAATCAAACACAGCATAGGAAATCAGACAACAAATGAGACAAAAGAGTACTATATTTGATGACACACACAGGCTTTGTTTCAATTATTATTGAAAATAATGAAGAATTTAATAAAATATCTGTCCTTATTGAGTGGATTTTTGGAACATAAACTGTCACAAAATTTATATGGAAGCATTTAATTTAAATCACTTTAAAACAGGGAGTATGTATCATACAATCAAGGACAGTCTCAAGTGGGTTGGTAACAACAGAGTTAAATTAAATTAATTGGATTACTTTTTTATTGGTTTTAACAAATGTATGCGATCCTGTTGGGACATGTATAAACAAAAAAACTTTAAAATGCAATAAACAACTATTACAAGAAATAATGAGTATGAATTTGAATGCTACAGAACGCTCACCTTCACTAAGTTAAGAACAATAATAGGAGCTCCAAATCGCTTTATAACATCATTGAAGTGTTGACCAGCAACAAAAGCATAAGGGTCTGCTTGATCGACTGAAAGGTAGGAGAGAGAAGTAAATTATTAAGATATACACGAGTACCTCGGTTTTCAAATAACTCTGATCATGAATAAATCATGCTTTATCTCCTGTCTTTCTCATATTCATTTAATACAGTAGTACTTTGGTTTACAAATGCCTCTGATCATAAATAGGACTTTATATATATATATATATATATATATATGTAAAGCACAATTTATTCATGATCAAAGTAGTTCGAAAATTGAGGTACTATTGTATTACCATTTTAGCTTATTGGTAAAATAAGGTTCTATTTGAACCTTGGGTTATGAAGATATGATGATTTCAAATCAGCACTTCATGCTTAACATCCACTTCTAATTACACGATGACTTCAAGAATATACATGGCCTTACAAACCAAATAAATCAACAAAAATACGTTTTCCTAACAATCTTAGAAAAAAAAACAACTAATGTTAAAATTACTTTTTTTTTTTAATGTCCCACTCTTGTCGGCATAGAAAAATGGGTGTAATGATACAATGACGATGATGAGGTGAAGGATGAAGCGGGTGGTGGTGGTGGTGGTGGTGACAGCAGCAGCAGCCATAGGCCATGAGGTTAGATTGTTGTATTATTGGCCACTAAGTCATAAGTTCATAACCTACAACAGCTTGCTTACCTTCAGGCCATTTGGATAAAATATAGGTGCAACACACTAACTTCACAGCTGAATTTCTGGCAAAAAGAACTGGAACTGCAACAGTTCAGTATTGGGAAATACTCAAATACATAAAAACTGCATCTCAAAAACTGTGACTAACATAAAGCTGGTCACCAACATACACTAACTTGGACCCACAGATGTGCTGTCTTCTCTCTGCCTTTTCTGATACTACTATAATGATCTCTGCTACTCAAAGTTGATTGGTTTCATGCCATCTCCTACCTTATTTCTCTCTCTTCCTCCCATTACCCATACTGTTTGCACCACTCAAACAACTATACCCGTCCTTTCCTTCAGAGAATGTCACTTCACAGGAATTCCTTTCTATTTGTTTATTCCCGTAGCTATTGGTCTGCAAATGTTCAAACGGAATTTTAACAACATCAATCTCACCAGCCTTGGAACGATAAAAAAAAAACTGTACCAGTAAAAAGGTAAGCACTGCTGTCATTCAAGAGCAAGTCTGACTTGGTAACTTGTACCATGCTCTCATTAATAATTTTTGTTGCCTGTGTAGTCACAAGCAGTCATTAACACTTTTTTGGTTCTCCCACCCTTGACCCAGCAGAACAACTAGAATGTGAAGCAAGAGGGAGAGAAGGTTGCACCAGTACTGGAGTGTACTTTCATTTTCAGCTGAAGGAATCGGTGCAACATAATGTGAAGGGTTTTGCTCAATGAGACAGAGACAATGTGCCACCTGGTCCAGAAACTGAACCTACAATTTCATGCTTGTGAGCCTAACACCCTAACCACAAGGCCAAACATCTTCACTGTGAAAAATGCGTGGAAAAGACTTTTTGAAATATATGAAAGCTGCTGGCACTCTACATAACATTATTATTCTTCTAGAATAGAGAGTATAGTCCCTTCAACTAGTCATGATTAATATTTTATGAATACTTAGAGATGAAATGTAAAGTTCTTTACCAACAGGATTTAAACTTAGAATGTTAACAAAACTCAATTCTAAAACCATCAAATGAGAAAGAAGGCTACAGTCAGTTATCAGCATTTGACAGGTATGTATTTTATCTAAGCCATAGGCTTGTAAATCTTGACGTGACTTGAACTCATAACATAAAGTGCTGTAACTAAATATTACAAGGAATTTTATCCATTACTCTACAGACACTACCAATTTACCATCATTCCAAAGTTAGATATTAATAAAAAAAATAAGAAATGAAATATAATTGCTTTAAAAAGATGTATATGTTTACAGAACTTACCAACAATTTGAGGCTTGGGAACCATTTTTGAAATATCTTGAGACCAGAACAAAGGTATGGAACCTCGGAGTTGCACAAAAGACGAAACACAAGCAGAATTCAGGAATGTTACTGAAGCATCATGGACAATTTGTTCTGTTTCAACTTCATTTGCTACTGCACCCTACAAACAGAAAAGAGATCCAATGTTTACATAGCTGATGATAATGGAGTTTTCTATATGGATTTTACACAGTGTTTGGAATATATACAAAATGATTATTATTTATTCAGAGTAGTATTTGACTGGCAAGTAACTTGATCTGAGACCATGTATAGAAATTCAAGCAGTTACAACATAGAAGAGTCATTTAATAATACACAAGGCCATTAAATTCACTTTAAATTTATTTCATAAGTTCCACTGTTATGTGATGAAAACTTTGACATTTCATGAAATAAATTTGAAGTAGCTTTCTATCATTGAACCTGTGGCCATATCAGGGTAACCCCTTCTCAGAGTTGATTATAGTCAAGTATAGTCAAGCATGGAATAAACTGCCTGCGTCAGTTGTTGACTGCCATGACACTGCATCTTTTAAGGCCCTCATGCTTTCCGAAATCCGCCGAAACTACACCTGATTATATATACACTTTAGATGAGTTGTAGTGCACCTGAGCACTGTACACAATTATTATTATTATTATTATTATTATTATATCCAACTTAAGAAAGATGCAAAGGTAGAATGGATCTGGTTGGGCATTGAATTTATAATGTAAAGAGACATAAACTAAATACTACGAAGTATTTTCTCTAAGCTCTACCAATTGTTATATATACATATATATATATATATATCATCGTCGTTTAACGTCTGCTTTCCATGCTGGCATGGGTTGGACGGTTTGACTGAAGACTGGCGAGCCTGAAGGCTGCACCAGGCTCCAATCTGATCTGGCAAAATTTCTACAGCTGGATGCCCTTCCTAACACCAACCACTCTGAGAATGTAGTGGGTGCTATTATGTGCCACCGGCATGAGGACCAGTCAGGCGGTTCTGACAATGACCACACTGCAAAGGTGTTTTTTACATGCTACCTGCACAGGAGCCAGTCTGGTGGCACTGGCAACAAACATGCTCGAATGTTGTTTTTCACGTGCCACCGGCACATGTCCCAGTAAGGCGATGCTAGCAATGATCACACTCAAATGGTGCTTTTTACATGCCATTGGCATGGGAGCCAATCAGCAGCCCTGGCAACGATCACACTTGGATGGTGCTTTTAATGTTCCAGCTGCAGCTGATTCTATATTCCTGGTAAGGCAGCTGCAGGAGAAATACCTAGCCAAAGATAAGCCCCTGTACCTGGCTTTCGTTGACATGGAGAAAGCCTTTGACAGGGTCCCCCGATCCCTTATCTGGTGGTCAATGAGGCAACTAGGGATAGATGAATGGCTGGTGAGGGCTGTGCAAGCCATGTACAGGGATGCCGTAAGTAAGGTTAGGGTTGGCAACATGTACACAGAAGAATTCAAAGTAGAGGTTGGGGTCCACCAGGGTTCAGTACTCAGCCCCCTCCTATTTATCATAGTCCTCCAAGCAATTACGGAGGAATTCAAGACAGGTTGCTCCTGGGAGCTCCTCTAAGCTGGCGACCTTGCTCTAATTGCTGAGTCACTATCAGAACTGGAGGAGAAGTTCCAGGTGTGAAAGGAGGGTTTAGAATCGAGGGGCCTTAGAGTCAACCTAGCTAAAACCAAAGTACTAATAAGTAGGAAGGTAGACAATCCACAAATGTCTTCAGGAAGATGGCCCTGCTCGATCTGTAGAAAAGGTGTAGGTAGAAACTCCATAAGATGTACCCAATGTAAGCTATGGACACATAAGAGGTGCAGCAATGTTAAAGGAAGGCTAACTGGGAAGATAGTTTTTGTATGTGGCAGATGCTCAGGAGCATTAACCTCTGAAAATCTGCAGAAAACAACTTCCGTCACTTTCCAGGGGGAAAAACTAGAAGTAGTTCATAGCTTCCGTTATCTAGGTGACCAAGTCAGTAGTGGGGGTGGGTGCGTTGAAAGTGTAACTGCAAGAATAAGAATAGCCTGGGCAAAGTTTAGGGAGCTCTTACCTCTGCTGGTGACTAAAGGCCTCTCGCTCAGAGTAAAAGGCAGACTGTATGATGCATGTGTATGAACAGCCATGCTACATGGCAGTGAAACATGGGCCGTGACTGCTGAGGACATGCGTAAGCTCGCGAGGAATGAAGCCAGTATGCTCCGATGGATGTGTAATGTCAATGTACATACTCGACAGAGTGTTAGTACCTTGAGAGAAATGTTGTACCTAAGAAGCATCAGTTGTGGTGTGCAAGAAAGACGATTGCGAGAATGGATGAAGATAGGTGTGTGAAAAAGTGCCAATCCCTAGCAGTTGAGGGAACCCGTGGAAGAGGTAGACCCAGGAAAACCTGGGACGAGGTGGTAAAGCACAACCTTCGAACTTTAGGCCTCACTGAGGAAATGACCAGCGACCGAGACCTTTGGAAATATGCTGTACGTGAGAAGACCAGGCAGGACAAGTGAGCCCAGCCCACTTATGCATGCCTTTCCTCCCTTGGACACACCTGTTGAGGCAAGCGAAGTCAATATCGAACCTCATCCGACGACAGGCACCCATACCAACCCCCTTTGCTTGCGAAGACCTGTTGGGGCAAGTGAAATCGAAATCGGAATCGAAATTGAACCAATCCTATGACTGGTACCCGGCAGATGCCAGGAGCCCTGGACTGGTGGTACGTAAAAAGCACTATCCGAATCGTGGCCGATGCCAGCGCCGCCTCGACTGGCTTCCGTGCCGGTGGCATGTAAAAAGCACCAATCCGACCGTGGCCAGCCTCGCCTGGCACCTGTGCTGGTGGCACGTAAAAAGCACCCACTACACTCATGGAGTGGTTGGCGTTAGGAAGGGCATCCAGCTGTAGAAACATTGCCAGATAAAACTGGAGCCTGGTGCAGCCTTCTGGCTTCCCAGATCCCCGGTCATACCGTCCAACCCATGCTAGCATGGAGAACGGACATTAAACGATGATGATGATGATGATGATGATGATGGCACAAGTGCCAATCAGGTGGTATTGTCATTGGCCACATCAGCGATTTTGATTTCACTTGCCTCAACAGGCCTTCACAAACAAAGTTTATTGCCCAATGAATGAGGGGTACTCATAAGTGGGCTGATTACACCCACTAGCATAGGCCATGGGTTATGGTTTCACTTGGCTTATCAGGTCTTCTCAAGCACAGCATATCTCCAAAGGTCTCGGTCACTATTCATTGCCTCAGTAAGGCCCAATGTTCGAAGGTCGTGCTTCACCACCTCATCCCAGGTCTTCCTGGGTCTACCTCTTCCACAGGTTCCCTCAACTGCTAGAGTGTGACACTTTTTCACACAGCTCTCCTCATTCATTTGCAACACATGACCATACCAGCGCAGTCATCTCTCTTGCACACCACATCTGAGGCTTCTTATGTCTAACTTTTCTCTCAGGGCACTTACATTCTGTTGTATATGCACATTGACATTACACATCCAGTGGAGCATACTGGTTTCATTCCTTGCAAGCTTATGCATGTCCTCAGTAGTCACGGCCCATGTTTCACTGCCATGTAGCATGGCTGTTCGTACACATGCATCATACCATCTACCTTTTACTCTGAGAGAGAGGCCCTTTGTTACCAGCAGAGGTAGGAGTTCTCTGAACTTTGCCCCAGCTATTCTTACTCTAGCAGCTACACTTTCAGAGCATCCACCCCCGCTACTGACTTGGTCCCCTAGGTAACATAAGCTATCAACTACTTGTAGTTGATAGCTTCTGTGATAAACATTAATGTTTATGTGTGTCTGTTTTGTTTATAAATGTGAGAGAAGCTGTTCTCTGCACATTTTCAGTGTTTATAGCACCTGAGCATTTGCCACATACATAAACTATCTTCCCAGTTAGCCTTCCTTTGATATTGCTGCACCTCTTATGCGTCCATAGCTTACATTAGGTACATCTTATGGAGTTTCTACCTACGCCTTTTCTACAGATCGAGCAGAGCCATCTACCTGAAAGGATTTGTGGTTTTTCTGCCTTCCTACTTATTAAGACTTTGGTTTTAGCTAGGTTGACTCTAAGGCCCTTCAATTCTAATCCTTGCTTCCACACCTGAAACTTTTCCTCTAGTTCTGATAGTGACTCAGCAATTAGAGCAAGGTCATCAGCTCTAATGTATGTATATATATATATATATATATATATATATATATATATATATATCAATCTAAAAAATTCTGTTCCATTTTTATTTTATCACTTAGGAAAGAATAGCAGCAGTTATGACTCTTGTCCACAATTTGTTGGGACCTTTAAGACTTGTAAGCAGGAGGAAAGTATCCACAAATTGGAGACCCGGTCCAAATACAAGTCTTATATATTAATGTTGATCTGGTAATAACTGTATATATTAACCCTCCTGTGACTATGATTTAAATGAAATATACTGTTTATGTGGTGTGTTGAAAAATAATCAAGCATTTGGAGGGATTTAGTTTACTAGACTAACTTATTTATTATTAATCTGGTTAGGAAAATGTCTTAATAAAAGGTTTCTAACATAAAATTATAATGGAAGGTTTTAATTTAAATGACTGGCCTGGTGCAGCCTTCGGGCTCCCCAGACCCCAGTTGAACCGTCCAACCCATGCTAGCATGGAAAGCGGACGTTAAACGATGATGATGATGATGAACGCTTTTAAACAGGAAGGTTTGTAAAATAGAATCAGAGGCATTTTCAGGTAGGTTTGTATTGGAAAAGTTATATGATTAGATCAAAGAGATTTTTAAAGGAATTCAGTGTAATATATAATGCAAACTTTTAGGTGAAACAAGAGAATGTAAAAGAGAATAAAGAAAATCTTACTTTGTTGTTGGCTCCTCTCTTTAAGAAACGAGTTCCGGCAAACTGATTTGACCGGCGACCAATTAGGGTCAAATAAATAGGTTTACCAAATACACAAATATCTAAGAGAAGTTAAGGAGAACAGAATGTTGTAAATTCACTGACCCTTTCTTGTCACTATTCTTACAACTACATACTAAATAAACTAAAGGAGGACCTTCTAAGTAGCTACTTCACCTACAAGTAATAGTAGATTAATATCCCTCAAATTCACACCCAGCTGTTTTACAAAAAGTAAAACTCATTGAATAATGTAGTCATGGACACAATCAATTAATTCAATATGTCAAAATAAAAGATGAGATGATAGACCCAATTAGGATCTTTCTGCATAGGCCTGTTAAATCAAGGCTGATATGAGATGAAACAAAAAGGAGAGTGGTCACTTAACTTACAAGAAATATCAGTAAAATTTCCCTTAATCACAGTTCAATCTTTAAAAAAATAATTGAAGGCACATGCCTCAATGAATGATAAGATGGTTACAGCTGTAACACTTTTGAATCTGTGTCTGTTGCATTAGGGTTAAACAACAAATAAATTCAAAGAACAAAATTTAAAAAAATTTTCACATCCACTATGAATGAGTAATATTCCCCTAGTACCTTCACTATCCAAAAGCATTTTAGTGCTGGTGACTTTAGCAAAAATATAGAAATATACTTTCTTTACAAGTAGTCAAATAAATAGCATATATAAATTGCACATACAAAACCGACCAAAGCCTTGTGAGTTGATTTCAATAGAAACTGAAAGAAGCCCATCATGTGTGTGTGTGTATTCCAAAGGAGTGGAATCAGTAGAATATATCATTCGTTTATCATTTAACATCTTACATTTGAATCCCCAGATCATACTCACCAATATATATATATATATATATAAGTTCAGCAAAAATTTAGATTCAAATGAATATGGTACTTAATTTAGATGCACCAGAATTCTGTATGGTGTTATCCATAAAAATCCGTGGGGTGATTATAATCAAAATAAGCAACAAGAATGATTCCGGTAATTTGGTACGATCGTTTCGTACTACATCATTTTATTAAATGTTGTAAGTATTACAACAGTTTTAAAATGCTGAGCACTCATCAGTCAATTATAGAGGTTTTCCATTAATACAAAAATGTTCATATCAAGTGGAAACATTATAGAGAAATATATATATATGAGAGAGAGAGAGAGAGAGAGAGAGAAGAACGGTATCCAACCATAGCAAATCTGCCTCAATGAATTCTGTGTGATCCATGCATGGAAAAGTGGATATGAAAATGAGAAGATGATCATACACAAACATATTTATATATGTACATATGGAAACCATCAGAAGCCCACTGTTTGACAAGGTTTTGCATGTTTACTTTCTGTGAAACAGGCACAGTAAAACCCAAAGTGTGTGCAGTGGAATCAAACAAGGAACCACATGGTCATGAAGTTAACTACCGAAATCTACAGCAGTGCTTGCACCCATTCAGCTTCCATCAAGCTGGCTTGTGTTCAAGAGCAACCCAGCTGTAATTATCTTATCTTTTTGTAAATCAGAAGATACACTGTCCAATATATCCTTTCTTTAAAATGAAATTGAAGGAGAATTAGTTGTTATATTTAGCAGATTTAGTAACTGCATAATAACTCTCACATTTGTTCAAAAATAACACTGTACTCCTGAGAACAGAGGTTAAACTACCTAAATTTTAAAGAAATTTTATCATAACGTTGACAATTTTAATGTCCTGTAATAATTTACAGAAACATATGTATATAGTTACAAATATTTATATCCTGATATGAACCATCTTTATTCAGCCCTACTACCATGAGCATTATTTTACATTCACTTTCCATATTAGCACGGGTTAAACAGTTCGACACAATCCAAGGAGTCAGAGAACTGTGTTGTGCTCCAATACACAGTTTTGGCATTGTTTTCTATGGCTGAATGCCCTTCCTAATGCCAAATAAGACCCTAAAATACTCTCTTTGTTTAAAAACTAAGTTTATAACTTCACAAGAGCAACTCTTGAAGTGTTAAAACATTAATAGATTTCATTAAACTAGTTTTTGCTTAGCCTCAAGTTAAACCTGAACAGTAAACTAGTGAAATTTTCACACAATGATAAAACAAAAGGATATTGACTTGTCCAATAAAGCCATGTATAATGTTGATAACCCAGTCTGAATGCACCATATCTTTACATGGCTGCTGAAGAGCTGCATTCCAAACAAATTTACTTGAAGCAACGTTTTTCACTCCTAAAATACAGTCTGAAAGAAAGAAAGGAGAGAAAAAGTGAAATTTATAATGTTCCAAATAAAATACGTACTCTACGTTAGTTAGAAGAATGAGTCAGAAATTCTTTTTTATAAAGTTATTACACCTATCAATATTCATTCACTCAAACCCTATCTTTCAGTTATTTAAGGTCTATCAAGTAGTGATAACAGCCATGCCTTGCTGAAGAGGTCTAAGAAGTTTTAAAATCACTTAGCATAGATCAGATCTATGTTCCTCTATTCAATTTTTGCATAATTTAAATCTTGCTTTTCTTAGTATGAAACAATTTCTTTTACTGATTTTAACTAATATTTTTGATTTATTACATTTCATTTCATTTCATTTCATTTCATTTGGGTTTGAGTCCATGCTCAGTCCAAGTCGAAGACTCCACCCTCAGAGTCTGGTGTGGTTGCCAGGTTGTATTCTCTGCTTAAATTTGACATGTGTAGGAGCGAGTTTGAGTCAGTTTGTGCTCGTTGTGTATATCCTGGGAGATGGGGTTCATCTCTAATGGTGCTTAAGTATCTATCCAGTTGCAATTTGAATGATTCCACACTGCATCCTGATAGATTTCTGACATGTACCGGAATGGAGTTGAACAGTTGTGCTCCTCGAACCAACAGACTTGATTCTCGCAGGGTTTTTGCTGCCTGGCCAGCCTTTTTGTTGATTGGTGGCAGCTGGCAGCGTCTTCCGTGGCGCAGTGAGTGGTAGGTTTTGATACCAAAGTTTGGCACCTTTTGCTCTATCATTTTCCAAATGTATATAATTCGGTATCGCTCAAATCTTCTTTCTATTGAGTACATCCTCAAGGTTTTGAGTCTTTGCCAATAGTCCAGGTCCCTCGTTTCTGAGAAGTATGAGGTAAAATTTCTTTGGAGCGATTCTATCTTAGATAGTTGGCCCTTTGTTGTTGGTGACCACAACTGAGAACAGTAGTCAATCCTCGGAAGTATCATACTGTTCCAGAGGGTTTTCATTGTTGAGGTATCTCTTGATTTGAAGGTGCGCAAGATCCACCCGCTGTACTTTCTTGCAGTAAGACAGACTGAGTCAAGGTGTTCTCTGAATTTTAGGTTGGTTCCCATGTGGATGCCTAAATCTTTCACACACTGTTTTTCCATTATTTGTTGTCCTGATGGGTTTCTGTAGTTTGTTGTATTTTTCAGATCTTGATCTGTTCCGTAGCGAATTAGTTCAAACTTCTTATCATTGAACAACATGTTGTTTGTTTCCTGCCATTTATATATGGTGGTCAGGTCCTTTTGTAAGGCCTCTGTATCCACCTCGTCTTTGATTTGTCTCATGACCCTGGTGTCATCAGCAAAGGATGAGACGTTGCTGGTTGTATCTTCATCTATGTCAGAGATGAGGATGAGAAACAGGATTGGGCCGAGTACTGTACCCTGAGGAACACTGCTGGTCACAGGTGATGGTGTTGAATGGGTTCCATTCACAGTGACTGTTTGAGTTCTATTTGTAAGGAACTCGTGTATCCATGTACCAACTTTTCCTCCTACTCCTAGCTTTCGAAGTTTGTGACCCAGGATGCCATGATCTACCTTGTCAAATGCCTTGGCAAAGTCGAGGTAGATAACATACATTAAGTATGTTTGCATTAATTAAAGTACATTAGTTAAATTTGTTAATATGGCAAATAACGAGTCTGGCAAAGATAAACATAATGAGAGTGAAAATAAAAGTTTTGAAAGCATAATTAGACATGGTTGCATAGTTAAAATTTTGCTTTCCAACCACGATTCCAGATTCAGTCCCACTGCCTTCCATCATGGGCTAGTCCCTTCTACAATAGCCCTAGGCCAACCAAAGCTTTGTGAGTGTATGTGGTAGATAGAAACTGATAGAAGCTCGTCATACACACAAGTATCTATCTATCCATATATATATCTATATATATATAATTTAATGAACAGAGTTGATGTGTGAAGATAGTGTATGAGAATTGATCAACTCTGTAGGGTTAATTATGTAATCTTGTTATGCACATTGTGAACTATTCAATTCAACAGTAATTTTTCTATCAATTCACATACACTGTCTTCATACACCAACTCTGTCCACCAACTTGATAAAAAAAATAAACTTACCTTCTGGTAAAGTGTAAGGAGTAGCTGTAGTGTGAAACTTACTCTTGTCCACAAAAAGATATGAGTAAGAATCAGAATTGTGAGACAAATCTTTGGAACCTGATGGTGAGTTTGTTTGAGCCATGTTGTATTGTAGAGAGTGAGTTAAATCATAACTGTAACTGTAATTCAAATAAAATTAATATAATTAACAGTTAATTGTAGTAAACAGAGAAAATTCAGAATCATCATGGTTATCGACAACTTTTTATTATCTATGTCAACAATGGGTTGGCTGTGATATATAATTATCATTATCACAATGTAACAGCAATATTATGTGCCATGTAAAAAGTACTGGTGATGGTGCCACATAAAAAGCACACAGTAAACTCTGTAAAGTGGTTGATGTTAGGAAGGGCATCCAGCTGTAAAAACCAAGCCAAAACAGACTATGGAACCTGGTGTGAGCCCTGGCCTTGCTAGTTCCTGTCAAGCTATCCAACTCATGAGAGCATGGAAAATGGACATTGAATGTTGATGATGATAACAAATACAACTGTTTAAATGTCTGAAGGTGTTGTTAATAAGAGCATATATGTCAGTGATCTAGTGGACAAAACCAATATTATGTATAGTTTCTACTCTGAATTTGTGAAGGCACATGGCTAAGTGGTTAAGGTGTTGTGCTCATGATCGAAAGATCAGGATTCAGATTCCTTGACCAGGTTGTGTGTTGTGTTCTTGAGTAAAACACTTCATTTTACATTGCTCCAATCCACTCACCTGTAAATGAGTACCCCTGTAATGGATCAGCTTCCCGTTCATAGGAAATGTGATTTTGGTCACCAGCAAGCCATGGGAAACAAGTAATCAGTCTGATGAATCCTCAAACTCAAGACACAACTCATACACTTTGAATGTAACCTTGTACATATTCAAGAATAAGACACCTGACAAAGCTTGAAAATCAAACCAATTGCAATGTATTGTAGATGCAAATATTTTTGTATCTAAAGACAATATTAATAGTCTCATCTTTAGATTCAATCTAATTAGAATTGTGATTAATTGCTACAGGTAAATCATCAATGTATCATTAATCATGAAATGGTTTTAGAATAAAAATAACCTTACCTGAAGTAGAAATTACTGGAAAGATCTACATTCTGAAACATTTTCACATATCTACAATAAAAGGGAATTAAAACATTGAGCTAATCACAGCAATTAATCAAATTTGAAATGCCAAACCATCATAATCTCAACATCATTTTAGTCAAAGTAGCCCAATCCTGAGTCCACTCATCAGGAAGGCCTAATATTCTTAATTCCTTTATTAATACTGTATTAGTATTTTCCATGTTACACTGAATCTAGATGAGTGTTATTCAATTTTGATGCAGTCAGAATTGTATAAATAGTTTGGCGAGTTACAGTGAGATTCAACTTCTGCTGAAATGCATAAGCAAAAATCAAACACATCTGAGCTGTTTTGTGTATCCACTAATGAAAATATTTGTATTGTTCATCACCAAATAATATTTTCCCTTAACCACTTGCCTGCAAATACATTAGCTGTACAATATTCTAAACATTAAATATATATTCACTTTACTCTCAGTTCACATATATATCAGCTGATACTCAGAATAAATTAACTTGTAGCTTAGATTCAGTGAATCACTGAACAAGGAAAATCATATAACACCACATAGAATTGATAGAGCATAACAATTAATTCTACATATGAGAGTATTACAAGTCTTTGTCTAAAATAATTTTAGAGCAACAATAGCAACAATCTCTTATACAGAACTTTGTTCCAGTGTAACTATTAAAACAGAATAAAAACTAGTGTTGGGTCTTATTAAAAAAAAAAAAAAACTATTTTTTAAAAGCCATAATAGGAGTTGTGAAGGAACACAGCCTAGTGATTACGGTATAGCACTCATGATCGGAAGACTGTGGTTTTCCAGTGGTGCATTGTGTTCTTGAGCAAAACATTTCACTTCATATTACTCTTGTCCACTTGGTTATAAATGGGTTAACCCTGCAATGGACTGGCATTCTGTTCAGGGAGCATTCTGCCAGCCTGCCTGCATAGCCAGCAGAGTGGGATCATCCGAAAGCTACAATGCAAGATAGTACATTGTGACCAACGGTATATAACATCCAATAGTTTGGATTTGGGGAAAAGCTTTACATGACTTTACCCAGGAACGAATATCTGCCAACTGTTGAATGGAGTTTTAGTTTTTAACGGCCGAAAGCAAAGTTTGAGTTTTCTATGGCAATTTAGTGAAGAACACTTCTTTGAGATAAGATTCTTCTATCTGCTGATCTCCCAGAAGTTCATTCATCCTTCGCAGAAGTTGTGTGGGTTTTTTATTACCCAATTCTTCATTGTTAAATAACTTCGCAAACTCTTTTTGTTTCGAATTTGATGTTTGTTTCAATATTTCTTCTTTAATGGAAGAATACAAAACTGGTTCGATAGGGTTTACTAGCAAATCTCTAATTTCATTACTTAGAGGTGGAGGTAAATTGCTAAGCATTATATTGTATTTCTGTTCTTCATTTGTAATTTTGTTAGCTTTAAAGCTTGCCTCCAGTTGTGCCAACCAAATAACCGTGTCTCCAGTCCACGGAGGACAAGGCAATACATTCACAGAAGCTTGTGTGTAATTCCTATCGAAATATGACATCTCAAATTCTTTTAAATTCTGCTCCATTATATGTATAAATATTTTCTCAAAGGAAAATTTTTTTTTTCCTCGTTATGTTACTAAGCTTTTACCAGCTCAAAATATAATTTTTATATTGCTAGAAAGTGCAACTAAAATTTTCTTTCTAAAGTTTCTTCTTCAGCATTCTTTTTGTTTCAACTTACTTTTAACTATTTGTTAATAAAATATTTATGCAATAATTCTGTAATTTATGTTTATTATATTATTAAATTTTCCACCAGTCTGTCGGTGTTTATAATAATTGTTTTTTTATTCAAAAAAATTTTTTTCTATAGGTTTTCCTATAGGCTGTTTTAGTCGGAGTCACCAATTTTCCTACGGCAGTTTTCTCTTTTATTACCTTAAGCTTTCTCTTAGGTTATATTATTTTATTTGGCTTTTCTCTGAGTAAGGGAGAATATAATGATTCAACGTCACTTATACTCAAGTGTTATCATTATACCTAAAACCCTAACTACAGTTATAACGTCATATAGACATATACGCATGAAATGCTATATTAATGACATGTATGTATATTTTCTTCGTGTCCTTTTAAACCGCTATAAGAAACATAAATTAAAGATTACAGAAATGCATATTTATTTATGCTCAGTTGAAAAACAAACGTGAAGAGAAACATTTTCTTTTAATTAGTTTTTATTATATAAATATAACATTTTATATTAATTACAGTAGGAAAGAACTTTGTCATGAAGAAGAACGACTATAAATTCATTAACTAATTTTTCTTTTCTAACTAATAATTTAACCTACAAATCAAAATAGATTTGTGATTAACTCTAGACATGGCATGAAAATTACCGATGTCTCAAAAGAGTGAGTGTCGTGGATTTAAGTGACATCCAAACAACACTAAAGTTTTTCCCCAAATCCCGGGTCTTTATAACTGCTCAACTTGACTAAAAAGAATTGAAATTCAGGACAAATATTCTTTACGAAACTTTTAGAATCTTTATATGAGCAGTTATATTAACCAATGGAAAAAACGAAAATGATAATTCTTCGGCAAAGACATTACATCATATTGCCAATTCGCACCCCATTTCAAAATGGTTAAAATGGTTATTGCTACACAGTGATAATAAAAGTCATACAGCAATGATCATAAGTTGTAGAATAGCATTTACAGAGAAGTTTTATAACAGGAGTCATATAATAGCACTTGTATAATAGAAGTAATGTCATAAAATAACATTTATATAATAGAAGTAATATAATAGATGTATATAAGTCAAATAATAGCAGCTGTATAGAAAAGATAATAATAGCAGTCATATAATAAAAGACAGAAGAGCAGTCATATAAATGAAGTCATAATCACAAGTAATAACATAAGCTAAATAATGAAAATGATATCATATCAACAGCTAGATAACAAGTCTTATTACAGCAGACATACAATAACAAATCTATAATAATAAAAGAATTGGAGAAAAAAGACCAATGCCATACCGACTTTCATCCGAATGGATATGATGAGTTCCCACATTAGGTATGTATATCATACATGTATCCTCAACTTTATAAATTGTGTGGGGACCAATTAATGCAACACGGCGCCGTTTTGTAATTAAGATCATATAATAACCTTCTAAAAAGCGTACAAACCCTGCAGAAAATAGAGAATATTACACATCAGTAAGCATAAAGTACTACAGATTAATAGGTATTTTATTTAGAGAAGCTGGAGTTTAGTTTATAAATAATATCTTTTAACAAAAGCACAAGTTCATAAATATATATGGGGTGGAATATAGCTGATTAAATCAATACCCATTTTGATTAGTATTAATTTTATCAACAATGGAAAGATGACTGTTAAAGTTGACGTCAATAGAAACTTAATTCAAAATATAAAAAGGATGTTACTGAATACTGCAAAACAATTTAGTCAGCACTCTACTGATGCTTCCATCATACTTTGAGCTTATTAATAATAACAGAGTGAATATATAATACACTAGCTTAAAAGCCGCCCAACAGAATGGCTTTTAAGCTAGCTCCTGTGGCGGGCTCTTCATTGGGCCTTGGGCCCAACAATGACACTTCATGCATTGAGTACATAATAAATTTTATTAAACTTGACCAATATTTTTCAAGCAATGAACAATCTTCATCAAAACAATGATATAATTTGTTGACTTGGAACTTATTGCAAAGCTGCATAACAACATTTTTGTCTTTCCATTTGGGGGTCAGTACAATTTGTTTTCCTATCTAACCTCCTTCTTTCTGTTGATTGTTTTCAATCATCACCATCACCACCACAATTGCCTTACACACACCATTCAGAATTCTAATGCCACCACCATCAAAACCTTTTACTTCACTGCCTACCCCTCTACCACCATCACAACTGTCTTTCACATCGCTTACTATCACCATTATCCCTGACCACCTCAGCTACCACAACTACCATCATCATCACTGCCGCCTCCGCCTCTATCACAACTTGAGCTCATACTATTACTATCACCCCATTTACATCACAAGTGTCAATCTACTACCACCCTCACTGTCTTTATGCCTACTATTACACTCACCCCAACATGAGGAATAGTAGAAGTGTCATTGAATAGTGAGAGAGGCGGTTAAAGTGTGATACACTGAGACACATAAATTCGTTTTGGCATTTTTTTATTATAGATGTGAACACACCTCCACACAAATACTCCAGGGTGGAGCATTTTTTCACGATTTTTGATTTTGTGATAGGAGTAGTGCAGAAAAGTTGTGAATGGATATCAAAACTATTATCATCATTTAATGTTCATTTTCCATGCTGGCATGGTTGGATAGTTTGACTGAAAACTGGTAAGCCGGGAAGCTTATGGCAAGGTTTCTATGGCTGGATGCCCTTCTTAATGCCAACCTCTCTGAAAGTGTTTTGGATGCTTTTTACATGCCACTGACACAGCTGCCATTGACCTGACACCAACATTGGTCACAACTATGGTCTCACTTGGCTTAACAGGTCTACACAGCACAATATAGTGCGAAAGGTCTTGGTCACCTGTCACTGCCTCCATGAGGCCTAGTGCTTGAACTGCTTGTTACGTGCCACTGGCATGGGTGCCAGTCAGGCGGCACTGGCATCAGCCACGACAATGATTTCACTGAGCTCAAAGGTTTCACAAGCACAGCATATCTCCCAATGTTTGATGGATGCTTTTAATAGGCCAGTTACGGGACACTGGTATCAGCCACAACTACAATCTCACTTAGCTCGATGGGTCTTCTCAAGCACAGTATATTGCCAAAGGTCTTGGTCACTTGTCATTGCCTCCATAAGGCCAAGCATTCAGAGATCGTGCTCTACCACCATGTCCCAAATAACTGGTATAAGTAGACCAAATAACTGATGTAAAATCTTAGAACTCTATGGCAATATCTTCTGTTTCCACAAATGCATCAAACAATGGAAAAAGAGGGAAAAAATACTTCAACGTGTTTTTCTCTATGACTTCATCTTCTATCTCCACAAGAAGGGACAGGAGTGTACTGTAATTTACATCTACATGATAAATTTTCTGAATTCAATAAATTACAATATTTATATTTTTGCATATTTTGAGGCAATTGTGGAGGCAGATGAAGTCAGAAAAAAAAAACATGTTAAGTCATATTTTAGAGTAATTTCAGTCATTTAAAAGCCACAGTCATTTCACATTTCACAGTAATTTAAAAGCTACCCAAAGAAGATGCAATGGAAACTGTATTTCATAGCTAATAAATAAGTAGAGGCAGTTTTTTCCACTTTTTCCATTTTTCAATGCATTTCTGGAGATAGAAGATATTGTCACAGAGTTCTAAAATTTTACACCAGTTACTTTGATAGTCATTCACAACTTTTCTGCACTACCCATATCACGAAATCAAAAATCATGAAAAAACGCTCCACTCTAACAAACACACACTAGTCAACTTTGATCATTTGTCCCTCTTCCTTTTAATGTATGTTTTTCTCTTCCATGTTAGCAGAGAGGTATGGCATGCTGACCAAAGGAATCCACCTCCTCTAAGATAATGCCCCAGTTCACAAAGAGCATGTTACCCAGATGAAAGCACACTCCTGCAGTTATGAAATCCTTCCTCATCCCCCTTACTCTCCTGACCTTGCACCATTCAATTCCACTCCTTTCCAACCATGAAGTCTTTTTTGAAGGGAAAACACTTTTCGAATGATGACAACTTATTTCCAGATGTAACCTACTGACTTCTACAGACGAGGTCTTCACAGCTGCATAAAATGATGGGAGAAGTGTGTTACCATTGGTGGTGGTTATGTAGAGAAGCATAGCATAATTATGCCAAGTTTTGTTTATCCCAGACCTTGGGAGTGGGTCAGGTGAAATCTTTAATGAACACCCCTCATCTGTGTGTGTGTGTGTATATATATATATATATATACACAGACACATATATTCATGTCAGGTCACTTTCGAGTGCTACTGATAACATGTAACCCAGTGCAACCTGTTGCATCGTCGGGTTGTCGGCGACTAAACCGGCAACCCCACCAAGCTTGCTTGGTGAGGAGGGTGTTTATTGGACACCCTGCGGGTTGAAAAACAAAACCCGTCAAAGGGCGAGGAACTCTTGAGAGTCAACGGCCATCCAATAAATATCTCAAGGCTGTATCATGCGCGAGGACATAGAAATAATCGACTGAATACCCGATCACATGGTTAAACCATTGGGAGTGAAGGACTCCAAGCTTTTGTTAGGGCATCCTTCTAGAAGGTAACTCAGGTAACTGAGATAACTCCAACATAAAACCTGCGGCTCAGTGGTTACCGATGATGTTGACTTGATCTTCTTTTCAGATTATGGCTGCTGTTGCTTAGTGAGTGGGATTGACTCAGTGCACAGTCTTTCCTCACTTTAAAAAAAAAATCTTCTTGCACAGGCATTGCATGATAACAACATTGATTAAGCTTCGTGCAATAGCCATACTCGATAATGAGGGGGCAGCCACCATATATATATATATATATATATATATATATATATATATATATATATATATATATATATGACAAGCTTTGTACATTTTCTATCAGCTAAATTTAGCTCATAAGGCATGGTCAGCTTGGAGCAATAGAAGAACACTTGCCCAAGGTGCTAGCTTCCTGCACACGTGTGTGTGTGTGTACTTGGTCCAACTCATGCCAGCATGGAAGATGGACATTAAATGATGATGATGATTGTATGTGTGTGCAGCTGGGCCTCCTTGTCTTGACATTGTGTGATAGCCGTAAATGAATATCACTAGCTGTGTCATTCATTTCCAATCTTCCATGAGGAAATTTTATCTTGCTTGGAAACAAGTGAGAGTTGGTGATTACAAGGAATGTAGCCATAGTAAATCTACTTCAGCAAATTTCCTCTGGCCCATGCAAGCATGAAAAAGTGGACATTACAACAAAGATTATGATAATTGAATCTCTTCTACATGAGTGAAAACTTGTTACACATAAACAGAGTGCATTGTATACAAGCTTTTTTCTTGGCAGTTTCTTTACAGTTTCAATGAAGATAAAGGATCTGTGCCCTTGACTTTTGTAAGACAAGTAAGATTGATGCAGTTGTCATTCAGCTTGAGCAGCTGCAAGTTGATTATTGTGAGGAACATGTGGCTTGGAAGTAAACAACATTTGGTTGCAATCAAAAAAGGAACCAAACAGAAAGAAAATCAGAAGATAGCCTGAAAAGTACAACAACTTACCAGCAATACCGAAAGCTGATTCAGATTTAAACAACCCAGAACCACCTTTTAGAATACTTGATAGGGGTCTATTACCCGATTCGATCATTGCAAGTGTATTACGCACTTCATCTGCTGTGTACACTTTCTGCAAGAAAGAAAAGACAGATTACGGTCAATATAATCCCCACCACTCCTACTACTAGCACTATCATTACCATTATTTTAAAACAATCTTTTTATTTAAATTCTAAATGAAATTATGGTAGGCTCTCATAGTCTAAGAAAGGCAGCTCTGCCATTTCATGCTAAACCTGACAAATGATTCGTTTATAGTGATCAAGTGTTTGTGCAGTACATCAGCTCACTATCTCCATGAAATCAGTGTTGCTCAAACCGGTGCACAATGTACTACATGTCAGGTATTGAAGTGATCAGAGAGTAATGTGAGAAGAAGTGTTTTGCTCAAGAACTCAATACATCACCTGCTCCAGGAATTGATTTCACAATCCTGAGTGCAACACCCTAAACACTAGGCCATGTACCCTCAGTAATTCTAAATGATAGCAGTCATATAAAAAGCAAACATATAACTTCCTCCCTGCAATCACAGAAGCCCTTTTCATAGTCTCTGAAACAGGTGGGAGATCTTCAAACTGGAGATCTGACCTGAATGTTCACAACAGGGTGTGCTCAATAAATAGCAGTCAACAGCCAGATGGATTTTAAACTGGGTGACGGATTAATTCTACCATCTAAAAATATCTCTGCACAGGATTTCCATACTGTTTTGCCTATCAAGTTTGTTTCATGAGACTTTGCTTGACCAGAAGTTACAGTAGAACACACTTGTGTAAGGTACAACACAGTAGGATAAAACACAAAACTTACATAGTTGCACAGCAAAATTCTTAAACATACAGCAATGCTTGCATCCATATAATGTTTCTGTACAAGACAATTTCACTTACTTTAGCTGACATCAATGTAGAATACATGTCAGAAATTTCTGGAAATGATACCTCTTATAGACTAAAATCTCTTGCAAATGACTCAGTAGATATGGCACTAAGCTACAAGATCAGGAATCTTAAGATCATAGCCACTGAGCACAGTGTATTCGGATACATTCATGAGTTCAGATTCAAATCAGAAATTAAGAACTAAATCTTCTGGATATGTTTTCTACAATAAGCTGGTATTCTATCATAGGAAAAGTGACTTATCTGCTTTATCACTGGAAGTAAACATAAGCACCATTCATCCTGAATTGTTAGCTTACTTTTCAAACATCAGACTCACTCCCCACAGTATACTCCCATTCAATTTATAACTCTAATTTTACATTCATCTCCCTTGCCTTATTTCAAAGGAATATATTTTATTTGATAAAGCTATTGAGACATTAAGTATGTTTATGAAAGATAAAAAAGTAAAAGTTGATTGAAATTTTTTAACCATACATGAATATTGAATAACTGTAGAAAATTTGAAAAAAAAATGGATGCAATTTATGACCTTACCATGTCATCTTCCATAATTAGGTCACGTGGCTCATTTCTATGTATCTTGAGAATGCGAAACTTAGTCTCATCATTATTTGAACCAACTACATATATACGCTGAAAATGAGAGAATATTACATGATACATTACCAAAAATAGAGATGGCCTATATTCAAAGAGAAAAAAGGCAAATAATAGTGAACTACAGATTTAAACACACTAACTGTAGATTTCCTATTCATGGAAGATTATACATTGTTTAATTACAAAAGATTCTCTAACCAATGAAGGAACCTTTATGTGGTCGTTCAAACTGCTGAAAGTAACAGCCAAGTCTCCCTCAAACCACCTTAAAAAAGAAATGTTGGATAAAGGTGCCATGGATTACTTGGACATAACAAAAAGATGGGATGGTCATGACTGTAACATCTAAGTTATAACAATAACTAAAGATTTTCACTTCTAAAGAAATCAGTATGTCAACAACCAGTAAAGACAAACCAATAAGGGAACTTCTACAAGGGAGTTGCACCTGCAAGAAATAGCAGACAAATGTCATTCATATCCAAATCCTGCCATCTTGAAAAGGAAGGGACAGAGTGGATAATGTAGTCTGGAAAATGTAATGCCCAACATAAGTACAGTGTAGTTATAGTTGGAATGCCTTTCATTATAGGTTTGTTGAATCAGCCCTAACCAGGAGCTAAATATTAGCAACAAACAGTTCTACAAATTTTATAACATGCACCTTCAGCTGAAACAGTAAATATCCACTATGATTGCTCAACCCGCTCAAAATAGCAACTAAATCTCCCTCAAATCACTCTCTTCAAAAAAAGAATCAGATACAATGGATAATGTAATCCAAAATACACTATCATGAAAATAAAAGATCCAATGGTCAAGGAACCTCTAATCTTTCACTCTGCTCAAAATAGTGGCCACATCTCCCTCAGACCACACTCTATCAGCTTTAAAAAAAAAGGCACATTGGAAAATATATTCTTAGACACAGCTTGTTAGACTAAACAACAAGATGGAACTTCTGCTGTAGGTTTGCTCAATTAGGTTACACTTGTGGCTAAACAACAATAATAATAAACCTTTTAGATATTGAGACAAATTCAATACTGATTTCTAACATTGGCACAGTAATTGACTAGTTGTTTATTCTATTGATTTTAAGTTAACATTGGCAAGATCTGAACTCAGAATTTGAGTACATAAGCCAGTTACACCCTACCATTAGAGGGAACCTGTAGAAGAGGTAGACCCAGGAAGACCTGGGATGAGGTGGTGAAGCATGACCTTTGAATGTTAGGCCTCACGGAGGTGATGGCAAGTGACCAAGATCTTTGGAGATATGCTGTGCTTGAGAAGACTTGGCAAGCCAAGTGAGACCATAACCGTGGCCTATGCCAGTGCAGCATAACCAGCCCATTTAAGAGTACCCTTCAATCATTGGGCAATAAACTGCACTTGTTGAGTCAAGTGAAGTCATTGTCATGGCTGATGACCATGCCGGTGGCACTTAAAAAGCACCATTCAAGCGTGATCATTGCCAGTGCCAGCTGACTGGCACATAAAAAGTGCCATTCAAGCGTGGTCGATGTTAGTACCGCCTGACTGGTCCTCGTGCCAGTGGCACATAAAAAGCACCTCGGAGTGGTTGGCGTTAGGAAGGGCATCCAGCTGTAGAAACTTTGCCAGATCAGATTGGAGCCTGGTGCAGCCTTCTGGCTCACCAGCCCTCAGTCAAACCGTCCAACCCACGCCAGCATGGAAAGCGGACGTTAAACGACGGATGATGATGATGATAATATTATCTTCTAACGTAGAGATCATTTCTTCAAATTTAGGGAATGAATACAAATGATTAATCGATCCCAGTACTCAAACGGAACTTATTTTATCAAACTCAGAAGGATGAAAGGCAAACTCAGCTTCGACGGGATTTGAATTCAGAACGTTAAGACACTCATGTATATAACAAACTTTCGGAGAAGGTGTACGAGAAGTGAAAGTACTTGTAATACTTACATACACAGATAAACACATACACAAAAATACATAAACAAAAGTGATTCAGCTGAAAAAAAAAGAAAGAATTTTTCACGGAATTTGCCGAACAAATGCTTTCACTTTTCATATTTTCTCTGAAAGATTGCCATACACATCACAAGACATTTTGTCCAACACAACTGATTCTGTCAATCCATTACTCCTTAATAAATACTTATTTCTTTCATGTGCACAACCTATCCATTTAGTAAGTGGATGAAGGTATAGTCAATATCATTAACATTTCCACATATCCAGAACTTCATATTTTATTTTATCGCCCCATGAAAGACAAAGTTAACTTAGCTAGGATTTGAAATTAGGATGTCGAGGTCGCAAGGCATTGTCCGACACTTTCAAATAACCCATTAAAACTATTAATAACTCCGTCAACAATGAAGTGATTCTTCTCTTTCAAATATTCGGGAAGAAGTGTCCTATCATGTCAATGAGATGAACAAGTGAATATGCTGTTCATAGTTTATAACATGAGGTTATTCCTAGTTTAAAGTTCACAAATAGGCATAATGAAATAGCAGTTAAATCGCCACAAATCACGCTCTACTGTGCCCGTCTTTCGATAGTCCACTCACTACACACACACTGGCTAATATAGACCTAAAATAAACACTGTCTGAAAATAAGAGGGGATCGTCGTGGTAGGCACGATTTTAAGTGAAAGTGTGCTGTATCAGTGATTACCAGGTGTTAAACAACAACGATGGGCGACATGGGAGCCTCTACGTGGACTTTCGATTTACTAGAAGTAGCAGCCAAATCTCTCAAATCATAAGGTACCGTTTAAAAAAAAAGGGCGGATACATTATTAGATAATGTAGTCCAAGATAGGGTACATCTGAAACAAAAGGGTGAAATTGCTATGACTGGAACACCTTAGATCAAGGCTCTGCTTGATCAGCGCTAAGACAATTTGAACAAACGTAATAAAACGATACATATAACAATAATAATATTTTAATAAAATAAACTGTCCTAGTAAATTCGTGATAAGTATTACATTTGCATAGCACAATGAATATACTGTCAAATTCCACATATGGCCTTTAGGTTGTTTTATCTAACACGGATAATATCATGCACTGTCTTGTAATATGAAACTTTCCGAAAACCTAAAGTGGCACATAACACCAGAACTCGATATCTTAAGAGATACAGTATAGAGTAATTAATTGGGGTTTTTTTTTAAATTTATTTATTGAATAATTAATAGACATTAGATATTAGTAATTACTCAATTTTACAACTAATTACTAAGTGCAACATGTCGCTAAAACATCTTGCTTTCCGTACACTGCAGAACACTTGCTATGCTATTAAGTACAAACTATCCCATGGAAATTTTAAAAATTAGGAATTAAAAGAGGACAGAAGACGTACACTAAAGTCTAGTTTATTCCTAATATAAAGCATCCGAGATGTGAATGAAATTATAACAAACACCCATCAAACCGTCAACGGAACACATCGGCTTTCATTTATCAATTAATTTATAATAGAAGAGTTTTATAACAACTAGTCTGTTTTCTTGACTATTATATCTATTTACCGATTTTTATATGATTTTAATGGTTAAAAACATTTAACTGCAAATAAAGACTCGTAGAAACTTACCGCTTTTGTCTCATATAACAGCAGCTTTTGCATAGAGGAAATAAATGGAACTTCTGTTTGTTTCATTGTGGACGTTTTTTTTTTTTTTTTTTGTGATGTGGATTATTTAGTGAATAAATATATAGTATTTGGGTTTTATTAACACTGAGACGAAAATAATGTACGATAATTAGTAAGAAGAACAAAGTTTTGGATGAGAGACATCCTGGGTGGACTAGTTAACAAAAATTCCCATTAGTAGGGGGGAAAATACTGAAATATCTCTGGTATGAAGAGACTGAAAACTATAGATTAAATGTAATGAGTAGGAAAATACTGAGGGTTCAGACTTCCCTCTTTCTTGGTTCCGAAATGAATGTACATCACAGAGAGTAGAAAATAGCGAAGGTGAGAACAAAATGTCTGTAATTTGTGTTGTAAACAAACTATTGGAATAAACTAGAGAGGAAATGTAAGGAAGACAATTCACTTAAATCGTCTGCTATCTATAAAGATAACTGCCAACATGACTTATAAATCCCATTCATATTAGTTTGAAATGTTGGCACGAAACCAGCAATTTCGAGAGAAGGGTTAGGTTTATTACATCAAGTGTTCAACTGGTACTTATTTTATCGACCCTGAAAGGATGAAAAGCAAAGTCGACCTCAGCGGAATTCCAACTCAGAATGTAAAAACAGACGAAATGCCACTACGCATTTTGTTCAGCACACTAACGATTCTGTTAGCTCAAGGCGTTATAAATCCCATTCACATTAACGATTACTTGACTAGTTTTTTTGTTTTTTTTTATCGCTTTTTATCGAAGGAAGGAAAGTCAAAGATGACGCCTGCGGGGTTTGAAATCAGAGCGAAATTAAAAACTGCGAGCATTTTATCTGACGCTTTAAAGATTGTCAGCCCACCACCGAGCAGCGACTTACAAAAAATAGCAGCCAAATCTTGGTAGTTTTGACTTTAAGAGTCCCTCCTAGCGTGTGACACTTATGCCCTCAATATTAATAAATATATTTAAGAGAAAAATTGATGGATTTTTCCCTTATGAGGTTTTTCACGCTAACTACTTGATAAATTCTTATAAAGATTTTATCCTATTTTTCAGTTGTAAATTTAACCGGAATATATTCAGTGCTGAATTTTATTCTGAATAAACACGTTGTACCGAGATGCAATTCGAAAAAGCCCACCTTTTACATAGATGTATAAAGGTTGAACAATTCTATATGCTACGCTAGATACATTTGGTGTCAGGCTATATTCTTATAATAAAGATTTCTAGATACATTTGGTGTTTGACTGACATGTTGATTTTTGTTCATTTTTCATACAGCTTGAATTATGATTGCACTGAAGATTAAAAAGTGCATTTGTGCACTAATTATGAAATCATATGATATGCAGCTGAATTCTGGTTTTAAAATGCTCACTTCGAAAGTTGCATTCCCTCGTATTCGGTACAATGTGTTTTTTTTTATTTTGGTGGTTTTGACTTTGAGTCCTTCCTAGCATGTGGCATTTATGTATAGTAATGCCCTCCATATTAATAAATATATTTAAGAGAAAATTTTATGGATTTTTCCCTTATGAGGTTTTCAAGCTATTTGATGAATTCTTATAAAGATTTTATCCTATTTTTCAATTGTATGCCCTTCCTAATGCCAACCACTCCATGAGCGTAGTGGGTGCTTTTTACGTGCCACCAGCACAGGAGCCAGAGGAGGCTGGCAACAACCACGATCGGTTGGTGCTTTTTATGTGCCACCGGCATGGTTACGTGTTTTTTATTGTTGTCTTTTGTCTAGGATATACGTATGTCCAGCTGTAGCACTGTCTCAGATGTGGGAGCAATACTCTATGATGGGTCTAACCTGAGTTTAGTAAAACATTGATAAACACTGAAAGATAAAGTATTTTCTTGTTTTGAAGAAGGCCAGTCTTTGCTATGTTGAAGATCTGAGTTTTGCCAGGAGAGAACCTAAGAGATAGTGAGGCCTAACATTTATAGTGATCTTAAAGGTCTTAATGTGTGTTTAGTGTGGGGATGTTTCTTGACAAGTGTAGTGACTACAAATATAACAATAACTCTCCCAATAGATGACAAACTAAATACTAAAAGAACTAATCTATAAACAAAAGAAAATGATAATAATATTGATCATCATCATCGTTTAACGTCCGTTTTCCATGCTGGCATGGGTTGGACAGTTTGACTGGGGTCTGGGAAGCCAGGAGGCTGCACCAGGCCCCAATCTGATCTGGCAGTGTTTCTACAGCTGGGTGCCCTTCCTAACGCCAACCACTCAGAGAGTGTAGTTGGTGCTTTTTACGTGCCACTAGCACAAGGGGCCAGAGGAGCTGGCATCGACTGCGATCGGATGGTGCTTTTTACGTGCTACCGGCATGGGACACACAGCTACAATTTCCATTTGATTTGATTTTGATATTGCTGATGTACATACTTGTACTTGTATTTGTGGCGACATTCACCCTGAGCAGGTTGAGTCGGCTTCTTCTAGCACCCTCAAGGCATCTCGAACCATGGCAGCCCACGCACGACGGTCCTGCGCCAGTTCACTGGAGATAGCGAGCCAGTCACGGTTCCATCGGCGCAGGCCGACCACCTGCAGACCCATGAGCATGGAGAGGTCCTCCTTGATCGTCGTAGCCCAGGTCTTCAGCTGACCGCCCGCGCGTTTCCGCCAGTTGGGAAGTGGAGTTGGGAGGACATCATGGCTCAGTTCACCCACCAGACGCCTACATGCATGGCCAAACCACCGCAAGCGCCGATGTTAATGTACTTGACTCAATAGGTCTCCTCAAGCATGGCATGTCGCCCTACAACCCAAGAGACCTTTGAGTGGGCTGATTATGAGACACTGGTGAAGGTTACAGCTGTGGACTCACTTTATTTGCCGGGTCTTCTCAGTCACAGCATACCTCCAGAGGTCTCAGTCTTTTGTGATTACCTCTGTGAGGCCCAACGTACAAAGGTCATGCTTCACCACCTCATCCCATGTCTTCCTGGGTTTCCCTCTACCTCGGATTCCTTCCACTGTTTGGGAGTGGCACTTCTTCACACAGCTCTCCTCATCCATCTGCAGTACATGACCATACCAATACAAACATCTCTCTTGCACTCCACATCCAATGCTTCTTATGCATCCGCTGCATGTGAAAGCTATCTTCCAGGTTAATCTTCCTTTGATGTTGCTGCACATCTTATGTGTCCATAGCTGACGCCGAGAATATCTTATGGAATTTCTACCTACACCTTTTCTACAGATCGAGCAGGGTCACCTACCTGAAGGGATGTGTGATGTGTTCGCCTTCCTACTTACGAGAACTTTGGTTTTTGCAACATTGACTCTAAGGCCCTTCGATTCTAAACCTTGCTTCCAAACTTTAAGTTTCTTCTCTAGTTCTGGTAGTGATTCTATGAAGGCCAGATCATCAGCATAGTGAAGTTCCCAGGGGTAACCTGTCTTGAATTCCTCTGTTATTGACTGGAGGACTATGATGAATAGGAGGGGGCTGAGGGCTGATCCTTTGTGGACCCCTACTTCTACCCGGAATTCTTCACTATACTCATTTCCAATCCTAACCCTACTGACAGCATCTCTGTAAAGGGCCTGTACAGCTCTTATTAACCATTCGTCAATCCCCAGTTTCTGCATCGCCAACCAGATAAGGGATCAGGGGACCCTGTCAAAGGTTTTCTTCAAATCCACAAAAGCTAAATATAGGGGTTTATCTTTGGCTAGGTATTTCTCCTGCAGTTGCCGTACCAGGAATATAGCATCAGTGGTGCTTCTACCTGGCACAAAACCGAACTGCATCTAATCTAAGCGAACTCTCTCCCTTATTAGTTGGGCTATGACCTTCATCACCTGATCCAGCAATTAGATACCCCTGTAGTTATTTCTGTCTAAAGCATCACTTTTACCTTTGTAGCAGTTGACTATGGTGCTGCTATGCCAGTCATTGGGTATGACTCCATCATGAACAACCTGGTTTACAATACAGGTGACTAGGCCAAAGCCCACACCACCAGATGTTTTAAGCATCTCAGTGGTGATTCTTGATGGGCCAGAGGCTTTTCCTGGCTTCATATCTTTAATTGCTTTATCTACCAGGGTGCTGTTTTTTCAGATAGCTGGTCCCTATACTGGACCAACATTTGGCAGGCTCTCCTCCTCCCACTCATTCTCCACATTCAACAGTCTTTCATAATGGCTCCTCCGAGTCTCATTCTTTTCCAAATCATTAAAAGCAAGTGCACCATCATCCATGCAGACACGTTTTTCTCATGTGACATCACAATTTTCTCTCACGCTGTCTTGCAATACAGAATACTTCAGTTCCTTGGTCCTCACGTCGCTGGACAATGGCAAACTCCTTTTCTGCTTCGCCCTTGGCTATGTATACCTGTCACCCAGCCTCCTTTTTGGCTATCTGGTACAGTTCCCTGCTACCCCCACCCTTCCAAGCCTGTTTCTTTGCTCTGATGGCTTTGTCTACCATATTATTACCCCACCACGTTACTCTAGGTCTGGAAGTCTATGCTGGTGGGTGCATTCCTCACCAGGGAGGGTCTTTGTATTTAAGAGCAACCCTGCGTCCCGCTGTCTGGTGAGGATGAAATCAATCTGGCAAGCTGAGTCCCCTGACTGATAGGTTATCAAGTGGCTGTCTGGCTTCCTGAACTTAGTGTTGCAGATTAAAAGGTTACATGTATCACAGAACTCCAGTAGCCTAGTTCCCTCATCGTTCTGGGAACCAATACCATGGCCCCCATGTACACCAGTAAAGATACCAGATTTCCGCCCAACATGCCCATTAAAATCTCCAGCCACAAAGATGAGGTAGCCTGAGGAAGGGTATCATAGAAGTGGTCCTTCAGATCATTTGGTAGCTCCGCATGTGGGGCATAGGCGGAGATAATTGTAGCTGTGCTGTTCTGCAGGACTAGCCTGAGCTTAAACACTATCGCATACCCTAACAACCTCTATGATTTTATCCACCCATTTCTCTACAAGGAGTATGTCTACACCTCCTACACCATCCATGTTACCTTGCCAGAAGACTTTATACCAATGTGCCTTGCATGTGAGGACTCTAGCTGAAGCTCCTCTCCATCTTACCTCTTGTATGCAGCATACATCAACCCATCTCCTTTCAAGCATCTCTACAATCTCACTAGACCTACCTTTCAGTGTGCCAAGATTCACAAACTGTTTCTATCTACAAAGCTGAGAAAATATCATCCTAACAATTTAAATTACTAAAAAGTGTAACTTGAAAGTTCTGGCCAGGTTCTGAAAATATTCGAGTCATTATAAGTGATGGAGAAAAGTGCTAAATGTTTATAAGCTGAATATTATTGCGAACTGCCTTTATTCATATATTATGTTATGTTCATTGTAAAAAGAGCGGCAGGATAGAGTACCTTACATACAAAATAAATTCAAGTGAAAAGCAGGTTCAGAACAATCCATGGATTCTCCTTTCATCAAAAGATACTGCTTGAAATATATAAATATAGTGTCATAACAAGAAATTATATGGGTGGTGCTGGTTCCAAAAGTTGTTTGCTATTATAACACCTATATGGGAGACATTAGTCAAGGTGACATAAGGTTATGTTGAACTTTTAAATATTGAAAAAAAATGATTTTCAGTATCATGAACCTTTTAGCAGTAAATGTATATATTTTGTATGGTCAGTATACATTTGAGGTTCAGTCCTCTGAGTGTAATGTTTTGTGGGTGTGGTTGAAACACTAGTCCAAGAACAAACAGAAGCTAAAGAAGAACCTCAGCATGGCAAAAGAATGTCAGAAATCACTCAAGGAATGAAAATTTCAGATTATTCCTGATTGTAAAAACAAAGAGTATTGCATTTGCAGCAATCAGAGACTCCCTGGTGGTCAAAGATGATCATGTGCTTAGTGCTACAACTGTAAAAAAAAAAAAAAAAAAGAAGGGCTTCATGGAAAAGTGTCTACATAAGCACAAGTGCAAAAGAACTGTACTGTTTGCTGACACAGCTGACTCTGAATTCATTATTTTTAAAAGGTTTAGTAAACAAGATAAATAAACAATATTTTACTGTATTTATACACTGCCAAACTTTACTCAAGTTGATTTTTGTTCAGGACCTTACTGTCATCTATACTTAGCCATACCCATTACCTTTAATTTTATTAAGCAAAAACTGTGTTCCATGTTTGGTTTTGAATGTTGCTGGTTAACTGACGAGCTATTTACAGCATAATTATACAACAGAAGTTGAATAGTTTTGATAGTTTTTGGGTGATTTTGGAAGATGGCAAGCCCTGCAAGAAATCAGAACTTTACTATTCGTACAAATGCTCTTTAGCACACAAGTGAGCTAATTAGCATAATTAGTTAAATCGTAACTCCCTCTCTCTCTCTCCTTCTCCTGCACCTCCCTCAAGTTGGGTAACCCTGTATTTCCTTTGTAGTAGCACACCGGTTTCTGTCTTCATTCCTGATCTCTCTCTCTCTCTCTCTTTCCACCGGGTAACCCTGTACCTCCTCTATTGCAAGACACCCATTTCTGTCTCTGTGCCTCACTATAACCTTTCATCATCTGACACAAGATTGCCTCCTCCAATGTCACCTTTCATCTCAAAAAAAAAAGGGGGGGGGTGTCTTGCAAGTATTTGGTGACCCTATCAGTGCAAGTACCACTTAAAAGCACCCAGTCCTCACTGTAAAGTGATTGGTGTTTGGAAGGGCATCCAGCTGTAAAAACCTTGCCAAAACTGACCTCGCCTGTGCTTGTGCCACATAAAAAGCACTAAGTCCACTCTGCTGAGTAGTTGGTGTTAGAAAGGGCATCCAACTGTAAAAATCCTGCCAAAGCAGTTACATAAGTCTGGTGCAGGCTTCTGCCTGGCCAGCTCTTGTCAAACCGTCCCACCCATGCCAGCATGGAAGGTGGATGTTAAACGATGATGATGATGATGATGATGATGATGATGATGAAAATTAACTGAGTTGCCCCATCTGCAAGTTTTAAAAAATCTGTGGTTTATATCACCATTGATTGACAGTTATTTAAAGTGTACTATTTTGCTGTGTTTTTTGGCTATAGTCAAAAAGACTACATTTCTAAAAGTGTCAAACAATTGGCTAAAATTTTTGCAAGCTGAACATACTGTTACCTTCCGGGTGAGGAAATCGTTTTCTGAGATCATAATATATGAACCTAGGTACTTAAAATCATGCATACAGTTTAGAATGTTATTACTTAAGGCTTTCAAAACATTAAACACTAAACAATTTACTGGACTTTACCACTCATCTCACAAACAATTAAACAACATAGGGTAGAATTTGTACTGGTTTAGAGCAAAAAGTGAGCTAGCATCATTTTTTCATCAAAGACCTCAACCAGCTGGTGGGAAAAGTCATAAGCTCATCTACCCAAATGTTATAACCAGAGATTAAAGAAATGAGGCGATAGATTTTGGTGAACTGGGAAATTTGTCAACTGGGATCACCAGTACACAATGATGATGATGAGGAGGAGGATGATAGCAAAAGACAGAATACAATTGCAGATAATTAAAAAGAAATGGTTTATTTCATACAATGATGACCTGTTCCTCTGATCTCTAGACCACTATATAACTTCTAGTGATGATAGATGATACAATCAACAATGTGAATGCATGAAAAGTGAGATCAATAGAAGAAAGAACACGTGATGACAGTCATTAGAGAAATGTCACAGCCAAAGTTTAGTTAAACAGAGCCACATTCGTGAGGGTTCATTCACTGTCACTGCCTGATTCAGTCAAATGTAAGTCTTCACCTTGAAAAATAGAAAGAGAGAATAAAATATACAATGAGATACACTTTCTGGTGGAGGAGGAAGAGGAGGAAGAGGAGGTTGGGGATTCACATAGTTGATAGCAAAAAAAAAAAAAATGGTAACTATCTAGATATTTTATATCAATATTTTGTCGTTTTGTTTTCTTTATTTTTCACTGCTACATTTAATGCGCACGAGCCGGGCAATACTGCTAGTATTGTATATGTAAAAAGCCACAAGTACCTCCACCAACCAAAGGTACCTCCACCAACCAAAGGTCAATGACAATTTGAAATTTTGGGCTGACATCGCATCTCAGTGACATGAGGGCTTTACTTCCAGAAAGCACAGAACTAAGAGAAAAGTAAAATTAACTGGGGTGGATGTCATCAGAGAAAATATTGACTTCCATAAAGTGGAAAAATTTTGCAGAGTGTTTGTTGTAAAAAACGAAAAACTGCAAAAGGATATCGAGACCTCATATGGGTTTGTTTTGCAAAATGCCTTTGTGTAAAGGGTGTTTTGGACAGCTTCCTGATAGAAATATGGCATAACTATATTTTGTTGTTTGATAGTAATACTATCATGTATTCCTTTCATTTTATTACAAATAATATGTGAAAGTGAGAAATACAGATTAATTTTCAGTATGTTACACACCTGTATTCACCTTTGCCTCGCCTGTTAATGAGTATTTTTTATTAGATGCATTCTGTTATGTAAATGTATTCATTAAATTGTATAAGAGTACATAGCCAATGGTATATTGACTAGTTAAAGAGTTTTGTACTTTATTTACAATGAAAATGTTTGAATGAAACAGAGAAAGAATAAAATCTTGTACTGATTATATACATCATCATCATCGTTTAACATCCGTTTTCCATGGGTTGGATGGTTCGACCGGGGTCTGGGAAGCCAGGAGGCTGTACCAGGCTCCAGTCTCATCTGGCAGTGTTTCTACAGCTGGATGCCCTTCCTAACGCCGACCACTCCATGAGTGTAGTGGGTGCTTTTTACGTGCCAGGGGAGGCTGGCAACGGCCATGATCGGTTGGTGCCTTTTACGTGCCACCAGCACGGAAGCCAGTCAAGGCGGCGCTGGCATCGGTCACATACAGATGGTGCTTTTTACGAGCCACTGGCACAGCATGCCACCGGCTAATTCAAATTAATCTATCTCATCTTGAAAAGTGGCAAAATTGTTGGCAGTTGACATCTGGGATAATTTTAGTAACAAATCAAACAGGTAAGATGCATTAAGAATTTCAAATATAGTGTTTATCCATGTTATTGCTTTTATACCTATTAATTAAATTTACCTGCCCATAAAAGTCAAATTTAATCAGCAAGATCAGTTAAAATTACATAACTATAATCCACTGGTAGATAAGCACCCCACTGACAAAATCTCTGCCAGTACTGCCTTACTAGCCCTCATGCTGGTGGCACATAAAAGCACCCACTACACTCTCGGAGTGGTTGGCGTTAGGAAAGGCATCCAGCTGTAGAAACTCTGCCAGATCAGATTGGAACCTGGTGCAGCCATCTAGTTCACCAGACCTCAGTCAAATCGTCCAATCCATGCTAGCATGGAAAGCAGACGTTAAACAATGATGATGATGATGATGTAAAAAATTAACTAAGTTACAAGCAAATATTGAACCTGAATAATTCAAAATAATGTGAACAAATAAGCATTGCATTCGATAGATTAATCTGAACACTAAAGGGTTAAACTAGCTTCACTACTTGTTGTGGTCTATCATCTCTTTTGTGAAGTCCAGGATCTTCAGATCAGATCTTTTAACAGATAATTTCACTTAGCAACTAACTAATTCATAATGTGCCTTGTTAATACATTTTCATTTCTAATACATTCTTATAAGTTTAAATATTATTTCAGTAACTAACATGTACTACCCTTGAACAAAGTACAACTCAACTACTTCACAGCTACAGCGATCATAGCAGGAAGGGCACCCAACAACTACTCTAACAATTAACCATCTCTCACACATTGAAGAATGGATGTAAACAGTAAAAATACTTTTGATAGCTGCATGTTCTTAGCCACTGAGGGAGCTTTTATGTGGTCACTCAAATGGAGAAATAGCAGCCAAACCCCTTTCAAATCATGCCCTACCATCTTAAAAAAATGAAGTAAATACTACATGATGTAATCTTAGATATATTATGCAAAAAAAAAGGTAAAGCAGTCACAACTGGAACTCATTTGATCAACAACATATCTGAACAGAGCTAAGCTCAGTTTAAATAACAACAACCTATCAAACAGAGTAGGAAGTTCTTTATACAAGCTAGTGAGAAGAGGGGGAGAAGGCCACAGATGACCTGAATTGTTACAATACAGTGGGAACTGCACACTATGACTGGTGATGGTGATGTTACACTGGGTCATATGTTAGATATACCACTCAAAATGAAACTGTGAAGTAAATAAAGAACCTTTTTTCATGTCAGTAAGATACATAAAAGCAAGGAGAGTTAAATGCGTTGGTCAATGTTACACTACAATGACCATAATGAATATGAAGGGGTGCTGAAAAGTTCCTGGCTTTGGGTAAAAGAGAATACAGGAGGATCACAACAGATTCCCTTCTTAGATTCACAGACTTATTGCAGCTGTTGGAAGGTTGGGCCCCCAACCAAGCCTTTCACAATACCCTTAAAGCCATGGACTTTTCAACACCTTCTTGCATATGAAAAAAAAATGAGAATAAATTATACTTACTTAACGTACTAAGGTCTTTCGATGGAACATCACATGGAGCAGGAGTATCTGAAGAAAAATATCAAATAAGATTTTAAAAATAGGAAAATAAACATAATTATTGGCATGAGCAACATACTTAATAAAACACACACGCACACATATGTATCTATTTGGCAAATAAAAATCAACAAAAAGTGGAATGAGTTCACAAACCATGTTACACGCTCGACACTCAGGGAAATGAAAATAGTTAATCTCTAAAATGTTTTGGATATTGTACTTCAGACAGTGCAATAAAAGAGGAGGAAAGACCAGGAGAAAGTGGAAAATGAAGAAGTAAAAAATTAAAAACAGCAATCCCAGTGAAAGAGGTTTGTCAACTTGCTGGCCACTGACTCACTGAAAGTAGGGCCAGATTAACCATTTAGCATTTAATGAAGCCCAAATATTCTACTTATTTCATGTTAAAACTGACCAGATCCAACCTTTCATACCTACCTTACAATATCATTCTAAAAATATACAGGAGGCCAGAATTTTCACAGTGTGTCATGTTGAGTTAACCTCAGAATTACAACAATGACTCAAATACATTTTAAACACTCAGCTACTTACACAATAAAGCAATGAGTTGGTAGTTTTGTTTATCAAACAATTGGAATATTCATCCCCAAAACTGACAGAAAATTCAATTTGCTATTGAGTGCATTAGTTGTTTGACATGGAAGGAGGTACGATTGTTTAGTTTGTTAACTGGAAAGCCATCAAGCAGTTTCTGAGGAATATCTTTACAAAATTCATCGAATCATCAAATTGAAACAATGTTTACCTTTGTTAGGTCCTCCCTCTGAATCAGAGTTGTCTGATTCTGAATCACTAGACACATCACTGCCACTTGATGAAGAACTACTACTGCTGCTTTCTGACATGTTATTTGTCAACGCTACTGGAGCACACACATTTAGAGAACTGTTACCATTATCTGGAACAAAACAGAAACAACAAAATCTCAACATGTAGTTGAACACAGAAATCTACAAAGTGAACAGTTATTTTGCAGCAAAAGCTAAATATAATACCAGAGTGGAGCCTGGTGCAGCCACTGGCTCTCCAGACCTCAGTCAAACCGTCCAACCCATGCAAGCATAGAAAACAGATGTTATCGATGATGATGACAATGATGATGATGATGATAATGATGAATACAGGATAACAGTTAGAAACTAATACAAGTGAGGTAGATTGATACAAGCAATGAAGGAGCCTCTATATGCTGATTAAACCCACATAAAGTAGCCACAAAATCTCCCTCAAATTCCACCTATTTTATCAAAAAAAAAGGTATGTGTGTGTGTGCGTATGTGAGAGAGAGAGAGAGAGAGAGAGAGAATCGTGATGTCATAGAAGAGAAATATGTCCGCATGTATGATGGCTCACTTGCATTTAATGAGGCTGCGAAGAGAGAGACTTGGAGATACCACTATACTATGAAAGGTTGCTAAACAAAGAGAAAGAGAGTCTGCTAAATGTTGACCCAACAAATGGACCAGCTATCCAAATTGACAGTACCTTGGTAGATAAAGCAATTAAGGGTTTGAAGACAGGGAAAGCCCAGAGGCAAAGTTCAGAGAGCTCCTACCTCTGCTGGTAACAAAGGGCCTCTCACTCAAAGTAAAAGGTAGACTGTATGACACAGGTGTGCAAACAGCCATGCTATATGGCAGTGAAACATGGGCTGTGACTGCTGAGGACATGTGTAAGCTTGCAAGAAATGAAGCTAGTATTCTCAGCTGGATGTGTCAGTGTACATACATGACAGGGTGTAAGCACCTTAAGAGAAAAGTTGGATATAAGAAGCATCAAATGTGGTGTGCAAGAGAGACGACTGTGCTGGTATGGCTATGTATTGCATATGGATAAGGACAGCTGTGTGAAAAAGTGTCATGCCCTTACAGTGGAGGAAACCTGTGGAAGCAGTAGACCCAGGAAAACCTGGGATGAGGTGGTGAAGCACGACCTTCAAACGTTGGGCCTCATGGAGGCAATGACAAGCAACCAAGACCTTTGGAGATATGCTGTGCTTGAGAAGACCTGGCAAGCCAAATGAGACTGTAACCATGGCCTATGTCAGTATAGCATAACCGGCACGTTTAAGAGTACCTTTCAATCATTGAGCAACAAACTGTGCTTGAGAAGACCTGCTGAGTCAAGTGAAATCATTGTTGTGGCTGATGCCAGTACCGTGCCAGTGGCACGTAAAAAGCATCATTTCAGCATGGTCGTTGACAATGCCACCTGACTGGTCCCATGCCAATGGCACATAAAAAGCACCATTTAAGCGTGGTCTTTGCCAGTGCCACTTGAATGGCTCCTATGCTGGTGGCACGTAAAAATACCATTCGAGCGTGGTCGATGCCAGAACCACTTGACTGGCCCTCGTGCTGGTGGCACATAAAAAGCACCCACTACACTCTTGGAGTGGTTGGTATTAGGAAAGGCATCCAGCTGTAGAAACCATGCCAGTCTTCAGTCAAACCATCCAACCTATGCCAGCATGGGAAGCAGGTTTTTAAATGATGATGATGATGATATGCATATTAGACAATTTAGACTTAGATATATGATACTGAAATAAAAGAGCTGGTCATTGTTAGAACACCTACAATCATATGTTAGCTGGATGAGGACTGAGTAGAGCCAAGAAAACACTAACAAGATAGAGAGAAACAGATGTAAATTAAAGTATATAAAGTAAATAGGTGTGGGGTAAGATGTTTCCTTCCCAAACACATGGTCCCAAGTTCAGTCCCACTTCATGGCACCTTGGGCCAACCAAAGCCTTGTGAGTGGATTTCATAGATGGATACTGAAAGCTGCACTCATTGCAGACTTATACACAAGCTCCTACAGAGGGCTGATTGGGCTATCAGCCCCAAACTGGAGAGAGCAATAGTAATAAAACATTTATTGGTACCCTACCATCTCAGATTAACATCACAGAGTATCACATTTGGAGAATTTTGTGTCACTGTGAAATTTGGTGTACACTGTAAAGAAACAGTGGTTGACAGATAGAATGTAACGTTTATTATTGTAGGTAACAGAGGTAACTGTCACAAAGTTTTAGTATTAAATTCAAAAAGTTTTGGTCAGTTTTCTGACACAGAATGTCATGTTTAGTATTATAGCTAAGGGAGGTAACTCTTGCAAACCGCTTGAAACCTCTCATAGTTGTTCTATTAGCTAGAAATAACAGCCAAATACTCTTACATCAGATCCTAATGCTGGATGTTCAAGAATCAAATGAAGGTCAGATTTTCAATCTCGGGATCATCCTGATTCCAAGACCTTTATATAGACCAAAATGTAGACTGAGATACAGGAATCCCAGAGGGACAGACAGAATATCACTTTTATTTATATAAATGTGTATGTATGTGTGCATGTGTGTGGTGTGTGTGTGTGTATGTGTCTCCCACCACTGCTTGACAACTCGTGTTGTGTTTGTACCCCTATAACTTTGCAGTTCTCAAGAGAGACTGATGGAATAAGTACCAGAGTTGATTCATTCAACTAAAAATTCATCAAGGCAGTGCCCCGACATGGCCATAGTCTAATGACCAAAACAAGCAAAAGATGAAAGATAAATAGGATAGTGAATTCCAAATAAACGTTTATATATCTCACACAAACATGACAGATATAACTGCTGGATGTTTCATAACTCGGAGTTTCCATTTATGGAAAGGCAATAAGCCTGCTTCATTCTTTAGTCAGATCAAATGGACAAAGCAGAAATTAGTTGTTTAGCTCAGGAGAACAGCTTAATATCTAACATAAACACAAAAGCACAAACTGACCTCAGTAAATGACTAATACTTTATTCTGTTGATACCAGAAGGGTGAAAGACAAAGTTCACATAGAGAGTACAATATAATTACACCAGTAAGATCTGAATTTACAATAATGTAAAATTAGTCTGGCAGCATCAATCTCACACTCACTTAAAATGGCTATATTTGGCCTAAATGTTCTACCCATTTTATGTTCAAGCCAGCCAGATTTGGCCTCTCACACTTACCCTGCAATGTTATTCTAAAAATAAACAATCACATCATTGAAATCTTGAAGCTACAAAATAATGCAGGACTAATTCAAAACAATGTAAATAAATAAGTATCACATTTGACAGAGTAATCTGAATGACTCATTAGCTCTTTCCACAATTAAAATTTGCCTCACAAATATGATATCATCTTACTTATGTTCCCATTATCTTTATTATAAGAGGGTGAGTCAGACAGTTATGCAAATAAAAAATTGTATTACTTTCTGATTCACTGACATATGTACACTTTTCATGGAAAAGATTGGACAAATCCTTCCTACAACTAACCATTTAACTGTGAAATGCATAGGTAGCTGTGTTAATCAGATATAACCCTCATTTTATGGTTGAAACACAGAAAGCAGAATCAGAGCATTGGTAACATAACATAATGACTGATGTGAGATTTGTACAACTACCTATGATGCCAGTATTGTAGCTGGTTAAAGTTGCAAATCAGTTACATAGTACAATGTCATCAATGTTTTCAGTTTTTTTTAACATCCACTTCTCGATACTAGTATGGGTTGGACAAGATGGATTTTCTATGGCTGGATGCTTTTCTGTCACCAACCCTAACCTTTTTCTAAGTAAAGCAATATTTCCCCATGAACAAGACATATTTTCACAGAAGACAGAAAATAAAAGATACTGCCTGCATTATTGTGTTACTCACACACAACTATTATGCAACATCAAGATAAGGAGACACAAGCATACACATACATCATTTATCATTTCATTTTAACATCCACTTTTCCATGCTTGCATGGATCAGATAGAATTTATTAAGGCAGACTGTCTATGGTTGGATGCCCTTGCCATCACCAACCCTCACTTGTTACCAACCAAGATAATACCTCCTCATAACCAGACATGTTTTCACAGTATACTGGAAATGAATGACACTGCTTGTATGACAGTGACAATGACTTACAACTACACATGATGTCAAGAGAAGGAGACACAAATATACACAAACATACATATATTGGGTCTTCCCATAAATAATGTGGTTTATTCAATTGCACAAGCTAAAAGATAGAGGGGGATGGGATAAGCTACCTGCATCAACTTGCTATAAAAGCAGGTAGTAATTTTACCTTGTCCTTATTCTTAGTGCAAGTTTTGAAGAGTGCAGTTTGATTCTAACAGTTACTTTTTCAAAGCTATAATAGAAGAAATAAAGGAGCATATTCGGCATATTTTGCTTTATGGATTCAATAAAGGCAACAATGCAACAGAAAGTGCAAGGAATATTAATGCAGTAACAAGGTCACTGCCAGTGCCGCTGGACTGACTCCTGTGCAGGTGGCATGTAAAAAACACATTTGAGCATGGCCGTTGCCAGTACCGCCTGACTGGCCCTCATGCTGGTGGCACGAAAAGCACCCATTATACTTTCGGAGTGGTTGGCATTAGGAAGGGCATCCAGCTGTAGAAACTCTGCCAGATCGAGATTGGAGCCTTGTGCAGCCATCTGGTTCGCCAGTCCTCAGTCAAATCGTCCAACCCATGCTAGTATGGAAAGCGGACGTTAAACAATGATGATGATGATGATGATGGAGATGGAGATCAGACAATAAGCATAAGCCAGTGTCAACAATGATTCCAAAATTCTGAACCAAAAACTACAGCCTAGAAGACAAGCCTCATCCTGGAAGATCTTTAGAACTTGACGAGGATGTCCTGCAAACCCTGGTGGAACAAAATCCCATCATAACCATTGAAGAACTAGCAGAGAAGCTTGGATCTGGTCATTCAACCAGTCATTCAAGACAGCACTAAAAGAAAAACGACCATCTTTGGTTGCAAGATGAAAGGTGTTCTTCCATCAGGATAATGTTTGGCCACATACATCAAGGATGATATTCCAAAGCTGGATCAATTTAAATGAGAAATGATGCCCCATCCACCATAATCGATGGACAGTGACCCATCTGATTATCATTTATTCTGCATTCTTCAAAATCATTTGGACAGAAAAAAATATGAATTCTGTAGATGAGGTCAGTACAGTACTCGAGGAGTATTTTTTGTCACGGACAAGTAAATTTTGGAAGAGGAGCCTTGCCAGTCTACTAGATAGATGGAAGAGCATTGTAGAAAATGCAAGAGAGTATATTTTAGATTAAAAATGAACTGTTTATCTTAATTTTGAAAAATAAAAGAAGTACAAAAAACCCACATATATACATACACACAAACTGCATATATACATGCACACAAACACACACACACATGCACACACACACACACGCACGCACACGCGCACACACACACACACACACATATATATATGTGTATACATATATATATGTGTACATATATACACACACATGTTTATGAATTTGTGTTGCATGATTCTTGATGTGAAGTTGTGTGTTGAATAGATATTGTTGTAGTTCATTTATTTATTTATTTTTCTTCCAATTAACCACATGCACTATATATTCGTTCTTCACTCATTTATTACTGTTCTTATTTTAACTCATATCCATTGTCCAGAAATCTTTTGTCATTCCTGTGTGACCTTCTCAGCGACACTTTCCATCTTCGTGAGTGCTCCTGTTCCACTTATTCCATTCTGTTCTTATATGATGTGTATCCTTATATGCACATGTGTCTGTGTTTGTGTGCATATAAGTCACTGTTCTGAGTAGCATTACGACCCGCTCCCCAGCCCTGTCCCCTACCCAGTTGCCATTGCTGCTGCCCTTGAACCCGACTTTTTGTACCGTTCTTGTAACTTACTGTGTTTGTATGTTCGCCCATGCTGCTGCCATCGTGGTCAAACACACAAGCACAGTGAGTTACAATGGTACAAAAAATCGAGTTCAAGGGCAGCAGCAGCAGCGCTCAACAGGGCAGGGGACAGGCCTGAGGAGAGGATCATAATGCTACTAAGAACAATCACACACACACAAAACACAGATGCATGTGCATATAAGGATACACATCATAGAAGAACAGAATAGAATAAGCAGAGCAAGAGCACACACAATATGGAAAGCGTCACTGAGGAGGTCACAGACGTGTGATGGAAGATTTTTGGACAATAGACATGAGTTAGAATAAGAACAATAATAGACGAGTGAAGAACAAATATATAGTGTGTGTATTTATTTGAGAAAAAAATGACCATCCCAAAATACAATATATATATATATATACACATACACACATGCACTCTGTGGAGTGGTTGATGTTAGGAAGGGCATCCTGCTATAAGAAGCATGCCAAAACAGACACAGACATCTGGTGCAGTCTTCTACCAAGCCAGCTCCTGTCAAATCATCCAGCCCATGCCAGCATGGAATGATGAGGATGACGATATATGTATGACAGGTTTCTTTCAGTTTCCATCAACCAAATTCACCCATAAGGCTTTGGTCAACATGGGGTTATAGTAAACAAGATGCCACTCAGTGGGACTGAACCCAAAACTATGTGGTTGGGAAGCAAACTTATATATTACTTACCTCTGTTGTTATCAGGTTCAACTGGTGTCAAAGCTGGAGAACACTCTTTAAAGGAAGATGGACTATGCTGAGACATTTTGCCACTTTTCGGAGGTGATGTTTTCATTTTACTACTGTCAACAGGAGTGAGTGGCCTCATAGAAAGACGACTAGAACCTTCAGCTCTAAAAATAGAAAAAGAAGTAAAAATAACTATATAATTAAAAAAATAAAGATTATATTTTTTCATGACTGATGATTGTCATCACTGATCAGTATAAGATGTTATAAATATATTGCATAGAAAGTTGTGAAGTTGTTGCTTTTAATACTTTAAGTTGGCCATGTTTCAGGAAACTTCTAGTATATCTTTAGGGTAACCAATAACTTGTGAGTAGTATTTGGTAGATAGAAACTGGCTGGAAGCCTGTTGTATGTGTAAGTTTATATCTTTTGGCAATGTATATCAGTCAAGGATATAACACCAGTGAGAAAATACCCAAAACACTGCTTTATGAATAAAGTCTCTTGCGATATGCTGAGTTTCAAATACTGCTTTGCCATTCTTGTCATTAGAAACATAGTGAAATGGTTATTGGCACACTGAATATCTATAAGCAATGATGATGTTGTAAAAAGAATAGATACAATTTTTTTTTTTTAAATGGTTTCAGTCATGAACATTCCAACTTCCTATCCAAATAAAATGTTCTTTTTCATAAAATGTTACAATCATCATTAAATGATGATGATGATTATGATGATGATCAATGAGGTTTGAATGGCTATGGAGGTCCAGTATAGTAAAATATGAATCCAAGGAGTCCATAGACAAAAATTGATTGAGAACCACTGCGGTGAAGTCATTTATGTAGACACAAAATGAGGTAACAGGATAGGTCCTGAAATATATTTGAGCATGAATCATTTTTTGTTTTGTATTGGATAAATCTGGAGGAAAGAGATGTGCTCTTGGCCTTTGCCGGTCTTTGTGACTGGTGAAATTGATTCAGTTAACTTTCCTTTTGAACACTTGTACATCAACAGTGGAACAAATATTTGTCACATCATCATCATCATTGTTTCGCGTCCGCTTTCCTTGTTAGCATGGGTTGGATGGTTCGACCGGGGTCTGGGAAGCCAGGAGGCTGCACCAGGCTCCAGTCTGATCTGGCAGTGTTTCTACAGCTGGATGCCCTTCCTAACGCCAACCACTCCGTGAGTGTAGTGGGTGCTTTTTACGTGCCACATATATATTTTTACGTGTCACATATATATTTTCTTTATTCGTTTACTTGTTTCAGTCATTTGACTGCAGCCATGCTGGAGTACCACCTTTAGTCAAACAAACCTAAGGACGTATTCTTTTGCCAATCCGCTAAGTCACAAGGGCAGAAACACACCAATATCAGTTGTCAAGCAATGGTGGGGAGACAAACACTGACACACAAATAAATAAATACAGAAACACACACATACATACATACATACATCTATATACACAACAGGCTTCTTTCAGTTTCCATCTACCAAATCCACTCACAAGGCTATATTAGAAGACACTTGCCCAAGGTGCCATGCAATGGGACTGAACCTGGAACCATGTGGCTGGTAAGCAAGCTTCTTACCACACAGCCACCCCTGTGGCTACATCCTCAGTGTGTGTGTGCGCGCATGATCATATATTTACTGTGTATATGTATATATGACTAGATCATTGCTTTCATCACTCTCTGTATATATTTGTGTGTGTGTGTGTGTGTGTGTGTGTGTGTGCGCACACACACACTCTACCAGCTTATATTATAAAATATATATATTTCTTTACTACCCACAAGGGGCTAAACACAGAGAGGACAAACAAGGGCAGACAAACGGATCAAGTCGATTACGTCGACCTCAAGGCGTAACTGGTACTTAATTTATTGACCCCGAAAGGATGAATGGCAAAGTCAACCTCGGTGGAATTTGAACTCAGAACATAACGGCAGACGAAATACGGCTGCACATTTCACCCGGCGTGCTAACGTTTCTGCCAGCTCGCTGCCTTCAGCTTATATTATAAAATATATACTGGACAATATAATCCCTGGTGTGCAAAAAAACAAGTTGGTCATAGGAGGAAATTCTTTCATCATAGGCTAGCTAGATCAGGACAGAAGTAGGGCTGGGGTGGGGAGTGCTAAACAATAACTAAATCCAATTAAAATCTCTTTAATGAGACTGTCACACTTACCTAGTTTTCTTCACTTGTATGGTGTTGGAGAGTTTTTCCAGTGTAACTGATCCGGAGGCATTATCAATAATAAGGACACACTCTTTTGGACATGTCCTTTTATTTCCTTTATACACAGTGTGTGTCGTACCTGAACTCTGAAGACAGATGGAAAATAAATACCAATTTAAGTCATTTCTCAACACAATTTTTAAAAATTTTATTTACTATTTTAAATCTCTTTTAACTTGCTTGCATGAGAGCGAGGTGATTTATTTACCATTGCCTACCATAAGCCATGAACCAAGCTAGAGTCTAATTCTACTGTATCTTCTTTCTTTGCGGATATGTCCAAGTGTGTTCCTTCTGTTGTAGCTTTATTAGACAGTAGAAAGGTTAAGTAGGTGGCAGTCTCATGAATCCGTTAGTGAATGTAAACAATTAGAATAATTGTTTATTACAGCTGAGTGCACTTCCTACTAAAGACTAAATAGCCATGGAGTATGCTCAAAGTGAAATTTTTAACCAGTCACACAATCTAGAACAAAGGAGTTATATGTCTTGCTCAATACAATTTAAGCTTATGATCATGATGCCATTGGTCCAATGTCATAACTACCAGGCAAAAAGCCTTGCAGTATTTAGTTACTTAATATTCTTGAGTTCAAATCCTGCTGTGGTCAACTTTGCATTTCATCCCTCCGGGATCAATAAAACAAAGTATCAGTCAAGTAGAAGGGTTGATTTTTTTTTTCATCTAACCAACTCAATCAAATAATTGATCTTATGTATATCTATAAAAAATTAATATTATTAAATGCGATGATGGATTGGAAGGAACAAAACAAAAAATACCTTGTGGTATTTAGTTATGTCCCCTTTACGTCCTGAGCTCAAATTCTGCTGGGATACATTTACTTGACCATCTTTCTGAGACTGATATAGTCAGCCAAACATCTCTCCAAAAATTAATTGATTTGTGCTAATGTTAGATATAAGCATAATTATTATAAATAAGGAATTGAAATGGTAATAAAAGAAGAAAATCAATGGTTACTGAATCAACAACAGATTCTAAACCATATATACATGTATATATAAATCTGTAGTACATTGAGAGAAATTCCATAAATGGAATGCTTATTTGTAAAATTTATATATAAAATTTTAAAATTTGCAAGCTACATGAACTGTGTACATGGATATTAATGAACAATTCATACACACTCTCCCAACTACTTATATGTGAGGATAGTCTACTGGTGGTTTGATGTTCAAATTTCAGTTCGGCTGAATATAATTTTCTTTAGAAAACTGCTTACTATTCATTTAGTGTACCATTCATATATGCTCTCCAAGCACTTTAAACATGTGCATAGTACATATGTGGTTTGCTGTTCAAATTTTAAACTGTTAGGTAAATGGACATCCAGACACTTATCCACCTGTGTAGTCTCCCCATGGTTCAGCAATCAAATTTCAGCCCATTGTGCAAGTTTAATTTCCTTCAGAAAAACTGCTCATTATTCATTTAGAGAAGTGGTAAGCTAGGGAGCTGCACTAGGTTCCAATCTGATTTGGCATGGTTACTATGGCTCTCGGAGCATCTACCTCCACTACTGACTTGGTCACCTAGGTAACGGAAGCTATCAACTACTTCTAGTTTTCCCCTCCGGCATTTGATGGAGTCAATTTTCTGTACATTTTTAGTGTTAATTGTACCTGTACATCTTCTACACACACAAACTATTTTCCCTGTTAACCTTCCCCTGATATTGCTGCACCTCTTATATATCTGTAGCTCACAGTGGGTACATCTTATGCAGTTTCTACTTACACCTTTTCTACAGATCGAACAGAGCCATCTACCTGAAGGGATTTGCGATTTGGTTTTTTGGCTCTAAAGCCTCTAAAAACAGACCTAGAGAACTAAAAGTTTCATGTTGTAGCTTAGACAATGAGCTTTCCGAAAAGGTGTAGCATGCCAAGATCAGATGACGATTAAGGTGTATGCAAATAATTAAATGAACAAATGAAATTAAACATTAGTTTTTCAGTCAACATACACTTTATTTACTGTACAAAAAGTATTAAATGAATCAAAAAGATATAGTATAGCATAAATATCATGTCAAGATCAGATGATGATCAAGATGTACTACTCTGGCTGGGCCTTCTCCATCACCTTAATGTGATGCCTGTTGCCCTTCATAAACATCAGCCTCTCAAGTTATCATCTGACAGGGTGGCTCTCTTGGCCCTCAAAATATCTTTGCCTAAAGAGAATAGGCGCAGCATTGAATGAGATGGAGGTGTTAGGTGAACAGGTCGATTAAGGCCTGCTCGCCCAAAAAGTCAGGACCCCCTTAGAGACAGCCTCCAGCCAGATCCTCACCAAGTTCTGCGCCTTGGATTTCAGAGACCTGTGACCCCTGCTCTTCAAGAACCAGGTGATGTTGCTGAAGAAATCACTGGTGGTGCTGTTGCCCTCCTCACTGGTCTCCATGGCATTCGTTACCCAGCTAACCTGGCTGTTATTATACTGCTCCTGCCAAAACAGGTGAAAGTTAGCGGAACTAAATTTAGCAGAAGCTAACTGGTCCGCTAACAGCTTTCAAAGTTAGCGGAAATGCTAATCAGCTAAATGAAAAGTTAGCTTTGCTAATTAGCTGTTAGTGGATTAGTGGAAATGCCCCCCCCCCCACTGTATATATATATGTGTATACATAGAATGAAATTAAAGATAAATATATATAACGATGATGATGATGATGATATATATATACATATATTTAATGAAATTCAAGAAATGACAAGGGAGGAATTATGCAATCAACCTTATTAGCTTACAGGTGTTTCTGCTATAAGATGCAGTGCACCAAGATTTGACTGCTTGTGCATCACTTGTAACTTCCTCAGAGCTATATATTTTTTTAGAAGCTCCAAGGAGCAATAAGGTGATGCATAAGTACTCACCTCTGAATGCACTGCATCTTATAGCAGAAACAGCTAACAAGGCTGATTATGTAATTCCTGTTTCTTTGCCATTTCTTTAATTTCATGTAATCACATAACATTTTTCTGAAGCATATGCATATTAAGTTCTAACAGGTTATGAGTATTGTCGAAGCAAAATCATTATATACATACATATGTGATGATATATATGTGTGTGTGTGTATATATATATATATATATATATATTCTTAATATTAATAATGATGCGCACTCTTAACCTTTCGGGTTTCCTTTTCTTCTACCTTACTGTCTCTCCCTCTCTCTCTCTCTCTCTCTCATTCTTCATTCTTTCTGGTTTTCTCTACAATCATTCCCTTTTTTTCTCTCCCTTTCTCTTGCTCCTCCTCCTCCCTCCCATCATTGATCCATGACGAGCTCTGCTACTGTCTTTCTGACCTGGCTTCCTTTAAGTGTGGATGGCTTTCCTGTCTCTCTCTTGCCGTCCTCAAAACCGTTCATAATATTTTTTCGTTCATTCTGGCTTAACAGCTCTCAATGTTTGTGTTACTGTTATTCTCCTTGTCCTGTCCTTTACTGTTTATATTTTGTACTGTCTTTACTGCCCTGTTTTTTGTTACCATTTTTACCTCTCCGCCAAAAAATCTCAAATTTTATTTAATTTGCTTTTCGCGGGAAGGAATGTTTCATTAAAGTCGTGTCTCACCTTGACCTTCGAAACACGGAGTAGATGAAACAAAGGCGACTGAAGAAGGGGAATTTTCCTTGTATTGTATGTCCTGTACTCTATTTTATCGTTGTTTAAGAAAATGTCCATTTCCTTGGTTTTGTGTTTATGTTTTCGTTTCTCATTGTGTTCGACGTTTTTTTTGGTGTCCTGTACCCATATATGCATGTATATATACATGTAGAGGTAGGTACGTACATATATGTATGTATATATGCATATGTTTTATTTTATTTATTGATTTATTATATATATATATATATTATCATCATCATCGTTTAACGTCTGCTTTCCATGCTAGCATGGGTTGGATGATTTGATTGAGGGCTGGTGAACTAGATGGCTGCACCAGGCTCCAATCTTGATCTGGCAGAGTTTCTACAGCTGGATGCCCTTCCTAACGCCAGGATTGATATATGATATGTATATATAAATATATTTATATATATATATATGATGTACAGAAAACAGATTACATCACATGTCAAGGGGAAAAACCAGAAGTAGTTAATAGCTTCCACTACCCAGGCGACCAAGTCTGTAGTGAGGGTAGCTGCTCTGAGAGTGAAGCAACTAGAGTAAGAATAGCCTGGGCAAAGTTCAGGGAGCTCCTACCTTCTGTTGACAGCAAAAGGTCTCTTGCTCAGGGTGAAAGGTAGACTGTAAGATGCATGTGTGCGAACTGACATGCTACACGGCAGTGAAACATGGACCATGCATGCTGAGGACATGCGTAGGCTTGAAAGAAATGAAGCTAGTATGATCCGCTGGATGTGTAATGTAATGTGCATACATGACAGAGTGTAAGTGCCCTGAGAGAAAAGTTGGGCATAAGAAGCATCAAATGTGGTGTGCAAGAGAGGCGACTGTGCTAGTATGGTTATGTGTTACATATGGATGAAGACAGCTGCGTGAGAAAGTGCCACTCACTAACTGTAGAAGGAACCTGTGGAAGTAGACCCAGGAAGACATGGGACAAGGTAGTGAAGCATGGCCGTCAAATATTGGGCCTCACAGAGGCAATGACAGGAGACCAGGACCTTTGGAGATATGCTATGACTGAGATGACCTGGCAACAAAAGTGAGATCGCAGCCACACATGTGCGGCCCTGTTAAGAATACCCCTGATGCATCAGGCAATATATGCTTGAGAAGACCTGTATGCTTGAGTCAAGTAAAACCAATATTGTAGTTGTGGCCAGTTCCCCCTGACTGGATCCCATGCTGGTGGCACATAAAAAACACTATCCAAACATGATCAAAGCCAGGCCCGCCTGACCAGCTCCTGTGCCAGTGGCACATAAAAAGCACCCACTACACTCTCAGAGTGGTTGGCATCAGGACGAGCATCGAGCTGTAGAAACTTTGCCAGATCAGATTGGAGCCTGGTGCAGCCGCTAGCTCTCCAGACCTCAGTCAAACCGTCCAACCCATGCCAGCATGGAAAACGGATGTTAAACGATGATGATGATGAGATATATATATATATATATATATATATATATATATGATGATATATATATATATATATATATATATATATATATATATATATGATGATATATATATATATATAATATATATATATATATATGATGATATATATATATATATATATAGTTGGCGTTAGGAAGGGCATCCAGCTGTAGAAACACTGCCAGATCAGACTGGGCCTGGTGCAGCCTTCTGGCTTCCCAGAACCCAGTTGAACCATCCAACCCATGCTAGCATGGAAAGCGGATGTTAAACGATGATGATGATGATAATGATGATATATGTTTGTGTGTATATATATGATGATAATGATATATATATATATATAATGATGATGTGTATGTATACATGTGATGATATATATATAAAAAGCTAACATATATATATATATATATATATATATATATATACCGTAAATCCTTGAGTATAATCTGCATTTTTTTCCCAAAATTTAAAGGTCAAAATCCTTAGTGCGTACTATATACGAGGTTAAAAATGAAAAATATTTCCTAAACAATGTCCGAGTCTCTATTTGCTGTTCAGCAATGTTTATGCAGACACCTTTTGTGATGTTGGGCGCAAAAATACCTTCAGCTAAGCCTGAAAGCAATGAAGTCATAAAAGAATCATCCATAACTTGCAGTAAGCAACATTTATTAAACGTTATAACTGTTATTTCTTTATTTTCTGCCAACAAAATGCACAAAAAAGCTACACGTTAGCATTATGTTATATATACAATAATAATAAAGGACACTACAGTATACATTTTTACAAACCAAGGACGTTATATAGACCTCCTTGACTCAAGTTAGAGAAGGGGTGCGTATTATACACAATGTTTAGATTTTTCAAAGGTACAGCCCCATAAAAATCCCCTGCGTATTATACTCAAGGGCGGACTATACTCGAGGATTTATGGTATATACATGATGATGATGAGTGAGGCAATTACAACTACAACTGTACTGAATAGAAAAAATTATTAGCTGAGTTATTAATTCTGATTAAGAAAAGCAAGAAAGACAATTCCTGGAATTAAATTTAATTAAAGACAGAATGCAGTGTGGTAGTTAGCCTGATTTTTTGCAATACAATAATCCTAACTTACCTCAATATGTGGCACAGTTATTGTAACTTGGTTTTTCTCACCAACTTCTAAAGCAGCTTCTTTTGTAACATCAACCGATGCTGGTTTAAAGTCATCTAAGATAATCAATAGAAAATTAAAATTACCTGACAAGCTGATAGACGATTTCATTTATATTAGTCATGTTTTAAGAAATATTATCTTCACTGAATAAGCAGGTTCTTTTAGGTATTATTTATGGCTTTTTCGGTACCTCTAACATTTTGGAGTCCCCACACTTCTTGGGAACAGGTAAGGGTAAGGGAGGAAGAAACTACATCTTATTTTGTCTTCACCTAGCTGAATGCTTGCAATAGAGGGGCTCAGCAAAAGGCACCTGTGGGCCTGTTGACAATGTTGAACTGAGCAAAAAATGGTCACAGTCCAGTCCATGGGCTTGAACAGCAGGACTAAACTGAGAAGAAATATGTCGTGAAGCAAACTTCTCAAACACAAAACCATACAAGGACCAATATTAGTGGGTGTATTATATTATACTAACATTATAGTATATATACATTAACATATTATAGTACAAATATTCAAAAGTTAAATATAAAGTTCATAATGTATTATTTAAGAACACAATGGCAATAAAAAGCTAACAAGTTTAAATTAGTAAGCTTTTTTAACCGTTTCATGGCTATATTCCTAATGAAATACACAATCTATGTATTTCAGTAAATTTTTAACATAATCATGAACTTGGAAAGATTTACTAAAATAACTTTTTTATTATTAAGCTAATATTGGGAACATGTCTTAAAAGACTTTACATAAATTATGATGGAAATTTTAAGTTTAAAATAAATACATTGATTTGCTGTAAATGACTGCAGTTGATCATTTGCTAGGAATGTCCTACATTTGTTTGTTTAAATTTCTTATTGCCAAAATATTTTTATTGATATCATTCATTAATTTGATAATTTACACAGCAATGAACTACACAAGCACTCGTAAACGATCTCATACAATCACTTTCCTAAACACGATATTTTTATGAATTACAACTCCAACTACTCCCTAACATTAATCAGTTGGTTGTAGGCACAACTCAATAAAAAGTGACCCTGCTCGATCTGTAGAAAAAGCATAGGTAGAAACTCTGTAAGATGTACCCAGTGTAAGCTATGGACACATAAGAGGTGTAGCAATATCAAAGGAAGGCTAACTGGGAAGATAGAGAACAACTTCTGCCACATTCCAGGAAGAAAAACTACAAGCAGTTGATAGCTTCACCAGATCAGATTGGAGCCTGGTGCAGCCATCTGGTTCACCAATCCTCAGTCAAATCGTCCAACCCATGCTAGCATGGAAAGCGGATGTTAAACGGTGATGATGATTTATCAGTTGACGATTCATTTCTTTGCTACAGTTCTGCGCTACACTTTTTTTCTAGTCAAACATGAAAACAGTGACTATGAACCTTCACAGGGTGTCCGAGATTGGGGAACAGTAACCTGGCCCAAAAGCTTGTTCAATGGAATCCACTACAGGACTAATGGATTTAAACTGAGAGACGGAAACAGTTTACTACCCATGTAAACCAATACAGGATATGATCACAAAATGCAAAGAGCCAGAATAAATAATGCAAGGCATCTGGTATGATGTTCTTTCAGTTCCGAAAGAACAAAAAAGCAAGGTCTCTTAGCACATGGAGAGTGAGACCTATCTACCTGGTGAAGACCAGCGTGAAGAAACAGGAGCTGGCTACATCTTTTGCAAGGGGCAAAAGCTATGAAGATCAGCATGGCTACGGTGTTGCCTTTGCCATCAAGAGCCAACCAGTCAGAATGCACGGTGAGGTAAGCTATCGGATGCTCTAATGATTCTGCCAATTCATCACTCAGGCAATCTGTTGGAAATAGGAGCTAAATTTTCCTTAAACCACTTATTACAACTTTAAATAAAGAAAATTACATCTGACTGACGGGTACGACAGATACTCCTTTCATGATGGGTTTGCTCTTTCATTGTTGATTTGTGCTAATTAGCCATAACTGATTGTTACCACAAGGTTTCCAGTTCTAACACAGCGATTTTTGTGTGCGCGTGAGCAGACAGACAGACAGACAGATAGGTAGATAGATAGATAGATAGATACGGCCGGTCTACCAGGTTACCTTTAATTTCACGTCCATAAAGCGCTTAGCTTTACAGCGTTTCTTCAGACCCTAGGCCTATAATCTCTCTCTCTCTCTCTCTCTCTCTCTCTCCTCTCTCTCTCTCTCTCTCCCCACACAAACATGCGTGCAAGTAATTTATTTTACCTTTTGTTCATCAAAATTCTTATTCGAAGCACTAACTTGTTTCATTTTCCTTTGTATAAGTTTAAATTTAAAACGAATACTTATTCCTATAAATTTCGCTTCCAAACCAACAAGAAAACACAAACTCAGTGATATTTTACAATACATCGGACATACACCATAACATCAATATTGTTAGCTAAACATATGGCGGCGTAAATTTCTCAATCAAGTACAGTTAACTTGCACGATTATTTTTGATGCACATGAACAGAAGCGAAACTACGCAACAAAAGTATGCGCAAGCATGCGGGTATGCATATAATCAAGGGTATTTCAACTAATATATATATATAATAGTACCCGATGGCGAGGTTTGACATACACACAAGAAAAAAAAAGAAGTTACGATACGAGAAAATCTCTATGCGGCCGACTGATATGCTAGAGATATCACTGTCTTAAATAAGAGTACACAGGGTAGGCAGGATGGTCACGTCTGGAACACTGATGGTTAATTTGGGTTAAACTGACTGTTACTATATAAGGTTTCCTATCTGATCTCAGAGATTTGTAAGTGTAATTAAATGATCATACAACAGTCCACGACAGAATGAGATTAATTTGATAACCAGCTGGCTTATGATTATTTGTTAAATGAGAAATATCAAGGTATTAGAACAATATTTAGTATATTTCACAGTTACCTTGTATTCTCTTTCATCAACGATCATAATTGTAGACCAATTCTAATCACTGGATATATTCGAAATAATGATTTATAATGTAGGTGCAAATCCACGAATGTTATGGAAGCTCTATTACCGAGTATACGGACGATAACACATTCGGAAAAACTTCTGCTATTACTTTACTTGCTTTATCGATTTCCCGGAAGGACGAAAGGCGAAGTCGACCATGACCGAACTTGGAACATTTGAAATAGTAAAACGAATAAAGAGGTGATTATAAAGCGAATACACGAGAGAAAGTTTCAGTACTTACATCTGACAGAATGGAAAGCAACTCTAGGATTCGGATCAAAGCTTGCTCCAAGTCTAAGTTCAACAACACTATTGTCTTCTGCCATGACGAGACAAGCTAGAGTTGCGAAGGACCACGCTAAAATAGAAAAAGTTATTTACAACAAAAACAGGAACTAAGAGAACCAATGTTATCTATCGAAAGAGATAGATGTGCGTAAAGAAAAGCATTTGTATGCATGTGAATAGTAGAGATGTCGAAAAATATCTCGATTGGGACAGGAACTATGAGTAGAGAGAGAATGTCAACAGACTCTGAAGTGGGACATGAAAATAATAGACATTGAAGAGCTCGGTAATAAAGAGAAATAACTCTTAGGCACCTCCCGCTTTACGGGAACGTTGCGTTCTGTAATTGTACCGTAATGTGGGATTCCGTGAAACGAAAATCAATTTCCCATTGATTTCGATGTTATAAGGCTTTCCGATGAATTTCTTTTCTTCGAGAAATATTACATTAGGATACATATCACAAAATATGTCAGTCGGTAGGGTGCAATGGGAATTACTTGGAGAAAAAAGGACACTATTTTCTATTCTGCAGAACATAATCATCACTATTTCAAGGGTGACAAACATTCAAAGTTGTTCAACATTTACAGTACGCCATTTCGTTGAACAGCTCCTGTGTGGGGACTGAACTCAGTATATAGTCCTTTTGTAATTTTACGTTCACATTTCACAATTATGATTGTCATCGGCAAAGATTTGCAAATCTTATCCGGTAAATTCCAACCCTTTAGCTATATTCTTGAAAGTCAACTGAAAAGGACCCAGTGGAGCTTCTATATCCTCTTACTAAGCATTCTGCTCCTCTAAAAGAATCAGCTTCCTAGACAAACTTCCTCTATGGGACCTGAGCAACTAATCAATTAATCTACAATTTATAGTAACATCTGATATAGAGATCTGACTGCTGAATATTCCCACTAAACCCTTCTGTTTGTGGAAAATCTATAAAACCCCTGATATAAACCGGACATATATTTTCCAAATTAAACAACATTCATATCGCTGAAAGATTCACTTCATTTTGTGACTCGACTGTAGTTCCTATCAATTGCTTTTTTATGAATTGTTTCGAAATTCTGATATGATATATTGTGAAACTTGCTATCACACTATAGTTCATTGATTGGAGCAAAGAAATCGTGTTCTTGGGAATATACTCCACTCTCACATTATTAGAAAGCACTTTTAATTTCACTGAATGGCTAAGTATTGTCTAAAACGAGAAAAACTTTCTGGGAAACATTACACGAGACACAGCAGGGTAGGAAAGTTTGTAAACCAGTATCGCAAAAGGCTCATAGTCCCTCAAGACTTTCTATTTGAATGTCAGATCATAGGTAGATTAAATTTTGCATAACCTTCGAAAATCATTGTATTTTTGGAGTAAGGGTAGTAATTTCACATCAATAGTAGCATTTCCTTCAACAAGATGCGCAAGACGACTTTTGAAACTTTAACAACCCGATGCTAAGTTTTCTTCACTTGAAATAAAAGTTCTAACAGACATGTAGACTCATAAAATCCTATTTTTATCAATACTGTATATTTGTTCTGGTATGTAGCCTACTTCAGCAATTATTTTCCCCAGCTCCGCAGAATAATAATTACTACAGGTTCTGTTTCAGCATTGTCAGTTTCACAGGTCAGTGTGCAAAATTAGGCGTTTATTTTACCTTTCAGACCAGATTTTACTGGCCAGACAAGGTTTTGCATCAAAAGTTGCACTTTCCCCTTCTTGCAAACCATCAAACAAGCTCTCAGCTTTCGCTTAAACAATCATTATTTTTATTGTCATATTGTGTCCAGTTTGATTGTCAATCCGCTCTCTCTGGAGGAGGAGGAGCTTTAGAAAAAGTGATCAATTATAATTATTGAATAATGTTCATTGTTATATATAGTGCTCCAGCTTAATCTAGATTGGTGTAATAGAGGGAAACAGGAATATTTTGCGGACATCGAATTCATTGGAATTTAGAAAGACAAATTTCAATTTCTTTTTCTCCAGAAGGGCAAGGATTTTCTTCATTTCATTAGCTGTAACACACTACGTAGAATATAATTCTTGCATGTCTCAATTCCTTATAATTATATATTTATTATTTTTTTCGCTTTTAAAACTATGGATTTTTATACTTACGTTTCTGTTTACTTTCTATTGTTTCAGAGATAGGTATTCTCATATTTTTATGTAAGTGAAAAGAAGACTGAATATCAGAAATACTATGGTAATGCTTCTCGACATCCTCTAAAACATTTGGATGACACCTTTCCTTGAATCTTCTTAAATGGTTAGGTTCGGGACATAAAGCTGATTGTAGAAATTTCTGTTTATTGTTGAGATTAAGAGTCTGTAAACCATTATTTGATGTTGGTTTCTTTTCCAGAAATTCAAAATCTGTTGAATGAAAATGCTCTTCTAGACGATCTGAAGTCCCACGATACATTGCATTTAGCCGTCTTCTCACAAGTTGTCGCTGCTCCACTCTATAATACGGCCACGCAGCATCAACTTCCTTCCAAGCAGGAATAGTCAAAGTAAATCGCTGTCTTTTGTAACATGTAGATACTTCACTTAATTTAAATTCAAAGGATTTTTTGTCATTTTCGGAAATGCCATGTCTTTTCAATAATCGAAGTAGTTCACACTTGTTATATGGTCGAAGAGCTAACAAATGAATAATTCTCTTTCGTAATGATGATTTCCTAACGTACGAGGGAATATGTAACTCATTACTCAATGAAAATGAAGATTCCCCAGATAAATTGTCAGATATTAAGGCCTTATTATTCCAGCCATCACAAAGTGATGCATTAAAATTCGAAACCTCATTATCTGAATGCGAGAGAAATTTTTTGTATTTAAGATTCTTTGATAGACAAATCTCTTTCGCAGGTTTCTTTTTCGCTTCTTCCACGTGCATTCTTTTTCTGAATTCTTTAAACGAATCACGATTTCCATGCATAACTAGTTTATGAGTGATACACCCTAAAGAACTGATACAGTTTTCATTTTTTGACAGCACTTGCTGGAGACAATAAAAAACGCCATTGACTTTACCTTGTACACAATATAAGTTAAAATGAAATGTATATTGTTCGCTATCTGTCTCTAAAGGACATACAGGAATTTGAATAAAACCTGTACCATCGTTATATATTTTAATAGTGGGATGCAGACAACTCTCTGTTGCGTTTCTTAAAAAATCTTGCAGTTTTCCTAAAATGGACTCTGTAAAAACTGCGTGTATGATAGTTTTGTCGTCTTCACAGGAAGTCGACAGAGTATACAGAGGATGTTTTTCTAATGTTGACATAGTGGAAACAAACGACCTTCTTGCTTGATTAATTCCGAAATGCTTATTTTTTAATATTTTCAGAACTATATTAGTTCAAAGCTGTTTCTATTGTATCTACCCCAGTTTGATGACGTCATAATTAGTTTGACGTTTTATTTGTGAAATTTTTATTGCAAAATCACTGATACCAGTTTTATCTTCAATATCCATTCTTCAAAAGTCCGTAGTTACCCACATACTAACAAGCGGGTGTAATTATTAAAATTCATATCTAAATTAACTTACATCTTTTTTGTAACTTTTCTAAAATAACTGTTTTATACATGTTTCATTAAAGAAAAGCTGCTTGCCAGTTACAAATTGCAAACAGTCAAACCGGGAAATTTCAATGAATTACATAATTGAATTTCTCAAAACTGTAGTCGTTTTAAAAATGCTTATCATTCTGATCTGGAAAGAACGGCTGTGCTCATGGCTTTGACAAGCCCTCCAAAACCAGTGAAACCGACCCAGTTAATGTTCCACCGGTATTGTCTTAAATTGACGGTTGCAGTAAGAAAAATGCATGAAGAGAATTCCGGACGACCGACATTTCGGAAAGAAACAATTAGAAGCTGATAGGGTAGAACCTGAACTCAATATTGGGAACAAGAGGACATAGATGTATGAGTTTCAATGAATGTAACACGAGCTCGGTCAAGCAGCCAGCTCTCAGGACCTGATGATGCCACGGTAATGAGTGGTAGGAAACGAGGAGATAGGAAACATATCTATATGCCAGAGGTTGTAGTGTGTTGCTGAACCACTTCATTGTGGTACTCACATGAGCTTGGTAGAGAATCAGTTGTTCTTTGGTTGATATGTATGTATTCACATATCCATACATACAAGCATACACGCATACATACACAACCAAGACTTGCACACACGCACACATATCCCCCAAAAAAGCCTCCCTTTTTTGTTTGCTTGCTTTCATTAATTTTTTTTTAAACAAGACTATTCGGATCTTTACCTTTTGACTGGAAGATACTGGTAGAATGTGTCATATTAAACATCTTTTACTCTTAGGGTTTTTGAGAAAAGTTTATATTTACGAAGTTATTTCGTGTTAAAGTTCTCGTATTAGGCTAATTTCAACCAATCAATGACGTCTATTGAGCTGAATAAAGTTACTGCTGTTGTTTGTCAACAACAACTTCCGGCGGTGTATATTTCGTTTGTCATTGTTATCTATGACATATTTCATCTCAGTTACGCTTGTATGAGTAAACGAGTGTATCTGAAGCATGTTTACTTCATGGCACCACCATAATCGTTCATGCATTTCTACTGCTTTTAGTTTTTTTTTCCTGTTTTTCAGCTATTATTTTCGGAAATACTTTTTTGCACCCCCACCCCTACCCCTCCAATTTCTTCATTTTTCATTTTTTTCCGTAACTCTAACCCTAAAACCCCAACCCTAACCCTAACCTAAAACCTTAACCCTAACCCCAACCCTAAAGCCCTAACCCTAAAATCCTAGCCCTAAAACCCTAAACCTAACCCTAATCCTAAAACCCTAACCCTAAAATCCTAACCCTAAAACCATAACCCTAACCCTAAATCCCTAACCTTAACTCTAAAACCCTAGCCCTAAAACCCTAACCCTAATGCCCTAACCCTAACTGTAAAACCTTAAAGCTAAAACCGGTACAAACGCACGAACGATGTCATAAATAACAGTGATAAACGAAATATACACCGCCGATAGTTGTTGTTGAAAAACAACGACAGTAATTTTATTCAGCTGAATACACGTCATTGATTGACTGAAATTACCAAAATACGAGAACTTTAACGCGAAATAACTCCGTAAATATAAACTTTTCTCAAAAACGCTAAGAGTAAAAGATATTTTATATGACACATTCTACCAGCATACGAAGTTTGAAAGTGTTTAGTTACAAAAAATTATATTCTAAATCTGCCGGTCAAAAGGTAAAGATCCGACTATTCAATTTTCGCGGTTCCCTTTGCATTTTCAATGATAGTCTGTTTATTGCCAAGGCATCTGTAGCAGCAAACAGTTTCAACTTCCGCTTGTGAGGACATGGACTCATTTCATTGGCTAAAAATATATAACTTTAAATGCTTCTATCTTGTTAATTATTAATCCCCCCCTCCAAAAATGGATGCAATATTCGTCATTGTAAATTATGACATGATATAGGGCGCAGCCATTACTCTACGTATTTGTTACGTCATACATCACAAACTCGTGACGTCACACTACTTTGTGTGTACATCCTAACGTAAAGTCACTTTCATTGCATCTCCCTTCTTTGTAAACATTGCAAGAGGTATTATTGTAGTCAAAGTTTAAGTTATGGCAAAAGGAGGTAACTCTCTACTACCTCTGTCGTAGTAGTACTTTTGCTGGTCTTGATGTGCTTTCAACTGATCATGTAGCTGTTTCTGATCCTGTACCTGAGGTTTCGGCAAGGCATCGGACACAGATAAGCGACTCTTCAGGCGCCTGCTCATTGGCAATTGAGTTGGTGAAAGATTGACCATGTCAACCGGTGTATTTCTGTACTCAAGTAGAGCTAAGTAGACATCTCGGCAACTAACTTCTGTTTTCTTGAGCAGATTTTTTTACTGTCTAAACTGTACGCTCAGTTTGTCCATTTGATTGTGGGTATGTCGGACTTGATGGTGTGTCTTTGAAGTCCCATTCTAGAGCAAAGTTGTGGAACTCTACACTCATAAACTGCGGTTCATTATTTGTCATGAGCTTGAAGCGGCACAAGCAGTCAGCGCCATATTTGATGAAATCTCGCGGCAGCCATTGCCATCTCTGAGACTGGAGCAAGACCTCACCTGCATCCATTTGCCATGCGCGAGATCACAACAAGGCTCGCAATGGCAAGCTGGATATAAGGGCCCAACAAAAACAGATCCATTCCCTTTTCACCACAAGCGCTTGCTGAGCACATTTCATTGGCTGGGTCTCCAAGCTAGTCCTGTCTGCATGTTGTATTTCCAGAGGCAATGGACCCACGTTAACGAAGATACAACGAAACGCACACAACTTGAGATGGTATGCTGAGAGCAGCACACTTCACCTATTCCGTAAATAAACTAGTTATAAATTGCATTTGTACTTAAAGACTGCTTTCCTCGCCTGCTGGAGCTTGAACTACACGAAGAACAATATTTAATGGGAGAAGGCGATATTCACCAGATATCGTAAACCTTGCCTCCCATTATAAGCTCATCCCGCAGGCCGTGTCTGGCAAAAACAGATTTCACTGCTGTGATTGTCATTTTACTTGAAAGGTCAGACAGTTTCACAATTTCAGGGTACTTTGAGAAATAGTCTACACACACCAGGTAGTCAATGTTCTTGCACACAAAAAAGTCGGCTCCGACTTTGGCCCACAATCGATCAGGAATTTCATGGCTCTTCAACGGTTGTTTCAGATTACTCTTTCTGTTCTCGTTGCATATTGAACATCGCGATACAAATTCTTCAATTTGTACAGCCATTCCTAGCTTTGGCTATGTGTATGCACTTTGACACTCCGAAATGAACATCATGAATTCTGTTCAACATTTTCGTTTGTAGTGTTGCAGCTTTGAAGATGAGGTCATCAACAACAGTCAATTCAGCTCAAATATTCCACTAGTCTTACGCACTTACTGGAACATAATTTCTGTTTTCTAGCCACCCGCACAGAATCACTGATTTCAACTGTTATAGTTGTGGGTCATTCGCTGTGGCAATCCTAAATTCGCTCAGCTTTCCTGAGGTCATCGGCAGTTGTGATATTAGGTCCACATCACACTCGGTTTCATCAAACTAATTTTTACTGGCTTGAAGATATGCCTTGCTCAAGGCATCTGCAACAATCAGTTCTTTGCCGGGTCTGTAGGTAACATGAAGATCATACTTCTATAAATGCAGCAATGTTCTCTGCAACCTCTGAGGAGCTCTACACAAGGGTTTCTGAAATATGATTTCAAGAGGTTGTAATGAGTTTCTACTTGAACTGTTTTCCCGTAGATCTACATATCCCGTAGATCTCACATCCATATAGGATACCTAGTAGATCTTTCTCAATCTGCGCATACTTTTTTTGTGCACTTGTCAGTGACCTCGAAGCGAACGCTACAAGCTTGTCAGCTTGCATCAACATTGTTCCTAGCCCTTTGGAGCTTGCATCCACTGATAACGTTACTGACTTTGTAACATCAAAGTACTGTAGTACTGGAGTTTCTTGAAACGTTTGCTGCCTTTCTTCCTAGTGCCATGCTATGTCCTTCGGCAATAACTCTTATAGCGTAGACTCGGGTGAAATTCCTCTCTCCCATTTATTATATATACGTGCATTCAGCCGTAGCAGGGAACAGCTAGCCTTTGACTCTAATTGAATCATGTTGCATCCACTACTCTGAATGATTAGTATTGGCGCAATTTGTCCTCTAATCGGTTGTGCCAACATGCCGTAGACAACCAGTCAGACACGTGAGATAGCCTGTTTACTACCCTGTTTTAGCCTACAGCTCCTTATAAAAACTCAGTGTTGGGTCCTCGCTCTAGGTCTTTGGTTCCAGACCTGTCAAGGTTTAGCCACTGACCACGAAGACACAACCAGTTCCAGTGACAACATCACTACCACAGCAGCTATGTTGAGACTTACCAACTTTGTCATTATGACACCACTATAATGTCCTTCTTAACATCGTCAACATCATCTCTCTACGTACACAGTTCAGGAAGCAATTCACCCAGATTCCAGCAGTTCACTGTTCGTGAATTATTTCACTACGAATCAACAGCGAATATACAACCTGCATGAACTCCTGTACCAAGTGACCCAGACAGCAGCATCACAGCCACGACTTCACGTACGACATGTACCTGTAACCGACTCAGCATCATGGACGCGACTTCTTGATACAGTATTTCAACTACCGTGTGCGATCGACTACGAACTGGTATTATTATCTTTTTTGTGTCTATGAACTTCTCACTTTGATGGCTTATAGACGCTTTCACTGTCTTCTTCTTATTGCCATCCTTAAATGTATTTAACACGCGCATACATCTATGCCTACATACACATATACGCTTTTGATCTCATGACGGCTTGTATTATTCTGTATACATGGCGCACACGCAGACACACATGTTATCATATCAATAAATGTTATCTTAATCATTTTTATGCGGTCGTGTCTCTTTCTATCGGGTATTTATTTGCTTTATTTAATTTCTCTTTATTGTAACGCTTGTGTGATGTAGTACAATACAGCCATTCTCGTCACCTCATAGCAGTCCTTACTCTCTCGTAAAACTTCAGTTTCACTGGAGAGATTTGGCATGAACTCTCCCAGAGAAATCTCATCACATCTGTTTTGTTTCCAGGCTCCAGCATTTCTCGATAGGTTTCACCTTTTCAAAATTTAGCTTCAATCCCTTGTCAGTGAGAAGATGCCCTATATATGCAACCTCCGCCATTCTGAACTTGCATTTCTTGCATTCAGTTTCAGGCCACTTGACTGTGTTCTGTTCAGAACGGCAGGTAGGCTTTCATCATGTTGTTTGACATCTGTACCCCAAATCAAAATGTTACCAACAACACATTCTCTACCTGATAAACTTTCTAGGATCTGTGACATTGTTCGCTAAAATACCTCCGGCACCGACTTCACTCCGAAAGGTAGTCGAGTGAATCGGTATCTACCGAACGGGGTACTGACTGTACACAATTTGGAACTGCTTTCATCAAATTGCATCTGCCAAAATCCAGACTGCGTCAAGAACGGTGAACAACTTGGCACCTGGCATTCGTGACATAATTTCCTCAACAGTTCTCATGGAATAATGTTCTCTTTTTATGGCACGATTGAGATCTTTTAGGTCTATACAGATCCTAATCTTGCTTTATTTCACTACTGTCACCATGCTATTCACCCAGTTTGTGGGTCGAGTCACTTGGACGACAACTCCAAGCTTGGTCATTCGATTAAATTCTGCTTGCACCTTGTCCATCAAAGCAGCGGGTACTTTTCTCGGCGAGTGAACCACGGGTGTGATTTTGTCCACTAATTCTATGTGGTGTTCTCCAGACATGCATCCGAGTCCTTGGAACAGCTCTGGATATTCTCCCAGAATGTCTGTATTCACTTTCTGAATGTTATGAACTCGCTGTACGAACTTCAATTTCTCAGGTTTTTCTTCCCAGGATGCTTGATCGTTTTCCTCCACAACCTGGAATAGTAAGTATTTCATTCAAAGTGCCACTGACTTCACATGAAACTGAGAGTTCTATCTTTCCAAGCGGGAATCACTTTTCTTCGAAGTATGATACAAGTTTCACTTTTGATCTTGACAGTTCCTTATTCTTCAGATTCAAACTGTCGAACATTGATTTGGAAATAATATTGCACTGTGCGCTTGTATCCAGTTTGACTTTCACTGGTTTATTGTTGATTAATAAAGTCTCATATCAGTGGTCATCTGTCCAATGAATAATTCTTCAAATTCTTCAAATTGTCAACAGTGTGAACATTTTAATGTTTTCTCTCTCTCTAGTGTCTTGTCTGCCAAGCCTAGATGGTATTCTAATTTTACACAAGCTGTCAAAATGATGTTTACCACTGCATTTGCCACAAACTTTTCCTACAGCTAGACACTTGTCTTTAGCATGTTTGTAACCACACTCTCTACACTGAAGGTATTCTTTTGTTCTACCTTTAGGTCCATACTTTCTTCTTTGACCCCTACTGGCATTCATGGCATTGATTTCTTTAGATATGGTTGACTGTTCATCATTAAGAACTTTCAATTGTCTACACTTACTTCTGTAGCTCTACACATCTGCACATTTTTTTCCAAATCAAGATCATGTTCTCTCAATAACCGCATTCTGAGGTTATCACTAAGAATTTCACAGACGATTCTGTCTTTAATGAGCCCATCCTTCAATGTCCCAAACTCACAAGTTCTAGATTTATTCTTTAAATCTGTAACATACTCACCAATTGTCTCTCCTAATTTCTGAGATTGTATGAAAAATGCATGTCTCTCGATCGTCAGATTATTCTTAGGTTCACAGAATTCCTGAAACTTTTGCTTCACTTTGTCGTAATTCTTGCAATTAGCTTCCTCACTCGAACTGTGGCCTCTCGCGCCACGTGCAGTAGAATAGCACGCTCCGTTCAGAAGGCTGAAATAATACATATAATGTGCCAGTGGGGAAAAGAGAGAGACACACAACCGAGTAGGATGCTTAACAGCTTAACGTGTCAGCGTGCACGTCATGTATACAGAATAAATAACAGGCCGTCATGAGAACAAAGTGTATGTGTATGTGCATGGATGTATGCGTGTTCTACATATAAGAACAACAATGAGGAAGAAAATGAGTGTCCATTATGAGAAGTTAGACGAATGTTCATCGACACAAGAATAAGAAATACCATTTCGTAGACAATTGTACACGGGTATTGAAATACTATAACAAGAAGTTGTGGCGATAATGCAGAGCCGGTTGCGGTACATGTCGTACGAAGTTGTAGCTGTAATGCTGCTGCCTGGGATACTTGATACAGGAGTTCTCGCAGGTTATATATTTGCTTTTAACCATGATGAAGTAATTCACGAACAGCGCTATGTTAGAACCTGTGCGGTGTTGCAGGAGCTGTGTACGTAGAGAGATGATTGTAGCGACGAAGACAGAGATTGCCGTAACGCTGTTAGACAGGTGTTGTTGTCTGGTTCGCAGGTTGTATCTTTCCTGTTAAACACACGCACACACACGCACACACACACACACACACACACACACACAAACATTCACATACCTCCCTTTTACTACATACACATACTCACACAGTTGAAGCGCTCCTTCCTTTCTCATTCATCTATCTTCTTCTTCTTCTTCTCCTTCTTTGCCGCCTCCTTTTTCTACTACTACTACTACTACTACTACTACTACTACTACTAATTAAACAATCAAAGACAAGAATTCATATCAAACTAGCTGCTGCTAACTACCTAGAGCTCAAAAGAGTTAAAAAGAGTGACAAAAACAGACAGTAAAAAAAGAAAATGTCCCTTGCATTTGAAAACTATGGAAATATTTTTTTAAAACATTTCATTTAATTTTTCCACAATTTAATTGTTTTTCATGCTTTACTCCAAGTTGAAAAAGTTGCAAAGACTGAAACCGGTGCTAAAATGTTCTTCATGATAAAATTATTTTAGCATTTTCTACCTTGTCTTATTTTCCTTATATGTATGTATGTATGTATGTATGTATGTATGTATGTATGTATGTATGTATGTATGTATGTATGTATGTATGTATGAATGTATGTATGTGTGTGTGTATGTATGTGTGTGTATGTATGTGTGTGTGTATGTATGTATGTATGTATGTATGTATGTATGTATGTATGTATGTATGTATGTATGCATGTGTGTATGTATGCATTAATCGAACTGTACAATATTATGTATCCGTTCGGCCGACCTTACCATTGGGTTTCGCATTAGGGGTTCAACAGAGTGTTAAGTAACAGTCCGATTATGTAACCTTGTGCTCCTCAGAGCTAGCTGGGATTTTTACTTATACGGTTTACACACGCGCGTGCGCAAGCGCAAGCGCACACACTTACCTTTTTATCTATTCGTCTTTCACTTGTTTCATTCTGTAGACTGCGTCAGACTGCAACCATGCTGGGGCAATATTATCTTTCATCTTTTGTTTCAGTCATTAGATTGTAGCCATGTAATATAGGGGTTTTAGTTCTTCCAAACAGCTTTGTTATGCAGATATAAAAAAAAAGCCGTGGGGCAGAAGACACAGTGGCCCAAAGACACATACATACACATGCGCACGCCATCACTCACCTCACTGTCTTCCACTCTTCCTTTTTCTTCCTTCTCATCCTTCTCTCTTCCTCGTTTCTCCTTCCCTCCCTCTCAATCTCTCACTTCCCTCTTCTTACTCCTTCTTTCTTTCCCCCTTTTCTCTTCTCTTTTTCATCTTCTTTCTCTTTGTTCCACTCTTCTTTCACATTCTTTTCCCTCCTCTTTCTCTCTCTCTCTCTTTTCCTTTCTCTCTTTCACGCTTTCATTTTTCTTTCCCTCTCTTTCACTTTCTCTTTTCTCTTATTCTATTTCTCTCACTTTCTTTCCGTATTTTTTTCTTCCTTTCATACATCTTCTCTTCTTTCCCTTCTATCATTTCAGAAAGATAGAAAGAAATCTATCACTGACTTTTTCATAAAAGCAAGTCACTCTGCTTGTTCCTGTTTCAGCTTGCAAGCATCTGCTACACAACCGCTCTTGACTTTATGGTAATGTCATCAGCCCTACCTTCACTATGTTGATAACGAAAAGTCAAGGGTAAACTTTATCAAAAGTAACTATTTAACTCTCTTCAACAGTATATAGTTAGAAGTTCTTCGCACAGGATTTTTTCTTTCGTTTATTACAGTCAATTTACAACATCAAGAAAATGTCAGAGACGCTTCAATTATGAAAATGTTTAAAAAAATATTTTTGAAATGTTAAAAAATGATTGATCTTTCTTGCGAAATGGACATATTATAGACATATCCCCTGTAACAGACACTCGATGAGTGGCGTAATCCTTGGCAGGATCATAGTTGGGCGCCTATGATGCCCAGTGACTACTCGTTGGCTTCCAATAGCCGTGGGCAAAACCCTTCCAGTGAACATTAAACTGAAGTTTCATCATCCGATGGTTATCGTCATCTACCAACATTGCGGCAGAAGTGGATGCAGTGTTGCGTGCCTGACCGATAGCACTCTCTTCTGGGGAGTTTTCGGCCCTCGTAGCAGAAGTGCATGCAGCGTTGCATGCCCGACGTATAGCATTATTTTGTGGTGGAAGCATTGCGGAAAGACTAAATGAACATTTGAAACAACATGCCGTTCAAACCGAAAAGATCCAATAAGCATCCTTAAAGTGAAACAATACATTGGCAGGTAAACAAAGGTATCAACAAATAGAAGAGAGGGAAGAGAACATCACCTTTCAAGTAACTCAGAATAGGTAATGGTAAGCTTGCCAAAGTTTAATGCAGTTTAAATAAGGAAATTAAGATTGTTTGGTATTGGACATTCATCGTGCACAGTGTTCCGAGTCAATTTAATCAGCGTTGCAGGTATAAAAAGACAAAATCCTTTCACCTTTATAAAACAATTAAAAAGTATAGAAGAGCCTACATCCCCCCAAAAAAATATGTCCATTTACGTCCATTTACGCGGGAGCTCAGGGTAAAATGTTATAGTGCAAGTAATGTGTATGTAAAGTTAGGTGAAAATCGGTTGAGAAATGTGGAAATGTATGCGTTCAGTGTTCCTAGTCAATTTAATAACCGCCGCAGGTGGCAGTCGAAATAAATAGACAAAATCTTTTCATTTTTTTTTTTTTTAATTTAAAAGTATGGAAGACCCTACATACAAATAACTATGCCCATTTACATCCATTTACGCGGAAGCTCTGGTCAAAATGTTATAGTGCATGACCATCCTTGGGACATAAGTGATGTAGAGTTTGGAGAAAATCGGTTAAGAATAGTGGAAATGTATGCCTTAGTCATTATACACACACATACTGTGATTTATATATACTACTAGCAAATGCACCCGTCCTTTCGACGGTTCAAGTTGCTTTGGTGGTATTTTTTCACTTTGTTTCAGGTGCCACCTGAGCTCAGCGAGCTGTTTAGCGTTTTTGATAGGAAGAATATAGCCTATCCGATGATAGGTTTGGCCCCGAATTTTGAACGTTGACATATAGGAGACTTCATGAATGGGTTTGTGACCGAATCATGTCATCTGGAAAGCAGAGTTACAAGCGCGAATTTTCTGTATAAATTGCTGCTAATCAGGTTGTTGACCAAGGGGTAAAGAGAGGAAAGGCTGAGGTGCGTTTTGCAAGTCAGGCAAGCAAACCTTTCCGTTTGAGCAGCATAAGCTACTGGATTCTCCAACCACTTGAAGGCCTTGCAAAACGAACATATTACAGACATAACCCCTGTAACAGTCTCTCAACGAGTGGCATAATCCTTGGCAGGATCATAGTTGGGCGCCTTTGATGTCCATCGACTACTCGATGGCTTCCAATAGCTGTAGGCAAGAGCCTTCCAGTGAACATTAAACTGAAGTCTCATAATCCGATGGTTATCGTCATCTACCAACATTGCGGCAGAAGTGGATGCAGCGTTGCGTGCCTGACGGATAGTACTCTCTTCTGGGGATTTTTCGGCCCTCGTAGCAGAAGTGCATGCAGCGTTGCGTGCCCGATGTATAGCATTCTTTTGTGGTAGAAGCATTGCGGAAAGACTAAATGAACATTTGAAACAACATGACGACAAAAAACTATCCTCATACTCATGCCAAAGTCCAACAAGGACGTACACTGTGTCAACTTGACATCCGCATTCTATCCAAGCACCCGAAGGACCCAACACTCAGACAAATACAGGAGTACGTCCTCATAAATGAAACATCCACAGTACTAAATAGGAAATATACGTAGAAAGTAGTCATACCCCAATCCCCACAGTTTATATTCACGCAGGTAGAGTTCTTAGTAAGCTGTTATATAGACGTATATATATGTGTATGTGTGTATGTGTGTGTATACGCACGTAAATGGATATGAAAGTAAACGGATAAACAAATAGATGGGTACATGGGTAACACAGACAAGCACACACACACACACACACACAACTGAAGACTGAAACACACGACCATATACACACACACTTCACACAAACACACACACAAGGACACATATGGAGGCACACATACATACATAACAGACGCACATACATAGTCACACAAAACCATACACATAAACACTCAAACATGAATATGCAGAATACATGTATACATGCAGACGTACACACGCATACATATACATACGCATACACACATACACTTTCATACATACATACACTTTCATACATACATACATACATACATACATACATACATATGTATATACACATGTACACTAACGCACACACATGGGCACGAACAAAAAGAACGCAGGTCTGATAACGGACAGAGTGAACGACTATTGAAAAGATTGCAAGACAATGTGTTGCATATAAAAAGCTTAGATTCTCGACCTCATGTCGAATTTATCGATTTTTTTCAGAACTGGGGGAACTTTTCAAAATTTTCGCTGCGTTAGTTTTGAATTATGACATTAGGCTATGTGTGTGTCAAGTTTCATCAGAATCGGTTAAAAGCCGTGGTCAGGGTGAGGGTACAACCTGACAGACACACAGACAGACAAACTGCCGTTTATATATAGAGAGATATTCATGGATCTTTTGCTTTTGATCGGCAGGTCGATAAATTATTATTTTTGTTAACTAAATACTTTCAAACTTCGGATACTGGTAGAATGTGTCATATAGAACAACTTTTATTCAAAAGGAAAAGACCCCATAAATACATACACTGTGGGGGCGAAGGTAAACAATACGCACACCCGGTGTTTAGGGTTAGGATTACGTTGAAAACGGGTGGTGTGTGTATTCTTTCCCCTCGCGATTGTGAGTGCGCGCGAGCGTATTCAGCTTTATGTATTTACACAGACATGCAGGAAGTAAATAGACACCTTTAATTTTCAAAATTTCCGTGTTTTCAGCGGTGTAGAATTTGCAACGTAATTATTCTTTTTCATTCCCGGTGTCATTATATTAAACATTTGCGAAGAGCAACCATGCCACGGCACAAAAAATTCAGCAGAACTGTTAGATTGGGCAATCTGAGGCTGGTCTTAGCCAGCGAAAAATTACCGAAAATCTTCAAATTCCTCTTGCTACTGTTAATAGAATTATAGTGCAATTCAAAAGCCAAGGAAAAGAATCAACAAATTCTTGTCCCGGCTGACCTGGACCCTTGGAAATGAGGCTTCACTGTTTGAAGAGAATTGTGGAAGACGAACCCCGTTCAAAGGCTTCTGACATTGCAAAACAGGTAGAAGTTAATCCAAGAACATGTGTTACATATCTGCATAAGCTTCGGTGTTATGGACGAACAGCTAGAAGAAAACCTCTCCTTCAACCAATTAATATCATGAAAAGAAAGAAATTGGCTAAGGAGATGTCAAAAAAATCCAGTTCATTTTCTCAGATGAATCCAGATTTGCATTATTTTCAGACAGTGGACGTGTAGGTAATACGACCGTACGTAAGGAGTTGGTGACAAATGCCTCCTTTAAAACGTTTTTCAGCATATTGAGTTAAGATGGAATTTCTTTACCAGTTCGTAAGTGAGGTACACGATAACAAATTCTATAACAAGATGTTGTGGACACGAGACAGAGGCCGGTTGGGCACATGTGCAGCGGTTGGGGTTTCAATGCTGTGTCGAGTCTCTTGATACAGAAAGTTCTTTCAGGTAGACTGTAGCTATTTTACCTCGGTGAAATATTCACAAACAGCGTGGAGTTTTAAAACCTGGTCGATGTTGATGTGTACATATTTGAAGTTGACGGTAGTAATGGCGACAGTGGTGTAGACGTCCTACGCTGCTGGTGTAGATTGGCGTCGTCATAGCTGAAGCAGAAGCATGGCTGGCTGGCTGGTTGGTTGTCTGTCGCTGGAACTGGAACACGGCTGAGGGATCTTTTCCTTTTGAACGGCAGACAATTTCTAGTTAACTAAACACTTTAAAACTTCGTATACTGGTAGAATGTGTCAAAATAAAACATTTTTTTCTCTTGGCTTTATTGAGAAAATTGTAATTTGTTTGTTTAACGTAGTTTAATTTTTCGAATTTTAACCAATCCTATGCTCTCTTTTGAGCTAAAATCATTTGCTGCGTCTAAAACCGAGACAACATCCTGTCACTAACCCTCAACCTAACCCTAACCCTAATTTTTTTTCTTAATTGTTGACTACTTCCGATGTATTCACACGATAACATAACGAAAACAGTTTTTATTCATGGAAGATTGGACTCCATGCTACACAGCGAAAAGGAATCAACAATGGCTGACTGAAAATGGGATCAGAAAGCTTCCTTGGCCGAGCCAATCTCCTGACATGAACCCAATTGAAAATCTTTGGAGCATACTAAATAGAGTTATACGAAAAACTTGACAGAAACCTAAATCTAAAGATGAATTGTTTCGATTTTTGCGTGAAAAGTGAGCAGAAATTCCACAAGAGACAATCGCAAAGCTCATCAGTTCAATACCAAAAAGCTGCAGCACGGGATTTTGTCAGTGAACTGGTCGCGATCTCAAAGCGACGAAACTATTTTGGCAAATTAAATTTAAATGTTAGAGTGATTCTAACGGATTTTGTGTGTATGCTTATAAACACCTAACCCTAACCCTAACCCTAAAATCCTAAAGCTAAAACCTGTATAAACGCACGAACGATGTCATAAATAACAGTGACAAATGAAATATACACCGCCGATAGTTGTTGTTGATAAACAACAGCAGTAATTTAATTCAGCTGAATATACGTCATTGATTAGTTGAAATTACCGAAATACGACAATTTTAACACGAAATAACTTCGTAAAGAGAAACTTTTCTCAACAACGCTAAGAGTAAAAGATGTTCTATATGACATATTCTACCAGT
>NC_042998.1:112951357-112963901 GCF_006345805.1 Octopus sinensis
AAAGGTGACATCAGCTGCCTGTTAAGATATCCTTATATTGATTACCACTTATTACTTAGCTGCTAAATAGGAAACGAGAGTGACTGAGGATAATCCTTCGCTGCATCAGTGTAAACCTGGATTTTGTGTTGGATTTCCACCGTATTAACGTATGTGGTTTTTATTGGGAATCTTTTCTTGTTGACATTTTATGTATTGATGTTTTTGGTTTTTATTTTCATTTTTTTTTTACTTGATGAACTTCTCCCACTACTTTATATTTTGTCTTGGTAATATCCCCAACATCTCAAGCCTTTGTGGCTAATAAAAGAAATCATCTTTGGTTTATCTTACAATTAGTACCTATTCATATATTCATACAAATTGCGTGATACAAATTTGTGAAAACAAGAGTCATTAACAATGTATTAAGACGCATTAATTGTATTTTCAACTACCCAAAACGGCAGTGAACTGGCAGTCCTTAGAGCATCAGACAAAATGCTTTGCAGTATTTCTTCCGATTCTATGTTCAAATCCATTTCTACCTCTTCTAGCGACCTGTCACTTTAATCAGTGCTCTCACTTCTTTTTGCCCAGTCTACCTAGACCATCTCTCATTGCTGTCCTTTCAGTTTACCTTCTTGGTCATGTCCCTCTGATCATATAGGCCGATAAAATAAAGTACCAGCTAAGTCGATGATATGGACTAATCCCTTCCCTTCAATCTCAAAATTGCTGGCCTAGTGCCTAAATTAGAACCAGTTACTCATATGTAGTGAGTACATATATATATATATATATATGTATGTATGTATGTGTGTGTGTGTATGTTCCTGCGCACGCATTCATAATTAAAAGATGAATAAATGAAAACAATGTAAATAAGAGCAGCGCGCACACAAACGCACGAGAAGCTACCATTTAGGTTGGGTCGGAGCCTCTTACAATCTCCATTACCTTCTCAGCCTCGTACTGAAACCTTGTACATCCAGAAGATTCTCTGGACATCCTCTTCTGCGCATTCCATTTTCAGACAATGCTAGACCATCGGTGAGGTTTTGACCAAACAGTCTATCATCTATATTTTTTTAATTTTATTTTAAATTCTGGCTCTATTTTTTTCTCCTCAGTTCTTTGTGCTAGTGTTATTACTGTATCTGTCGTTGCCCAGTTTCTTCCATTGTTTTTTTAGTTCCTTTCGGCAGAAAGCTTTCAATTGGCTCTAACCACAACGCGTATAAACAGCTAGACCTTTTACCCTACACCACTATATAGTCTAAATGCCTTTCTCTCTGCACCCGGTATGAAATGCAGCACTTGGATTACTTTAAGCTCTTCGAGGGTCATCGAGGTTCATCAACAACAACATGTACATGTAGACCTCACCGGACAACATATCGTCCCTGATATCACGGAGCTCACCACCTGCTCACACCATGCCATGAAGATTAGAAGCTAAGATCACTGTCGCAACTAATTTTCTTTGCCGTGACACTGCTGCATTATCTCATGGATTGGTACACAGACAGGTGGGCATGTGTGTAATGCACTAGTATTGCCTGTTTCCTTGGTCCTGAAAACCAGACTCATTTGACCTGCCCGACCAAGAGAAGAAACCTCGTTCTATACGTCATCTAGAGCCTCATTCAACTGGTCTTATGAGAATAATTGAAGCAGGTTTTACCTGTTCTTCGGTTATTCCCTCAGTTAAAGAAGCACTTGCTTTAGTGACTTACCACTCACATTTTTTACTGGCTGCTAACTTCTGACAGTTCCCTCTTGCAAAATGGTAGCAAAAGACATGTTGGTAATGTCTTCGTGTCCTGAAAACTATTGTTTTCGCTTGTAAAAATTACTTTTTCATTTGATAAAGTACATGGGTCTGGTTGTGTAATTGAGTTTGTTTTCTCTTTATATGTTTGTACTCTGTAATATTACTGAAATGCATGTAAACAAAAAATATATAAAAGAAAATCTTTTTGTGTACCTCAGGTAGGAAAGACTTCCTTACCAGTTGCACACTGGGGTCAGTGTCATCGACTTATCCTCTACTCTTAAATTGCTGGGCTTGTGTCAAAATTTGAAGTCAATCAAGTGGTTTGATGTTTTACACGCTGTGTTGCCAAATGAAAATGTTCAAAAGAAGTTGAATTTATACAGAAACATAAGCTTATTGAATTTACCAAATATGAATTGTATGTTTTTATTAACGATTTGCAGGCGTGACTTCCCGACTACATGTCCCCACGTTCAGCCCTATTGAGTAACACTTTGGGCAATCTTCTTCGGCCGACCAAAGCTTGTGAATGGATTTGGCAGACAGAAACTGAAAGAAGCCGGTCGTATATATATATATATTTATATATATATAAAAGCTTCGTATATTCTACCGATATTTTTGCCGAACCGCTAAGTTTACGCGGACTAAACACACCACCAGTTTCACGGTTGGTGCTGGAGCAAACACGACACATATATGTTGTTGGAGATAGGTCGTTTTTTTTTTCGCCCTTGCCCCCTTAATTAATATATATATATATATATATATATATATATATATATAATAAATATTAGGGAATAAATCCAAATTTACAGGGAAAAAATCAGATTTAGGATTAATCCATTTTATAGTAAATATTATAAAATATTATTAGAGACCCACTATTTTGCAAACCAAGGAAAGACTTAATCATACTAAATTTTAATAAATAGTCATAATTAAATTTTATGTATTGATATTTTCCTTGTTTGTTTTTGCCCAAATAGTGGTTTTGTCTCTAATAATATTTTAATATATATATATATATATAATTATTAATTTTGATAATATACATGTCTGACGTGAAAAAGTATTGATCTATACGTGCAAATATTAGTATGTGGACGTGCGGATCTGTTTTGTACGGATATGTACAATTATTTTATTTATGTATCTCGAGTATTTTGTTGACGAAGGAAATCTGCATGTTTTGCGGTTTTAATCTAGAAATTGGACCCAATTCACGATTAACGTGAAGTCTTTTTAGGGTTTTTTTTTCACCCGCTCGCCTACAATCCATGTTTATTTTTGGAGTTTTCGGTCGTATCTGAATGCCTCGGCACGTTGGAGATGGGTCGTTTTTTTTTTTTTTTCGCCCTTGCTCCCTTAATATAATTATATACTTATATACTGTAAATCCTCGAGTATAATCCACATCCCCCCCCCCAAATCCCTAGTGCGTACTATATACGAGCTTAAAAATGAAAAATATTCTCTAAGCCGGTCCGAGTCTCTATTTGCTGTCCGGCAATGTTTATTCAGATGCATATTGTGATGTCGGGCGCGAAAATACCTTCAGCTAAGCCTGAAAGCAATGAAGTCATAAAAGAATCATCCATAACTTGCAGTAAGCAACATTTATTAAAATAAAAGTTTTCAGAAATAAATGAAAGTGAATCTTCTGACGATGACGGAGATTTACACTACAGTGATGCTGACATGTTTACGGAGAAACAAATAGAACAGTTATTTGATGCTGAAAGTGATGTTGAATTTGAAGGATTTGAATAAATGTTTTTGCTTTTGTAACTGATAGGAATAAATATGTAAAGGCAGTTTACTTAATATTTATTTTTTACTGACATTATTACTGTTATTTCTTTATTTTCTGCAAACAAAATACACAAAAAAGCTACACGTTTGCATTGTTATATATGCAGTAATAATAAAGGACGTTACCGTATACATTTTTACAAACCAAGGATGTTATATAGACCTCCTTGACTCCAGTTAGAGAAGGGGTGCGTATTATACACTAGGCTTAGGCTTTTCAGAGGTACAGCCCCCTAAAATTCCCTTGCGTATTATACTCAAAGGCGGACTATACTCGAGGACTTACGGTATAATTATTAATTTAATATGCCGCCTAACTGACTCCCCGTGCCATCCGAACGTGGTCGATGCCAGTCTCCCCCACCCCCCGACTGGCTCCTGTGCCAGTGGTATGAAAAAAGCACCATCCGCACATGGTCGATGCTAGTGCCGCCTAAATGGCTCCTGTGCCGGTGGCACGTAAAAAGCACGCACTACACTCTGGGAGTGGTTGGCGTTAGGAAGAGCATCAAACTAGAAACCTTGCCAGATCAGATTGGAGCCTCGTGCAGCCTGATGGCTTGCCAGTCACCCCAGTCAAACCGTCCAACCCATGCCAGCATGGAAAACGGATGTTAAATGATGATATATATCGCCGCTTTAAAATATGTACTGGCTCGGTAATAGAAGAGCCTTTTAGTTGAATGTATCGATGCCAGGGTAATAAAAAATGGAAATAAAAATTATGGGGAAAATAAGTAGTAAAAGAAGCAAAGGGCATGTGGTGGCATAGAGAGAGTCTCAAGAAAGTGATTTCTGGTCGAAGTACTTGACTGCACCGAAGAAACTTCAACTGAACTGATACAAAGGTAGATTTTGCCTGGGTCTCACTCACATAGTCATCGATGGATAGCGAGCATATAACAACGTTGGTATCCTCAATGGTAGTCCCTACATGCACGAGGTGATTATACACCAACAACATTTTCTTGATCCTCAATATCATCCACAGTCAATATGTGGTTTAGACAGTTTGGGACATTAGACGAATTGTTTGTTTCATATCTGCATGAGTTTTTCTGGCATAATTCCACTGAGAAAAAGAAGATATTTGTTCACTTTCTGGCAGCAATCGCCAATCTTTATGCTGTATAAAAAGCTGTTTCTTTTATTACTTATCTCCCCTTAATTTTATTTACTTTTTTTATATAACTAAACTGGACAACCCTGACGTCGATGCATTTGACTAAAAATTCTTCAAGGCAGTGCCCCAGCATGGCTGCAGTCTAATGACTGAAACATGTAAAAGATAAAAGACAAATGTCTGTACCTGCCTTTTAAAATTGTGGTATTCTTTTGTTGTTGTTATGGGAAATTATATCTAACTGGTTTCTGCCTCCATTGAAACCACTTCGTTTGGATTTCCAGCTGTGAGCTACAGCCTGTTCATATCTTTTTATCTCTTTCATTTGTTTCAGTTATTTGACAGCAGCTGTGCAAGAGCGCCGCATTGAAGGTTTAGTCAAACAAATCAGCTCCAGTTTTTACACTTTTTTTAAGCCTGATACTTATTGTATCGGCCTTTTTTGCCGAGCCGCTAACTTTCGGGGATGTGAGTAAACCAACACTGGTTACCAAGCGGTGGTGGGGAATACACGCATGCATATACAACATATTTGCAGTTTCCGTCTTCCAAATTCCCTCTCAAAGCTTTGGTCAGCCCAGAGTCTATAGTAGAAGACACTTGCTCAATGTACCTTGCAGTGGGACTGAACCCAGAACCGTGTATTGAGAAAGAAACTTCTTATCACATAGCTAGGCTTACACCTATATATAACCATAAAAGTATAAACACTTACGTAAACATTTATTGGTCAATCAGTATTAGCTGTGAATGGATTTAGTTGGTCTGAAACTGAAAGAAACCCGTCACATGCGCGCACGTATCTCTATGTTTATCCCACACCACCATTTGACAGCCGGTGTTGGTTGTTTACATTCCCGTAACATAGCGGTTTGGCAAAAAGTGATCGAAAGAATAGGTATGTTTTTTTAAAAACTAAGTACTAGAATCGATTTGTTCAACTAAAGCCTTTCAAGGTGGTGCCCCAGCATGGCTGCATTTCAATCACTGAAGTAAAAGGCAGAAGAGAAGAAAGTCCTATCCTTTCCTTTACTCTATTCTTTCTTTATTATTATTTATATTCATCATTTATTCTTTAACTAGCATTATGACCCGTCGTTGCTAGTGCATGTATATATGTGTACATATTACATGTACATATATATATACAACTACACATAAAATACAAAATACAAAGTTATATCTTGATATCGCTAGTGATAACAATACTCAAAAATATATAAGAGACTGGAATTGTAGGCCTGTCTCTTGCAATTTCGATCAATTGTATCTTGTCCTCCCTCATGTATAGAAGTGTGGCTACAATCCAGCCTACCTCTACTTCTGGGGGGATATTTTTAATTTTTATCCGGGACATCCTACATCCCAGATATAAAGGTAAAAATAAAATATTTCCACTTTGCAAGGTTCAAGTTGAGTACTTCCTTGCACGCTCCGTTGACTCGAACCTTGCTTCTATTGTGGCAAATTTACCGCCTCTGGTTAGATACTTGATATCTTTCATAGTCGCACCAAGACACTTTTCAATGGTGCTTTCCTCCAGGTGTTCAAATCTTTTTTTCTCTACATTGTATACTTTATAGACAATAGTCTTTTCTTTAATTTTATTTTTTATTTCGTTTGGTAGTGTTATCCTAGATTAAAGTGAAAGTATCTGACATAAAATAGAGAAATGTTTTTGTTTTACTTTTAACACGTAATACTGAAATAGTGGAGAAGATATGATATTGCTATGGGCTCGCCCTAGGCAAAAAGTTAAAATTGTTTTTGCCGATGACACTTCCTGGACCCTAAGTAAGGCATGTGTAAAATTTGAATGAAATTGGTTGTGTAGTTCTCAAGTCTTAGAGAAACACACAGACAGACAGACACACATTCTCAGTTTTATATATAGAGAGATAATGCAGGACACATGCAACATACCGACACACACAGATGTTCTTTAACATTATATAAATAGACCTTTGTACATAGGTAAGCTATAGTCAATCAAATATAATAAATACATTATTTGTATGGATATTCTTGTCCACGAATGCAATCTAATTGATTATTACGTCACATAACCCTTTCTACTATAGGGACAATGCCTGAAATTCTTTGAGAGGGGGCTTGTCAGTTACATCGACCCCAGTGCTCAAGTGGCACTTATTTCATCAACCCTGAAAGGATGGAATGCAAAGTTGATTTCAGAGCAAATGAAGAATGAAGGGGGTATGAACTATTTAAGGAAGAATTAAGTGGGTATGAAGAAAGTGATATGAACTTATTACAAAATGACAATTGTAAAATCCAATTTTTTTTTTTGTATGATACTTTTGATTTACGTTTTTCATTTGTTTAATAATAAACTAAATTATAAGAATTAGGGAGGATAGTATTGCCAAAAATATTTAACAAATTGTGTAAATTGTTCCCGCCAATCTGTCCAGGATGATCAATATACTACTTAAAACCTCTGTAATTATACCAGTTAATTTATTGTTTCTCTCATGACCCTCAGAGTGAAAGGCTGATTATAGGATGCCTGTGTACTTTATAACCATGTTACATAGCAGTGATTACAGAAGACTTGTGAAGGCTTGAAAGAAATAAAGTTAGCATTCTCCATTGAGTGGGTAATGTCAGTGTGAATGCATGACAGAATGTAAATGATTTAAGAGGAAAGCTGTGTGTAAGATTCATCAGATGTGTGCAAGAGAGAAGACTGTGCTGGTTTGGTCATGTGATGCATATGAACAAGGACAGCTACATAAAAAGTGCTGAGCTCTAATTATAGAGGGTAGCTGTGGAAGGGCTAGACCCAGGAAGACGTGGGATGAAGTGGTGAGAAAGGATCTTCTGATGTTGGGCTTCAATGAGGAAATGATAAAGGACTGGGAGATGTGGCGATTTGCTGTACTTGATAAGACATGTTAAGCTAAGGAAAATCTCTGTCTTCCATGCTTACAGGCTTGTCCTTTCAGGTGCTGGCGCCACATAAAAAGCATCCATGCCAGTGCTGTGTTAACGTACTTGTGCTGGTGGCACGTAAAAAGCACCCAGCACACTCTGCTAAGTGACTGGTGTTAGGAAGACCATCCAGCCATAGAAACCATGCCACAACAGACAGTTGGAATCTGGACAGCTCCCTGCTAACCAGCTCCATGTCAAACCATCTAACACATGCCAGCATAGTGAGCAGACATTAAATGATGATGAAGATGATGACACTGATCTGCTCCATAACAACATTGCAGTAAACTGCTACCCACCAACACATGGGATATAGAAAGAAATAATTTTGTCTAATACTTGGATAATACCTGCTTACACAATACATTCAAGATTTTCCATTTGAATCATCTGTAGTGATTCACCAAATGCATTGGATTCTTACTGCATTCTGATGAATTATGAATTAATCTCAACAATGCAAGAAAGTTAAATGTAGTTTCAATGAATTTTCCTATTTTCATCTGTATTGTCAGTTTGCTCTTGTTCCAACAACATCAGGTTTTTGCTAGATGAACTTTCTGTATAGGACACTAGCAACTCAACTACACCATTCTCTGTGACTGCTTTAAACCCCCTATCATTTGCAAGTGTCACTGTATTTTCTGTTTGTAGAATACTTGTAAAGTTATGGATACAGTTAGGCTATATATTTTTCCAAGCATCATTCAAAGTTAAGAGTTTCTCTTCATCCCATGACTCTTTTAAGTTGGATATCTTCCAGAGGTCTCTATCTCCTTGTTAGTTGTTTGAAAGTTCGAATAATTTGTCTTCATGATAACTGTCACACTTTGATCCATTGGTTGGAGCTTAGAAGTTGTATTCTTGGAGATATATTTTAACCTTGCATTATCAGAAAGCTCATCAGAGTACAGTTGGTGGCTTGATTCATTGTCTAAAAGGAGCCGTTCTTTCTTGGGAATATTATGTCTGGCACTGTACCTTTCTACATCAGGACAAAAATGCTTGTAAACCACTCTTTGAATAGGGTTTTAGTCATCCATGCCTCCCTAATTTGAACACCATTTCAGAGGTAGACTAAATGTTCTGTAAAACTTGAAGGCCTTTCAATTTTCAGAGTGATAGACAAATAGGAGCTTTTATTTCATATTACCTTCAGTATTTCCTCTCAGAAGAAGCATCACATGATTTTTAGCTTTAAATCCTGGTGTTCCTTTTGCTTCTTGAGAAATACAAGTTTTAGGTGGCATGCACTTACAGAAAAATGTTAATTTCCACATTGTTTGTAAAACAGAGGTCCAGGATATTTTTGTGCCTGACTGGAGAGAGTATGAACTGCTCCATAAATAGCATTTTTGTAACATCAAGTAGAGATTCTGCTTGATTTCGCTCTTTGTTCGTTATTGCTGGGGTTATGTTGCCCTCAGGCCACCTGATGTTGGGGAAGTTGAAGATACCCATCAGGAATATAGTAATGACGTTGATGTTGGCGTGATTTATATATCTTTTATCTTTTACTGATTTCAACACAGGGCTGAGGTCATGCTGGTGCACCACCTGTAGTTACTTGGTGTTGTTCCAATATTGTTTTTGGTGAAATAGCAACGGAGCTGCTCTTCTTTGCGTCTCATGCCGCAATGTAGGTTCATCTGGTATTTCAGATAGAAACCTGTCCAGACATTCCTTGAAAACTTCCACATCAACACCGTGTAGAATGTTGAACAATTGCAGGCTCTTGAAACCCAGACTGTTGCAGTGATGTTTCCTTATTTTAGATGAGGAAGACAGGATCTTTGGTATGATGCAGTGCCATCCAGTTCGAGGATTGGTATAGTTGTCAATTCCAAAATTGGGAGCTAAACCCGCTAAGATCTTCCAAATATATATCACCACATTTCTCTCTCATCTTCTCTCCAGGGAATAGAGACTCAGCTCCTTTAGCCTCTCACAGTAGCCCATCTTTTGCATCGAGTCAAACTTCTTTGTGTATTGGTGCTGGATTGCTTTGAGTTCAACAATTTGTTTCACACTCTCTGGGGACCATAGTTGGGTGCAGTAGTCCAAGCAGCTGAGAATGAAGGTCTTCCATAGGAACAGCAGGGCTTCCCTTTTCCTGCTTCTGAATGTCCTCAGAATCCATCCAGCCACTTGCCTGCACAGTGTTGCCATCTTGGTAATGTGCATATGGAATATTGCATCATTGCTCATGTGAACCCCCAAGTCATGCACCAACTCTGATTCTGGGATCATATTACCTTCTGGTCAAGTGTATTCTGATTTTAGCCTGGTGTTAGACCAATAGTGGGATGCCTGAAATTTCATAGCATTGAATTGCATGTTATTTTTTGTTAGCTCACTTGTAGATTTCGTTCAGGTCTTTTTGCAGTTTTATGATGTTCTCTGGGTTCCTAACTGCCTGCAATAGTTTTGTATCAGCAGCATAACTGGTCAGATTGGCTGACTGTAACCTGGCGGGCATGTCTTAGAGGGCCATCACAAATAGTAGTGGTCCCAGTACAGTTCCCTGAGACACCAATAGACACCATGTACGGGCCAAAGGAAAGCATGGACATGCAGCCTACAAGAAACCCTCAGAATCTTTCCAGCTTGAACTTCCATAAGGCAAACTGGAAACAAATTGAGAAAGAGATCCTCAAACAAAACTGGCCTGAATGTCTCTCCTCGCCAGACATCGACGTGAAACTTCAACAATTCATGTCTGTAATGCAAGCCATATGCTACAAATGTGTCCCAGAGAGAAAGGCCACTGTACACAAGGACAAAATCCCCAGAGAGAGGAAAATTTTAATGAGACGGCGTACAAAAATTTCAAATCGCCTAAACAAACAATTGAAAGCAGTGAAAAGTCCCGCTTGAAAATAAAACTGTTGGAAATTGAAAAAGTCTGCAACTCTCCATGAAAAGGAAAGAGCAGACAAAGAAGCCTGGGCTATAGACAATATAAAATCTAACCCCAGAGCTTTCTACAGGTATGCCAAAGAAACAGCTACGGTGCACTGTAGGATAGGGCCACTCCTTGAAAAGGATGGCACACTCACAGGAAAACCAACGAGGGTAAGTGAAATACTGAATGAGCAATTCAAGAGTGTTTTCACTCCACCCCTTGGGCATTTCCAAATCACCAATCCAACTGACTTCTTTACCTCTGCAGATATAAAATCAGAGGCAGCGACAATAGATTACATCGATATAAAGGAAGACAATGTAATAAAGGCTATAGATGAAATGAAAACAGACTCAGCTACTGGCCCCGATGGATACCCGGCAATCCTCCTAAAAGTATGTAAGAGAGTCCTAGCAAGACCACTGCAGTTCCTCTTTCAGAGCTTCCTTGCAGCTGGCAAACTTCCAAGAAAACTGAAGGAAGGTAAAATATGCCCTATTCATAAAGGAGGTAGCAGAGCGGAGGCCAAGAACTACAGACCTATCTCTCTGACCTCACACATCAGCAAGGTCATGGAACGAATAGTCAGATGAAACTGATCACCTTCCTTGAAGAAAATGACTTGCTGCCCGACACCCAACATGGTTTCCGACCAGGAAGAAGCTGCTTAACTCAGCTCCTACAACACTATGACTGGGTGCTGAAACGACTGCTCAACCACTCAAATGTGGAAGTGATATATCTCGACTTTGCAAAGGCCTTTGATAAAGTCGATCATGGAATGATATGTCACAAACTGCGTGATCTTAGCATAGTTGGGAAACTGGGAGAATGGCTTCATGACTTTCTGAAAGATAGAAGTCAGGTGGTAGTAGCCAATGGCGCCACTTCCATTAACACGCAAATAGTGAGCGGTGTTCCGCAGGGCACTGTTTTGGGACCACTACTGTTCATAATGGCCCTCTCAGACATGCCCTCAGCCACGCAGAGAGCCACGATCACAAGTTATGCAGATGATACAAAAGTTTCACAGGTAATGCAGAACCCTGAAGACACTATGTACCTGCAATGTGAGCTGGATGAGATATACAAGTGGGCTGAAAAGTTTCAAGCTTTATGGTATCAGCATGCAAAACTAAATGCAATACCCAATGAATACACTGGACCCGGAGGAATTGCAATCCCAGAGGCACAATCAGTGCGTGACCTGGGTATTTACATGAGTGATGACGCAACCTTTCGTGTACATGTTGCTAAATTGGCAATAAAATGTAGACGACTGGCCGGATGGATTCTTAGAACCTTTAGAACAAGAGAACAAGAAACCATGATGGTCCTCTGGAGGACGCTTGTCCTAAGCCACTTTGACTATTGCTCTCAGCTATGGTCACCATCCAGTGTCAAGTTAATCACAGAACTTGAGGCGATCCAACGTAGCTACACAAAGAAGATAGCCTCTGTGTGCAGAATATAAGCTACTGGGAAAGACTCAAGAGATTAAAACTCTATTCCTTGGAGCGTAGGCAAGAAAGATATGCCATAATATACATTTGGAAGATCCTGGAAGGACTTGTCCCAAACTTTGGCATCGAGAATTACACAAATGCCAGAACTGGGCGCCACTGCGTGGTGCCAAGGACTCCAAGATGTAGGACAAGATACTGTGATAGCCTGGGCTTCCGAGGCACACAGCTCTTCAATATCCTCCTGAAGAACCTAAGAGACCTGCATGGGGTGGATGCAGATGTCTTTAAAATGAAACTGGATCTCTTCTTGTCAGGTATCCCAGATGAAGCAACTTCACAGCAGGAGGTGCAGATGAGGGCAGTTGCATCGAACTCTCTCATGCACCAAATGGCAGTTGCAAAAAGCATTCGTGAAGTAGTAAACCATGTAGCAACAACAATGGCGGTTGGCCCAGCATGGCCACAGCTCGTAGGCTGAAACTAGAATCAATCAATCATATATATATAATATACATATAAGA
>NC_042998.1:112971501-113006501 GCF_006345805.1 Octopus sinensis
GAATGTATTTGCTTAGATCTCTTCCGTTTTTCCTGTGTGTTAAACTAATACATTCTGTTGTTCTTCCACTTGTTTTTCCTTGTATATTTTTTGACCGCACATAAACCAAATCTATAGGCATAGCTGTGTGGTAAGAAGTTTTCTTTCTCAACTACATGATTCTAGGTTTAGTCCCACCGCATGGTATCTTGGACAAGAGTCTTCTATTATAGATTTGGGGAACCAAAGCTTTGTGAGCAGACTTGTTTGTGTATGAACAATGGAAACTGAAAGAAGCTTGTCATATATATATATATATATATATATGTATGTATATATTTATGAGTGTATGTCTTTGTGTCTGTGTTTGTCACCCCCCCCCCCAACCTTCCCTTGACAACTGTGTTTATATCCCCATAACTTAGTGATTTGGTAAAAGAGACTGATAGAATATGTACTAGACTTACAAAGAGTAAGTACTGGGGCCAGTTTCTTCGACTAAAAAACCCTTTAAGGCAGTGGCAATGAAACATGGACCGTGACTGCTAAAGACATATGTAAGCTTGCAAGGAATGAAGCTAGTATGCTTCACTGAATGTGTAATGTCAGTGTGCATACACAACAGTGTAAATGCCCTGAGAGAAAAGTTTGACATAAGAAGCATCAGATGTGGTGTGCAAAAAAGACAACTGCGCTGGTACTGTCATGCTATTGGAGATATGCTATGCTTGAGAAGACCTGGCAAGCCAAGTGAGACCGTAACCAAGGCCTATGCCAGTGCAGCACAACCAGCCCATCTAAGAGTACCCTTCAGTCGTTAGGCAATAAACTGCACTTGCAAAGACCTGTTGAGTTAAGTGAAGTCATTGTTGTGGTCAATGACTACCGCCTGACTGGCACGTAAAAAGCACCATTCAAGCATGGGCATTGCCAGTGCCACCTGACTGGCTCCCGTAAAAAGCACCCACTACACTCTCGGAGTGGTTGGCACTAGAAACTCTGCCAGATCAGATTGGAGCCTGGTGCAGCTTTCTGGCTTGCCAGCCTTCAATCAAAGCACCCAACCCATGCCAGCATGCAAAGCAGACGTTAAACGATGATGATGATGATATATTCATCATGTTGAATCCTTACACATTTTGTGTCTTGCTCCATTTTTTTCATTCTCTCTTTTTTTTTACCTCTTCGTCAGAGTATGTGACAGAATACTTAAGATTAGATTAGTGCTTCATCATGGGTTAGCAACCATTATCTCGACCTATGCCCCTCAGCCAGGGCTACCCAATGGACAGAAAGACTGATTCTATGATACCCTCTTGCAAACTACTGCGTTGACGAATGACAGGGACCTTCTATTTGTGGCTAGTGACTTCAATAGACATGTTGGACAACATGCCGGGGGGCTTCCATGGCGGCTACGGTTTTGGCTCCTGCAATGAGGAGGAAGCCAGGCTGCTGGAGTTCTGCGATGCAAATGATCTTATGGTTTGCAATACCAACTTCAAAAAACCTGCCAGTCACCTACCATTCTGGCAGACACACTAGCCAAATTGACTACATCCTCACCAGAAGAAGGGAAAGAAGGGCTGCTTATAAATGCCAAAACCTTCCTAGGCAAAGAATGTACCCCACATCATAGACTGGTAGTTATTGACTTCACAATCAGGGCTAAGTGGATGCCCAGAAGATGATCAGCATGGAGGAGAAGGGTCTGGAAGCTTAAAGATCCTGTAAATGGACAAAGATTTAGAGACATATTACTCGAAGACTTTGACGAAATAGAAGGGGATATAGCTTCACACAATGTAGAGGACAACTGGAGGTTTCTACGGAATAATCTGCTGAAGGCCACTGACCAGATCTGTGGATGGTGCAAAGTCCCCTCTCGACCCAAAATAACATGGTGGTGGAACAATTGTTGTTGACAGGGCTATTAGAGAAAATAAACGGGCGTGGAAGGACTGGAAGAATGGTGGTAGCAGGGAATTGTATCAGACTGCCAGAAGGGAAACTAGGAGGCAGGTTTATTTAGCCAGAGGGGAAGCAGATAAGAAAAAATTTGCCAATGTTCTGCACTGTGAGGACCAAAGACTTGAGGTATTTCATGTTGCAAGACAGTGTGTGAGAGAGAATCATGACATTGTAGGAGAGAAATGTGTTCGCATGGATGATGGTTCACTTGCACTAGATGAGGCTGCAATGATGGAGGTTTGGAGACGCCACTATGAAAGGTTGCTCAATAAAGAAAATGAATGGGAGAAAGAGAGTCTGCTGAATGTCAATCCAACAGAGGGACCAGCTATCCAAGTTGACAGTACCTTGGTAGATAAAGCAATTAAGAGTATGAAGACAGGGAAAACTCCCATCAGGAATCACTGTAGAAATGCTTAAAATATCTGGCAATGTTGACTATAGCCTAGTCACCCGTATAGTTAACCAGGTGATACACGAAGGAGTTATACCCAATGACTGGTGTAGCAGCATCATAGTCAACTGCTACAAAGGTAAAGGTGACGCTCTAGATACAAATAATTACAGAGGTATCAAGTTGTTAGATCAGGTAATGAAGGTCAAGGAGAGGGTCATAGCCCAACTAATTAGGGAGAGAGTCAGTTTTGATGAGATGCAGTTTGGGTCCATACCAGGGAAAAGCACCACTGATGCTATATTTCTGGTAAGACAGCTGCAGGAGAAATACCTAGCTAAAGATAAGCCCCTGTACCTGGTTTTTGTTGACATGGAGAAAGCCTATGACAGGGTCCCCCGATCCCTTATCTGGTGGTCAATGAGGAAACTAGGGATAGATGAATGGTTAATGAGAACTGTGCAAGCCATGTTCAGGGACGTTGTCAGTATGGTGAGGGTTGGCAACGAGTACAGTGAAGAATTGCGGGTGGAGGTAGGGGTCCACCAAGGTTCAGTCCTTAGCCCCCTCCTATTTATCATAGTCCTCCAGGCAATAACAGAGGAATTCAAGACAGGATGCCCCTGGGAGCTCCTCTATGCTGACGACCTTGCTCTAATTGCTGAGTCACTATCAGAACTAGAGAAGTTTCAGGTGTGGAAACAAGGATTAGAATCGAAGGGCTTTAGAGTCAACCTAGCTAAAACCAAAGTCCTAATAAATAGGAAGGCTGGCAAACCACAAATCCCTTCAGGTAGATGGCCCTGCTCGATCTGTAGAAAAGGCATAGATAGAAACTTAAAAAGATGTACCCAGTGTAATCTATGAACACATAAGAGGTGCAGCAATATCAAAGGAAGGCTAACAGGGAAGATAGTTTTTGTATGTGGCAGATGCTCAGGAGCAATAAACACTGAAAATGTACACAGAACAACTTCTACCACATTCCAGGGAGAAAAACTAGAAGTAGTTGATAGCTTCCATTACCTAGGTGATCAAATCAGTAGCAGGGGAGGGTGTGCTGAAAGTGTAGCCGCTAGAATAAGAATAGCCTGGACAAAGTTCAGAGAGCTCTTTCCTCTGCTGGTGACAAAGGGCCTCTCATTCAGAGTAAAAGGTAGACTGTATGACGCATGTGTATGAACCGCCATGCTACATGGCAGTGAAACATGGGCTGTGACTGCTGAGGACATGTGTAAGCTTGCAAGGAATGAAGCCAGTATGATCCAATGGACGTGTAATGTCAGTGTGCATACTCGACAGAGTGTAAGTGTGAGAGAAAAGTTGGACCTAAGACACATCAGATGTAGTGTGCAAGAGAGATGATTGCGCTGGTATGGTCATGTGGTGAGAATGGATGAGGATAGCTGTGTGAAAAAGTGCCATACTCTAGTGGTTTAGGGAACCTGTGGAAGAGGTAGACCCAGGAAGACCTTCGAACATAAGCCTCACCAAGGCAATGACTAGTGACCGAGACTTTTGGAAATATGCTGTGCTTGAGAAGACCCAGCAAGCCAAATGAGACCATAACCTCGTGACCTATGCCAGGGGTGTAACCAGCCACTTATGCATACCTTTCCTTCATTGAACACTAAACGCTACTTGTGAAGACCTGTTGAGGCAAGTGAAATCGAAATCAAATTCGATGACTGGTATCTGTGCTAGTGGAGCGCTAAGAGCACCATCCAAGCGTGATCGTTGCCAGAGCAGTTGACTGGCTTCTGTGCCGGTGGCACATGAAAAGCACCATTTGAGCATGATCGTTACCAGCGTCACCTTACTGGCACATGAAAAAAACATTCGAGTGAGGTCGCTGCCAGTGCCGCTGGACTGGTCTCCTGTACAGGAGGCACGTACAAATCACCATTTGAGTGTAGCCGTTGCCAGTACCACCTGACTGGCCCTTGTGCCGGTGGCATGTAAAAGCACCCACTACACTCTTGGAGTGGTTGGCGTTAGGAAGGGCATCCAGCTGTAGAAACTCTGCCAGATCAAGATTGGAGCCTGGTGCAGCCATCTGGTTCGCCAGTCTTCAGTCAAATCATCCAACCCATGCTAGCATGGAAAGCGGACGTTAAATGATGATGATGATGATGATGAATCCTTTCTGTTGAAGAGCGCAGGCTCAAAAAGTCAGTCTTTTCTAGTCTTCCAGTGCATTAAACTAATACACCTGCTTGTTGTTCCTTCACTTGTCTTCGTCTTTTATCCTCTGTATAATTGAACTATGTATATCTATGTGTGTATGTATAATTTATTTTTTATAGGTAAATTTTTTCTTTATATAGAGGACACACCGAAGTGCTCAAGACATTTGAGCCATAGGAAAAAATAATGATGAGAAACAAAATACTGGTTACCAATAAGCATTAAAAATTATGTGCACAAAATCATACAGTAAAAATATATTGATATATAAATGCATTAAAAATACATTAAAAAATATAAATATATCGATACAAATACACTAAGATTATACAAATATTTAGACCTACTTAGAATAAAAGCAATATTAAAAATATACAAATAGAATGGGTGGAGTATTTGTGTGTGTACATATATTGAATCTTCCGTATGTTAACATGTACCTCCTTATGACAATGTAAGCTTCATTTAATCAAGATAAAATTGACCTGAAGGATAACCAGTGATGTACACCTCGCTTCAATATTTTCCACTTTGGAGGTTCCACTCGCTATGAAACGTATGTAGTCTAGATTTTATCTAATCCATTCTTTAAATCTTGTATTTAATTCGCATACCCAGCAACCTTGGCTACCTCCCATGAAATTTCAAATAATAATTTTTTTTTTCCAGTTTATCGTACTTCGATATAAAAATAATCCATGAGCTCCCGCTTCAATAAACCGCTATTGTTCGTGATGGTTGCTTTTTATATTTCTACAGATTGCTTGAAGCTCACCTTCTTGCTACACCTCGGTACTTAGATCTTACATGTATGCACACACACATACACAAATATGTACCGCAATAGGGCACACCACCACAAGGAACAAATACAAAATAGCTACTGTCCCAACCACCGCAATCATTTTTTAAACCTAATACACAAACACAGAGACACAAGATAACACCAGACAGGCAGGAGGAACCAAAAGTGATAAAAATTATCAATCTAACTCATAGTGAACTAACAGCAAACCAAATCAATATACTCTCTAAAGGACTCAAGTTTACACCCACCCCACAACACCCCAACCACAATGAAATGAAAGAAGACATCGCAGAATTCTGTAGAAAATTACGACTTGCTGAGGAGCTATACGACAAACTCAACGAGGTCGAATCATTGGTTCGAAATAGAAGTAACTATACCCCCTCAAAAGGTAAGAACAAAACTCTTGATCATTTCTGTGAACACATCTCGAATTACCCATATCAACATATGCACAAACAAAAACACAAACCAAACTTCAGCAAAAAAGAATGGGCTGAACTGAACAAATTAAAACAAGACAAAGCAATAACAATCAAAGAAGCCGATAAAGGGAGTGCAGTTGTCTTAATGGACACGGTATTTTATCTAACTTTAATACTATCCATATTGGAAGACACAACATATTATGAAAAGGCCCAACACTACAGTCAGCAGAGAATAACGAGATAGCTAAAATCTATGTTAAACCTATACAAAGAAGGGCTTACCGATGAAGAATATGACTTCATGACCAATTTCAAAAGTAAAACCAGCCAATTCTACGGTATTCCCAAGATACACAAAAGTGAGAAAATAAGTAACACATGCAAGATAGCCACATACATAATAATTAAAATCCCTACTCCTAATGTCCTCAAATTGAGACCTATAATAGCAGGTCCCACATGCGAAACCCACCACCTCAGTAACTTTTTAGATACCCTCTTAAAACCATTCCTCAAGCATGTCAAAAGCTATATAAGGGACAACCTGAATATGCTCAATTATCTTCTAGGTGTTTGAACAATAAACAAAAACACCCTACTAGTATCCTTCGATGTAGTCAACCTCTATTCCAATATCCCCTACAACCTAGGAATAGAGGCAATTCAATTTTGGCTAGAGAATTACGCCAACGAACTCCCACATCACATCAAAAAAGAATTCATGATAGAAGGGCTAAAATTCATCCTGGAAAATAACTACTTCGCCTTCAAAAACAACTTCTACTGACAAAAATCAGGGACTGCGGTGGGTACGCAAATGGCCCCCTCCTTTGCTAACCTAGTCATGGGATATCTAGAAATTAGACTTTATCGTAAGGTTCTAGAAAGATACAGCAGCCCATTCTCCCTCTACATAGAAAATACCTGGAAGAGATACCTAGATGACTGTTTCATTCTTTGGCATGAAAGTATAGAGAAACTTAAAGAATTCCAAGCACCTTTTAAATGGACTTGACGTAAACATTCAATTCACGATGGAATATAGCCAGCAACAACTTTCCTTCCTCAACGTCCTCATTAAGAAATCTAACAATGTAATAGAAACAGATATATACTATAGATTCCAAGCAATATCTACCATTCAACTCATACCACCCCAGAATGAATATCCCCTTCAACTTAGCAAAAAGGATATGTACTATAGTTTCTAATGCAAACACTAGAGACACATGACTACATGAACTAAAGGATACACTCATCACCAGGAACTATCCACCTTCACTAATTGACATATGCTTTCAACGTGCCCTTCTACTCAACATCCAGGAACTCAGACATCCCAAATTAAAGAAACATTTACAACCAAAAGCCCTACCATACATCTCCACACACAACACTCTCAACAATGAAACTTTCGACACCATCCTCCAAAACATACCCCTACTAAAAAAGGACCACAGAATGAACTTAATCCTCCAAACACACACCATCATAAAAAGCAAGAGACAGCCCAAATCTATGAAACGTCTCCTAACACAAGCCCGAATACGCTTAACAACACAGAAGCCGTCAGTAAAAAAATGCGGAAGACCCAACTGTGGGATATGCAACTATTTAATTGAGGGATCAGAGTTCTTCAAACAGGGACAACGTTTCACGGTGATAAACAACTTCACGTGCTTTGGAGAACCTGATATATGCACTAACCTGCTCTGGGTGTTTAGAGCAATACATAGGCCAAACAAAAAGCAGTCTACATAAAAGAATGGCTCTGCACAGATCCCAGATCAAAATTCCCCAAAACAGAAAAATAGCATTCAGCCAACACACAGACATTTGCGCCAATAACAAAAATTCAAGATTCAGAATTTTTCCCTCTACCAATTCAGGGACAATACAACATGGAGCCAACGAATTAGTAAAGAGACTCTCTTTATTACAAAATACAGACCCCTTTTGAACGCATCTACGACAAGTGATATATTCACCATGACCTTAGAATAACACAAATACACACGCAAATATTAAAAATGACACACTCAAGAGATTCCCAAGAATTCATTAAAAATAAGTCCCAATCACTGCTATAATCCATAAGGTGCCAATTTTAAGTCATTTGAACATTTATCACCTCACTACATTCCTTCTTATTCTCCCTTCTCTTTCTTTGTCTCCTTCCATAACTTTACCACTATTGCTGTTTAGAATCAGTGGGTCAGGGTATTTTCGGGGCAGCTGACCATTCAACATACTACACTCCCACATTCTTCATCTTCTTCTTCCCTATCAAGAATTCACAACGACCTCGAACCTACAAGAGAGACAGAAACAAGGAAAATGCCACTTGTGTTTGAACACTATACAAATATTCTTTAAAAAAAACTTTACTTTTAATTTTTCCAAATTTAATTGTTTTCCATGCTTACAGTTGAAAAAGTCTCAATGACTGAAACTGGTACTGAAATGTTTTTTTATAAAATTATATATATAGAGAGATGTACTTGCATAGCAAGTGACCTGATCTGAGATCGTGTGCTGGAACGAAAACAATTGCAGCATGGTAGGTGTTTATAAGCCATGTAAGAAACACACAAAAATCGTTAGATTCACTTCAACATTTAAATTTAATTTGTCAAAATATTTTCGTCGCTTTGAAACTGCGACCTGTTCACGGACAAAATTCCGTGCTGCATTTATATATATAAATTTTAGCATTTTCTATCTTGACCTTTTTTTTTTCCCCATATATATATATGTTTGTGTGTGTGTGGTACTATTTAAGAAGAGTGGTCCCGGTGCGCACACTCGCGCTAGCTAGTCGTGACTAGTCGATCCTACAACGACTACCTAGCAAAGTAAATAAAACACAAAATAAGGATCCACTAGTCACGACTAGCTAGCGCGAGTACGCGCACCGGGACCACTCTTCTTAAATAGTACCTCTATATATATATGCAGGTAGGGCAAAATGAGTAAGATTTACTACCTTTTTTACTGAGAAAAATGTTTTAGAAATGTGCACTGCCTAACAAAAAATTTATCAGCTAAACAAATGACTTTCTCGAAAAACATCGTAACATATTCAAAACATTATTTTAGAAAATTATCACCGTTCTGTGACAAACTTAGCTGGGGTAAAATGAGTAAGACACGATACGGTAAATTTGCTTCAGAATTTCACTGTAAAAAGACTCACACAAATCAGTATCCATTCTTGGACATCAGAAGTGCAGCAAAAATTAAAATATCTAGGTTTAATGGAAAATGGCACATGATTTGAAATTAACAAAACCCGACTGAACCTAAAAGCTCAACGTGAAATGTTCCGCGACCTGCTTGCGGTCTCTTTTTGATGTATTTATTACGTACCATACTGTTGAAGAGAAGAAATTATGGGAATTAGTCATTACTTATTTTGCTTCAATTTAAACTTTTTTAAAATGAAAATTGTCAAATTAAAGATTAGTGTAGGAAAAAAATGACTTTGAATCCAATAGAGAAAAAGAATATTGACTGTTAAACATAAAAAATTATTCAGATATATTAACATCAATCACAATCGGGTCAAAGTTTGAGGAAACATTTCTTGAAAAAAAAATGTACTTGTCATCTGATGTTTCAAATTCTCTCAATTTCACTTCCAAAGATGATACAATATAAAATGATAATGTAATGGTTTCAAACGAGAAATCAAATTACTTGTTTTGCCCCACTATATACACCGTCTCGCACGCACATCTGTATATATGTGTGTGTGTGTATGTATATATATATATATATAAATACGGCAGTGTCCTAACATGATCAAAAACTTTAAAAAGAGATAAAAGATTTACACATACGTATGTATGTGTGTATATATATATATATATATATATATATATATATATTAGTCCCTCATATTCACACACTTGTCCTTTTCTTTATTTTATACGTTTGTTTGCAGTCTGCTTGGAATTTCACTATCCGAGGGTTAAATACAGTTCTAGAGTCGCGTAAAATTTCAAAAACATCTATTTCCTTTGACAAATAAACCAGACTTTTAAAAACCTTCAGAAACAAAGACCTGGGATATGCGTTCCAGTATATTTGAAACTGTTCACGTCTTTCTTGGTCTGGCTCGAACATGTCAAGTAGTGTCGCTTCAAATTCCTTCTTTTCCAAGTCAGTTTCTGCTATCTTCCACAAAAGCTTTTCAGTATGAACCTCGCTTTCTTCAACAACAACAAAATCCTTGCACAAGTCATTATTATTATACACGAACTTTTTGTAAGTTTCTGCTGATGGTAAATATTGGAAAGCAAACTTAATAGGGGCATTGTTTAATATGTCAGTGATAACTGACATATCCAGGCCAACTTCGCTCGTTTTTCTGTACTGTTGAAGCGAACAGAAATTTCCAAGATAATCGAAGTAACGTTCAGGAGTTTGTTTCTTTTCCCATCCGAAAAGTTGCTCTTGGTGCTGATCCATCCACGTTCTCTCGATGTTATCCAATTCGTTGTAATCACCAATTTCCGTTTGTGACCATTCTTCAAACTCCTCCTTAATTTTCTCAGCAATTTGAGTCTTAGCTATGTTGAAAAATATTTCTATCAACGTGTAGACTGTCTTTTCGTCTCCATTATGTCTCGTAATAATGAAATTTACGAAAAGAGTTAGAGCCATTTTTGATATATTTAAATAGTGTTCTCTTTCTAAATCCCAAAGTATATCGGAATCATAAAACATATTAACTCCAAGTTTCACAACGTCTTCCAGGTTATTGAAGTGTTCCGAAAGATCTCTCAAGCGTTTTTCTGTAAAGAATGCAAGTGAAGTAAAATCTTTTGGTAAATTTATACCTTTATTTTGATTCCAGTATTGTCCTCCTAAGTTTTCTAAACTCCTTGGATTTTTCTTCCAAAACAGTTTTCGAAATCTGTCCATTGTGACGATCTCTCGATTGTGACCCGACATGATTAACTTTGCAAATTTGTTAGTTGTAATTTGCTGAGATAACGAAGAAATTCGAATAACTTTGGGATAAATTTAAGTTATATTAAACATAAGTTTCCTTACGAATGCGGAAGTAAAATTGATGGTTGCAAAAGCGCCGAGCCTCAGGAAAAAATGCTTTATTTACATTTACACTGTGAGTAGGAATCCTACCGAGGTAAACTCTCCTTTTATCCGTTTTGAGGGTCAATAAAATAAAAGATCAGTCTCGTACTGTGGTCGATTTGGCAAGCTGGAAGAGTTCTTAACGTCGGTAAAATATTTAAGCGGTTCAAATACCACGGAAGTCAACTTTGCATTTTATTCTTTCGGAGTCAGTAACATACTTGAGTTGTTTTAATTAACTAACCTGAAAAACTGCAGACCTTGTACTAAAATTTTAAACAACTAATATAATGAAAAACAACGAAAAAAAAAAACTTTTACGGTATTTACTTGCAGTAGTGGGAGCAGCAGCAAGTTTAGCAGTTTAAAAAGTTATGACAGCCGTAGTTGTAGGGTGAAGATTGAGTTATGTCCCCTGAATCAGACACTTCAAACGTTTTTTTTTACTCCTGCCTCAACATTATTGCTTTATCTGACAGCAAAATGACCGTGAAACAGAAACGGAATAAATATCATAAAGCTTCTATTCAAAGGCACCTATGTGTCGTATATTTTCGTCAATCTTTTTATCATTACGTCGAGATACAATCGCCGAATCCAATCTACAGTGGCACAGCGAAAATTTACTAGGTATTCCAATATTTTTCCCTGAAATTCTTATTTGAGTAGATGTACACACTTCAGTGTATGCATCGACGGCATACTCAGACACATACATAAATCATATACATGCATACATAGATACATTACATCCCAACCAGAAGGGTATACTTTCGCTATCCAGGAACAGGAGTTAGCTACTAAATACCTGATAAATAAGAGGGACAAAGATAGCACCTTTATAAACAAGGAATATTCGTGGAACACCAATAAAATCATGAATTCGGTGCAAACGTAACAGACCTGATATTATTCTGTGGGACAAGGATTAAAAAGTTATGCACTATTGTAGAGGTCACCTGGGGTGATAGATGTAAAACAAAATAATAGGTTAATTAGGTTCGAGTTTTATTTGTGAACTGCAGTTGTTTTGAATTTACTGCAGAAAGTGGTCTCCATCTGTGATGGGGAAGGACGCTAGGAATGTGGCCTGTGTGCCAAGGGGGTGGGTAACCTGAAAAAGTTTGGGAACTACTGCACTAGATGGTACTTCCTCCTCACTATTCAATGGTGAACCCTTAGATTTACTGCAGTTTAGCAATATTACAAATTAGTACCCACCCTAAATATTCTGAAGCCTAACCCTCCCCCTAGACACCAAAGTCTGGTTGACGATATCTCAGTGATGCTATTTATATTTCCAATATATGGAGCGATTTACCTACAAGCAGAGAAAAACACCAACATTGCTTCTTTATGGGTGATCTGAATATATCTGCTAAGAATACAGGGATGAAGTTTGGCAAAGTTAAATCTTTTTATATTGTCAGATTAAAAGGAATATTAGAGGGCTGAATCCAGCATAACGTGCTATACAGACGAAGACCCCTTCGAGAAACGAGAACGCAGTCACACCGCTACAAAAAGCGCGGCATAGAAATAGAGGTTGAAGAAAAAGACCACAGACTACGACATCACATGTTAGAGAAATGCAAGCCTTACTCTTAACAGCAGTAGCAGATGTAAATTGTGCTTTAAGGACAAGAGACGGATACTTAAGAAATCTCATGTCTGGGATGTATTTTTTTTTTTTGCCAAATCAGATATGTTTACGCTTTATTTACATTAGAAGTAGAACGTCAAATACTGATATTTAGCTGCTGCAGAAAAGTCGATCCAACTTCTGCTCCCTCCTTCCTTCCTTCCTTCACGCATTCATTACTTCCTTCTATCCTAAGCGCCATCTGCTTTTCTTTCGTTCTTTTTTCTTTTCTTCAAGCCCCTCCTCTTTCGTTTGTTCCTTTACCCTTTCCGTCTCTTATTCTTTTTTATACATTACTCTCACTCCTCCTCTCTTTTCTTTTCCATTTGACTCTACTTTTTCTCCGTCCCTCTACATTTATAACTTTTCATTTGTTTACTTTCTTTTAAGGTGAACATTTGGGTTACGATTTTATCCTTGTTTACTTTCTGAGAGATTTTCATTCAACTTTTATTACAGCGACCGGATCGGATCTTTTCGGTTTGAACGGCAGTTTTTTCTAGCGGCGTCATATGAAATTGTCACCCATAATTATGACCCTAGTATCGATCTATTGCATTTCAATCTGTTTTAGGGTTAGGGGTGGGGTGAAGGGTATCTTTTTTTCTTCACAAATGTAAATAAACCCAATCTGTTTCTTAAACGAGGGACATATTCATACGGCACAGAATGTTTTTTACCTCAATACACGTCATTGATTGGTTGAAATTGCAGAAATTGGAAAAAAGCAACAAACATCTTACAAACTATAGAATTTTCTCAATAAAGCCAAGAGAAAAAGATGTTTTATAGACACATTCTACCAGTATACGAAGTTTAAAAGGGTTAGGGTTAGGGGTGGACGAAGGGTATCTTTTTTCTTCACAAATGTAAATAAACCCAATCTGTTTCTTAAAGGAGGGACATATTCATTATGCACAGAATGTTATTTACCTAAATGGAGGTAATTGATTGGTTAAAATTGCCGAAATACAAGAAATTTTAGACGAAATATGTTACAACCTATAGAATTTTCTCAATAAAGCCAAGAGAAAATGATGTTTTATAAACACATTCTACCAGTATACGAAGTTTAAAATTTTTTAGTTACCTAGAAATTATGTTACAAACTGCCGTTCAAAAGGAAAAGATCTGGAGTTGCTAGAAGTAACAGTCAAAATATTGTTTAAAATAGACATTAGTTTTAAAATTTCAAGAACGATAGTTTGCAATACACTCTAGGATTTTATAAAATAAATCTTTCTCGTATCTCCTTCTCCACATAAATTCACAAATATAAGAGTCAACCATGCCCAGATACTTTCAATTTGTCAAGTGTGAGTCTCATCCGTTATGCAAACGAACAGTTATAGAACAAGTGGTGGTTACACTCCTTGTACGCATGCGCAGCATCTTTGGTAACTATAGAAACTAAGTTCTTCGCAATCACCTATGGAACACGTGGTGCTTCTTTGCTTCGGTTACTAAAGAGAAAGATTTCTTTGCCACGGTGATGCCTAAAATACTTCTGATTGGTTAAAATACCCAAATTGTAAAAGCTAATAACTTTTTAATTATAGGTTTATAGGGAAAATAAATGGATCTTTTCGGTTTGAGCGGCAGTTTTTAAAAATAATTTCCACGTAACTAAACACTTTTAAACTTCGTATACTGGTAGAATGTGTTTATAAAACATCTTTTTCTCTTGGCTTTATTTAGAAAATTCTATAGTTTGTAAGATATTTGTTTTGTTTTTTTCTGCAATTTCAACCAATCAATGACGTCTTTTGAGGTGAAAACATTCTGTGCCGTATGAATATGTCCCTCGTTTAAGAAACAGATTGGGTTTATTTACATTTCTGAAGAAAAAAAGATACCCTTCCCCCATCCCTAACCCTAACTCTAAAGCAGATTGAAATGCAATAGATCGATACGAGGGTCATGATTATGGGTGACAATTTCATATGACACCGCTAGAAAAAACTGCCGTTCAAACCGAAAAGATCCAATAAATTTCATTTTCATAATTAGTATACAAATCTTATTCCATATACCAAATTTAAAAGCAGTTGGAGCAAAATCGTAAACAGTGACGAAAACCACAAAGATCCCAAGTCACAAAAACTTTTCGTATGATTATACACCTAAATCAGAATTGGGGGGAAAAAAAGTTAACTGTGTAAAAATCATCACTAAATAGCCAGCGGACACTTTTGACAACATTCAGTAAGGAAGTTGATGCAACAACTGAAGCCAATTTTGTTATGTCATGGAATATTGTTCATGCTAAACACCCATATTCTGATGGCGAATTTGTTAAGAAGAATATAATTGAATTTATTGCTGTGTTAGATCCAAATAACACAAGACTTCAGTGACTAATAGCATAAACACCAGTTTCACGCCACACTACAGAGAGGCATATTTCTCATATCAGTGCTGATGTTGCAGGCAAAATGCAAAACGATTTTTAAAATTTTCTTACATTCAGTTCTCTTGGCGAATTAACAGACATACAAGACAACCCACAACTGACAGTATTTATTCATTATGTTTCCTCTGATGTAACTGTGAAAGAAGAGATGTTGGACTTTGTGGCATTAAAAGAAACAACTCATGGTGTTGACATTAAAAATGCGCTAGATAAAACCATAACAAATGCTGATGTTCGACTGAATAAACTCGTCAGTGTTGCAACAGATGGAACCCCTGCAATGGGAGGGAAAAAATTAAGATTAATAGCACTTAATGATCCCAGATTTCCAGAGTTTCTCCCTGTTCATTACATTATTCATCGCGAACACCTGGCAGCCAGATACTTCAAGTATGAAGATGTTATGAAATCTGTCCTTGAAATTGTCAATTTCATACGCTTAAATGAGAAGACTCGCCGATAGGTCAGAAATTTTATTGAAGAACTGGATCTTGAAGATAAACCTAGTGGTGTCTCTTTCTACTGCATTGTTAGGTGGCTGTCAACCAGCAATGTCTTGAGAAGGTTTGTTAATCTGTTGGAGCCAAGTGCATCAACTACTATTGGTATCAAGTCTATTCTCCTCATTGACCACAACCTTCATATTTCCCACTTCAAATCATCATAGTTGTTTATTTTTTTCTCATTGATCCATTTGTCACCAGGGCATGCTATGTGGATTATCATGCACGTTCTTTTTTATTCACTGCAACAACGTCTGGTCAGGTGACCCCTCTGAATCATTGCATCTCACAGGATTTTGCAATTCTCATTCTCGGTGACTCCTTCAGGGGTTACTCATACCACGTCTTTTGCTCTTTGTAGGCTGTAGTTTCTTCAGAGCTCCCAATGGATCTTTCTTGCCACATTGTTCTGGCGTCTTTTGTATTCGCGTTTTGCCAATTTCGGGCATTTGCTAACAATGTGCCATACTGTTTCACCCCTCTCACCACACATTCTGCATTTGTCGCTGTCGGTGGTGTTGTCTATTCTGCACTTCACATAATTGGTCCTTAACGCTTGTTCCTGAGCTGTGCATATGAGTGCTTCTATCTCTATCTTCAGGTCACTCCTCCTCATCCATAGCCACTGGTTTTCTGTATCTGTCTTGGCGTTCACGTCTCTTGTAAATGGACCGTACATTTTTCTCCTTCCATGCTATTTCTTGTGTGTGTGTGTTCATTTCTTTAAACTTTTCTTTCATTACAAATTCTCAGTTTTGATGACACCAGACTTTTTGTATGTTTCAACAATGTCTCCACGACATTTTTTATATACCACCCTATGCTGTTTTCCTTTGCTTCGATATAGTCCTGGCAACTGACAAAACTTCTCCCACCCTTTCTTCTTGACAAAAACAGTTTATCGGTGTCACTCTTAGGTTGGAAGGCTCCGTGTACTGTCAACATTTTCCTTGTCTTTGTATCCAGCTTCATCACTTCTCTCTTTGGCCATTTTATAATTCCTACTTCATACTGAAGTGATGCTATCGCCCATGTATTAACTGCTTGGATTTTGCTTCATCCGGTCAATTTTGAGCGCAACACCAACCTCAGTCTTTGGAAATATTCCATCCTCAGTTGTTTCATTTCTTTCCCCATTATCTCGTTGAAATGTAGTACACCTGTATTTGTAGCCTTCCGTTTCAATTTGTTTAATCAATTCTCTATTCGGTAATTCTATCCCTGCTAGGGACTGTACTTTTCCTCTTTTTAGATAGATTATTCCGCACTTCTTGAGTCCAACTTCCATTCTAATATCAGGACTAAAACAGTGGACTGCATTCAACAAGGAACTCATTTGTGTCACATCTTTGCCAAACAGTTTCAAATCATCCATGAAGTGGAGGTGGTTGATTGTTTGGAATTTTCCCTGTAGTTGGTATCCCAGGTTCATTTTCCTAAGTACCAAGGTCAAGGGTATCATGCAGAGAGCAAAAAAAAAACGACGGAGATAATGGAATATTATTATTATCATTATCCTTTTCTCGTTATCACAGGTTTTACTGGAGCTCCTGGAGTCTTGCATGCATAGCGGGCTTGCTACGTGCAACCTACAGTACCATACTATTCACTCTTTTCAGCTATCTAATACTTCCCTGATGATTCTGGCCATGCCAAGGAAGCAAGCCTTTTGTAACAGTTCTACTGGGCATGATTTCAATTTCTTTTATATTCCTCTTGATGCCTTCTGATACTCTTCCCAAGGACCCAACAATAATTGGTACCATCTTCACCTTCATTTTCCATAGCTTGGGTATTTCGTATTTAAGAGGGTTGTATCTATCTATCTCTTCGCCCTCTTTCTTGACTATTCATGGGTTAAAGGGGCATTCAACATCAACTATATCATTATTATTATTATTATTATTTCACATACGCACAACAGATTAGACTGCTGGAATAGAAAATTTCCTAATGGCTACAAGTAACCTTAGATGCCAAGAATACAACTAAGTATTCTAGCAGTCCCTAATAACATTGTTTTCTGGAGCTGTACCAAACTAGGTTTAATGCTTATTTCCTCTACCCATCTGTTCAAATCCTTACGGATAGTTCCTAATGCACATATAACTACAGGAATATAATTTACCCACATTTTTAGTAGTCTCTGTAACTCAATGGCTAGACCTTGGCACTTTGCTATTTTCTCTATACCTCTCGTATTGACTTTTCATCATTTTGGGACTGTAAAGTCAATTATCTGTCACTTTCTATTCTCCTTGTCTATTATTACTCAATCACGCCTTCTAGCTTCTATTACACCGTCCGTCTGAATGTTGAAGTCCCTCAACATCTTATATTTCTTACTATCTAGTACTTTACTAGGTTCATGTTCATACCATTTATCAGTATAGTCAAATTCTAGCTTTCTACATAAGTCCAAGTAGATTACTCTCCCTAGGTCATCTTATCATTTCTTGTATTCTTTCTCTTCTATCTTGCTACATTCACTTATCATATGAGTAACACTTTCCTTTTTTGAATTCCATAACCTACATTGGGCATCTACCTAGTTTTTGTCTATCTTAGCTTTTATCCAATTAGTCCTCAATGTTTGAACTTGTGCTGCTACTAACAAACTCAACCTTCCTTCCTGCAACCATAACCGTGTCTCAGTAATACTATTTCTTGCAATTTTCTTTGGGAATCTACTATGCAAAGCGTTCCCCTGCCAGTCAGATAATCTTTCTTCTTTTTTTCTGTTTTTTAACTTCTTTTGGCTTTTTGGTTTCGCTATATTTTACTGTGACTCTAACAGCTCTTAATAAAATTTCTTCACTATTACCTACATAAGAGGCTATATCTACTCTAGCTAACTCCACGCAGTCTTCTACTGATTTTAAACCTCCCCCACCTTCCTTTCTAGGTAAGTATAATCTTGCTACTCCTGCCATTGGGTGGAGTTCTCCATTCATATCGAATTCCTTCCTAGTTTTCCTGTCTAGATTTTCTAATCCAGATTTTGTCCAATCTGCAATAGTTGCTGAGTATCTAAGTAATGATACTGCCCAATTATTTACACCCTTCACTAGATTCGCACCATTTAGCTTTGACTTCATTAATTTCCTCCCTCTTCTGATGTACTCCTCAATTTTCGTTTTTAATTCTGTAGTTAGTACTCTATCAGATTCTAATACTCTTCTAGATACTTATAACTTTCCTTCTTTCAGTAATTTTAATGTCTGGCCATCTGGTAATAGGATGCCTTCACTGTTGACTACCTGACCCTTTTTCATGACTAATATTGCACAAATTCCATGCCTATATCTTTGCTGAAGAGTCTTACAGTTTGTATTAAGCAATCTATCTCTTTTTTATTCTTACTAAAAAGCTTCAGATCATCCATGTAGAGCAAATGGTTTATATTTCCTTTACTATTTCTGAACTGATACCCGTTCCTTTGCCTTCCTGAATACTAAACAGAGGGGGATCAAACACAAGACAAATATTAAAGGGGATAATGAGTCCCCTTGGAAAATTCTTCTTTTGATATTAACTTTCCCCAAGACTGTATCACCTGATTAGAGATCTACTTCCCATTTCTTCATACTAAATCTAATTAGTTTTCTTGTCTGTTATACTGAATATACTCAAACATTCACTTATCTATGAGTGTGGGATTATGTCATAGGCTTTCTTAAAATCTATCCATACTATTGTTGGATTTTTTTCTAGCTTTTACTTCATTTAGAATTGCTTTGTCTATATATAATAGATCATGCGTTCCTCTAGCCTTCTTCCTGCAACCTTTCTATTCTTCTGACAGTAAATGTTGGTTGTCAAGGTGCTTATAAATGCTTTCTAAAAGCATTCAGTCATACACAGGCGAGACAAATCACTCCACCTTCCATCCAAAATTTTCTTTATATTTGTAAAAAATCTATGTTCGTTGATGTTATTGTATCGAGGTGGCTATAATAAATCTTTCACAATGGAATATCCTGTGAAATTCATTCTTAGTTTCTTGAAGTTATTTCCCCATGTTCTTTGATATCCGCTACTCCAATTAAAAATTAAATTTTAATTTAGGGTTTTTTGTTGTTTTATGCTGTTTTTCAGTGGTCCACCACTTGAATTTTCCTAATCACTCAGCCATACCTGCACCCTTATTGATATCAATTTCTAATATTGGTTCTGCTTCTATGATTTGTCAGGAAATAATATTGGTATTATTTTCACTTACCTAATCGCTCCTTGTGAGATGGAAAATAAAATCAATTTCGGCATGAACACAAAGAGACATGTTTAGATAAATATTGATTCCTAAAAGAAGACATCTCGTCTCGAATCCAGGTGAAGGATGTAGTTGATAGATTCTTGTTGCTGTGGATGCTGCTGCTGCTGTTGTTGTTTGTGGTGGTGGTGGTGGTGGTGGTGGTATTTAACTTCTGGTCAACCCTGATTGAACAGATTTGTGATTGTAGGCATTCTAACCATGAATATTCCATCATTTTCCTAAACAGAGAACACCCAATACCATATAATTTTGTATGCTCTTCTTTTCTAACACAATAGGGAGATTTTGAGAATAACCACGTACAGGTTCCTTTGTTGGCTTGACTCAGGACACGTTATTTAAACTTTATGTCAGCTCCGAGCTGACCTAAGATCAAAGGCATTTCAACCTTGTCTATCCAATAATTTAAGACACAGTGCATCCAGGGCCATGTTGCGTTGGTTTACATATTTAAGACAGCAGAGTGTGATTTAAAGAAGATTTTTTTGCTATTTCTGTCAAACATTCACAACACAGATGATGTATTTTAATAGTGTTCTAACAACTAAATAGTTTACGGTTTACAATATTATAGCATTTAAAATAATTTTGTTATTCAGTTGGTTGATTAAGACAATTGATACTTCTCATTCACAATGCATGGCAATAAAAATAAAGGCCTGGAAGCCTAATTAAAGAGGAAGTCAAGCCAAAAACGGAACCTCTGAGTACTCATAAAACTTGCTAGAAATAGCTGCCAAAATTCTCTCAACTCACACTATCTTTAGGAAGGAAAGATTATCTTTTGTTTAGACATTGGGTAATGTGCTCAGAGATGCACAATGTCTGGACAAAACATAGGATAATCACGGCTTGGATGCCTTTGTGATTCTGTTCATTGACCCTTGACTAAACAACAACATTTTATATTATAGTTATGATATATATATATTTTTTAATTCCTCACTTTCAGTGTTAATAACTTTGGGATCAATAGATTTAAGCTTCATTTAACGCTGCAGAAGTAGATTTCTTGAATCAAATCTTTATCTAGTACACTGTAAGCATACATAAAGTTTATGGATTGGATTTGTTTTTACCTCTTAGTAGAATTGGACGAAAATTATTGTTTAAAAGAATACTTTGAAGACGTATATGTTATATACAAATTAGATTGTATTTAGATTTTGACACTTATGTTATAAAGTTTTGAAATAAAAGTTGTAGTCAAGCATGCTAACTAATTTCATTACCGTCTACTTGTTTAAGAATGTCTAAATGTGAAAAGGAAGTAGAGCAAAATACTAAGTAAGGATTCGAACCCAACCGCAAGATATTCAGTTTGGGATTACGATTAAGCAATCACAGTTTCATTCGATTGATCTATAAATCGGTCAATTAACAGGAAGCTTTGGCGTGACTTGGTTCTTTGGATGATCTAAAAGTCGCCCTTTTTTCGCAATATAAAAACCGCTTGACACCTAACTAAGCCAGATGGTTTCGAGCATTCGCGTAGACCACCTTGGGCAAACACAGAAGGCAGACCGCTTATACCAGACCACGTCAGACATTCGGACAGAATACCTCGAGCAAGAAACGATTTCGGACACATACGATGGATTCCAGTTAGCCTTCTACAAGATACAGCGTGGTTCTCTCCTCCTAGTCGGCGGTTATATTATCAGCACTTTTCTTTTGTAGACAGTTAACGCAGCAAATCATATCCAGCAATAAATATGTTAAAAGTTCGTGAGTCGCTTCATTTATTATACGCGCAGCCAGCTAGACCACAGGATGATGGTCTTTAACAAGACAATACATACCAACAAACGAACATCACAACAATGAAGATCAAACATCCTTAGGTCTCTAGTAAGGACCACGATGAAAAGTGTCGTATAAAAATAATATTGAACAGATCGTCAACTTGTTTAAGAAAAAGCTAAATTCGAAAGGAAAGTAGGCAAAAATGTTAGTAAGGAATACAGCGAAAAATGTCGCTCAAAAACACTATTGAACAAACAGTATTTAAAATTATGGCGGCTGCAAATATACGTCATAGGAAAATTGTGACGTTGTGAATTGGACTGTAGACATACTGTATGGAAAACATTAAGAATTGGGGGGAAAAGGAACGGGTGTTACATCACCTTTTCTATGAATTAGTAGTTCGTTTATTTATTTATTAATATATTTTTCTTAATGTAATTACCAAAATGCCTTCCCCTCAGAGAAAACGAAAGGTAACACCGTTTACCACACTGCTTAATTTTGTGCCTTATAAGAAACCACTGAATTATGTTCATTCTGACCTAAAACAAAGCACGAAAAGTAGCACAAGAAGTGGAAGCAATCAACCTACATATCGTCAAATTCTAAGTGACCACAACTATTCCTTGATAAAATCTTTAGGTGAGTTTTTTTTTTTTTGTACGAACAAACCTATGTACAATTCAAGAACAAACTTCTGTACATTCACAACGCAGTCATGTGTTCAAATGCACACACCTTACACACACAAACACACGAATATACGCACAAGCACATAGTATGTACACATGTAAAAATACAAAAACGTATTCTAACATACAGATACATTAATAAATAAAAGAATGCTTGCGCGAATGTACACATGCATATAGACATGCACATCCATCCATACACACGAATACACACATTTGTTTATATAATCATTCAACTACGGTATATCAGAATTTGTCGCTAATTCAATTCTTAACCAAATGGAAAACTAGCATTGTTGAAGAGGACTAGTCACTAGCTACATTTTGGCATTAAAAAAACTGAGATTTGGTCCAGTTGAAAAAAAAAGTTTACATCAAAATTTGTAGCTACGTTATAGGAGAGTAAGTAACGCCACCAATCAAGTTTAGATCTAAATAACTTTTTTTATTTTAAAAGCAAAATATATTTATTTTAGATTCGATGATTGAAGAAAGCATGAGGAATTTTATAGTTTTGGTCCCATGCAACAAAAATTTGTATAAAAAATGTTGTAAGGTAAAATATCACGAAAAAATATAAGTAAGGCAAAGTGTAATTAACTTTTTTTATTTTAAAAACAAACTATAGTTTAATTAAGCTTAAATGATAGTGCTTAATTCAAGGAATTTCATGCAATGCAGTTTTGAAAGAAAAAAGTTATGAGTGTTTTTTTTCTCAAATTTGAGGGTGATAATATAGCTCTAGGGGGCTTTTAATATATATATCACCGGCATCATTGAAGTGAGGAAAAAAATTATCAACGCCACTGCTAATTGACACATTTGACACATCATTAATTAGCATAGCCTGCAAAAAACATGGGTTACATGGAAAAATACGAGCAAGAGAAATAATATTCTTAAGATTATAAATGTGGAAAAATACAGGACAGGTTATTACACTTGGAAAAATTCCGGACAAGATATTATATCTGGTACCATCATTTTGTTAAAATATTGACACACTAGAATACTTAAAAAAATTCATTATGTAAAAAATAGGCATAGGGTCAAGACTAAAAATGTGAAAACTTAGGCAATAACTCAAGCAAATCTTACTGTGAATTTGTTCTTATAGGTAGATTTTACTGTAGACAACGCTATTCAAAAGAAGATTTGTTTTTTCTAGCTCAGAGCTGAGAAAACTAAAAAGGAGAGTACAGGGGACGGTCGAAAACGCCAGCTTCTGTATGTAGCTGAAACGGGAAGACCAAAAATGGCTTGAAAGTCATAACATGCTGGCAGGAAAATAACATCACTAGGTGAGACAAGCTAACACTGAATTAGCATCGCTGATTGACAGGCGACGGTCTCGTTTAGAAAATGGTCAGTTAAAGTTGAGACAGTGTCACGTGACGACTTGTTGGGGCTGCCTGCTGGAGCCTGGCAGCAGGTATTTAAAGGGAAAGAATTTGACTAGGTAGTCAGTCGCCCGCTGAATCTCGTTGACGCTACATCGAAGAGGCCAGGGAACAGAAGAAAGAAGACATGCACCCAACACCAGAGCTGAAGGGTGGGGCGCCACGTCAAAACGGTAGAGGAGTAGGGGCCGGTGGTTCCTCCTGATGATGTCTTGAGCTACTTGGATCCTATAAAGGAGCTGTTGTGGTAGCAAGCCACGAAATACGGTTGAAATTCCTAATTTTTTTTATTATTCTATTTATTGTACTAAATAATTATGTTCCACTATCATTTTTTACAACCTATTTTCAAATTTCTAATTTTTAATTAATAATTTAAAAAATGAATTTTTTTAAAGTGCAAAAAATATTTTTATTGAGTTATTTTTAATAGAAGTTACAAGTAATAACAAATAGAAGTAATAACTTGTAATAATTTTTTTTGTTTTAATAAAAGCTGATATTTTCTAAATCTAAATATTTGAAATTTTACCTTAGCTGCAGTAGTTTAAGTAAACATTTTCTTGTTCTGTTCTTTACTAGATGTAATAACTTGTCCTGAACTTTTCCAGATTTATAATCTTAAGAATATTATTTCTCTTGCTCGTATTTTTCCATGTAATTATATATGCGTGTGTGTGTGTGTACGTGAATGATATGTATGTTATCGGCCACACATACTTGTCGATAATGTTTACTACACTTGCAGTACTTCTAATTCATACTTGAACATATATATATATAGTTGAAATTTACAGAAAAACAAAGGACGAAGAGAGGTGTATGAACAACAAGCAGGTGTATTAGTTTGACACTAGGGAAAATGAGAGAGTCTTTTACGTTTCGAGCCTTCGCTCTTCAACAGAGAGGAATAAGAGAAAATAAATAGAGAGAATAAGAAAAAAACTTGTGGATTTAGCGGTCAAGTTATATATATATATATATATATATTGGATAGGAAAGAAAGTAATTTCGGTTTTTTAGTGTGAAATAAAAGTCATTCATTTTTCATACAAAGAATGAACTTTAATATATTATATATTTTTTCTTTTGTTCGATGACCTTTTGCCATCTTTCTAGCAACTTCATGATTCCGCGCTCCTAGAACTTCTGGTCCTTATCAGCCAAAAACTGAAGCAAGTGTGATTTCAGGTCATCCTCATTATTGAATGTTTTACCATTCAAAGAATTTTGCAAACTTCGAAATAAATGGTTATCTGATGGTGCAAGGTCAGGGTTATATAGTGGATGTGACATCACTTCCAAACCAAGCTCCAATAATTTTTCACAAGTTAGCAAAGACGTGTGTGGTCTAGCGCTGTCGTGGTGGAACACAATTCCTTTATCATTTGCCAATTCTGGCCGTTTTTCTTTGATTGCATCCTCCAGTTTCATTAGTTGTTGACAGTAAACATCTGAATTGATCGTTTGGTTCCTTGGAAGCAGCTCAAAATACACAACACCTTTGTAATCCTTGCATGCCCTATTTTTTATGCATTTCAGCTTTCGATTGGTTTGTGCTGGAACATGATCGTTTTCGATTAATGTTATTGTAGACAATCCATTTTTCATCACCAGTAATTATTCATTTCACAAAAAGGTCGATTTCATTGCGTTTAAGATGCATATCGCAAATATTGATTCGTTGTGTTAAGTGAATCTCTTTCAATTTATGTCGAACCCAAATATCGAGCTTCTTAACGAATCCGAGACATTTTCAGTGATTTTCAATTGTTGTGTGTGATAAATTTAACCTCTCTGCAATATCTCGCACAGTCATATGACAATCATATTCAATTATGGCTTTGATTCGGTCATCATCAACTTCAGTAGGTCGATCAGAACATTGGTCATCTTTGAGTGAAAAATCTCCAGAATGGAATTTTTTGACCGTTTCTGACATGTGCGTTCTGTTAAGCCATCAACACCATAAGCTTAACATATCTCTGTGAGCCTCAGCAGCTTTCTTGCCTTTATGCAAAATATGATGAACATGTTCGTTTTTGCTCTTCATGTTAAAATTAATACTGAAGTAGCAGCTGTAAACAAAATTACATGCAATTTGCTTCTGAAGTAAGCTAAAAGTAACGGCTATCAAATGACAAAAGGAAAAAAATCTTAACCTTGACAAAAGTCATTCAAAAAAATCGTAACTCTCTCTATTTGCGAAAAACGAAATTACTTTCTTGTCAAATCAATATATATATATATATATCTTACTCAACGAGGGTATATTGAGAGAAAAGTATAATACTATGGTAGTCGTCTTCAGAAGATATCTCTTTTAGATGTATAGTGCTAAAAAACACAGAAATATCAATAGCAGACGAAATGTGTCCAGCAGTGGTGGTGTAGTTGCTAGATCAGGTGATTTCAACACATTTGTGGGTCATCGGTAGCAGCTATCCACTATCACCGCCTGTTTAGACAATTTTCGTATCAACTGATGTATAGAAAAACAATGAGAAATCAATCACTGGTGTCACAAAAAGCTGGCAAGTTGGGTAAAAATTCGTTATTAGCAACTAAAGCACTATTAGTACCAAAAACCAATCTGTAAACTTACTTAACGTGAATGTACTAAAAGAAAGCCACAATACTGCGGTATTCGTTTTAAGAAGGCATCTGCTATAGATGTATATGCATACACACACATGAATGTTTGTGCATGCGTATGTCAGTCTGAATGTATGTATGTATGTATAAATGCATGTATTAAAACAAGAACAATAAATAGAATTTATACTAATTTCTATATAGTTAAGTCTAGAGAGAGGAGCTGTGTGCATGGCCTTAACAAGCTTTTTGAGACCAGTGAACTGAAGTTGTTAACGTTCCGTTCTAACTCTCACAAATCAACGACTGCAGGAAAGATATGTGAGAGGATGGGTATATCCGATGATTCAAAGAGAAAGACCGGACTGAATAATGAGCGCCAAACAACTGGGACGGAGTGTGACAAAGCTTGGAGAAATTGCACCAGACAGCTCCGAGGAGCCGTGAGAAGGAACAACACGTCTATGGGTAACCAACTGGAGTTTGTCTGTGAGTGATGCTAATCAATCAAATGACCTTTCTTTGGATGCGATCTAGGTCGGTCGGTGTGAGTTGCAGTAGAGTGCCCTAGATGTGGGAACAGTATTCCTTTATCAGTTTCACTTGAGCTTCATAGAAGTTGATAGCTGATGTATTTTCTAGATCTGAAGAGAAAGGCCAAACTTAGAGATGTAGACTATATGTCAAGATTGTGCCTCCTTAAGATATATTCCCTATTTGCAAAAAAAAAAAGAACGGGCAATATACCTAAGAATTTGGTCAAATAAGGCTTAGACATTTAACCCAGTAAAACAAAAACAATTAAAAAAAGGAACAAGAAGGAAGTGAAACAGCTTTAAATTATATATATTGTGATCATCAATTTTACTTTTATTTTCACTTTTCATTTAGGATGTAGTGTGGCATATTTAAAATAGTAGATAGCACCACTATTTAGATATTTATAGCATAGCTAGGGTAGTAAATTGAACTATTTAGATATTTATAGCATATTTAAATATGCTATAAGTTAAGATAGTATTGACGTACTTAGAATCGTAAAGGTTTAGTTTCCTTACCTTTGGCTTCGAGAGCCTTTAACGGAGTTAATTCATTTACAAGCATTTATACAGAAGTCACGTTTAGCTCCCAGCCCATGTTTTTTTTTTTTTTACCTGGCCTTCAGCTGTTTTAACTGTGAGTCAGCTGAATTAATATCACCAACCTGTGGGACCTACAAAGGTTATAGGCATTGATCTTTCTCCTCAACTAACTTATAAATTTAAAAGATGGCTCCTAAACCGGTCAAATGTTCCAATAAATCGAAACCCCAGGTCAAATGTTTCAAGAAATCGAAACCCCAATCTCAAGTGCAAAGGACCGAATATTATGACAATTAGGAATAGAAACGAATATAAAATTATTCTCGGTCCCGAAAATGTTCATAATAGTAGTCAGAAATATTTCTAGGAATTTGCGTTGTTGTGGCGTTGCTATTTGAGTCAAAGTATAACATAGTTTGTAATTGATTGATACTTCCGAACTTTCTGAGCAAACAAAAATTTAATCCAACATTGTTATTCTACAAATTATTAACAATAATAAATTTTATAATGACATATATATTTTATTAGCTATGAAAACTTGTCTGGTTCGAATCACTTGCGTGCTAGAGTGTGTGCCACCCGGGGCGGCCTTTCCGTTTGCCTCCCCCCGGACTCCACAAAAAGCACATTGCCTACAGCAGACCCAAAAGTGGTGCTGCCCGGAGCTGTAATTTTTTTTCCCACGGGAGTTCCGGACCCCAGTAATGAACTCATTTGGATACAGCCCATCAGAGCTCCTCGTGACCTTGTCAGGTTAACAAACACACTCTACCAAGTAAACTCAAGACGAAGATCGATGTTGTAAATCGACCGATCGCCAAGTTATGCCTGATTTTAGAAAGAGACAAGTAATTAGATAGATTTGCATCTATACCTATTATCGGATTTTGTTAGGGCCCCATAAGGTAAAGATGTAGATGGGAAAAATGTGGATAGAGGGTAATGTGCTAGCAACCCTCTTCCCTTGCTACTTTACAAAGTGAACAGCACAAATAACTACACAGAGGCAGCCATGGTTGAAACAAGAACAACAACAAGCATTCTTAAAAGAGAAAAGAAGTATGATCATTCCTTACCCAAGAGATCTTATATTATCGTCCATCACTTGTTATGCGCTCATTAATTAGTTTGATGGTTGAGCTCTGATTGGCTGTGTGCAAATGAGTTGTTCATAACTGGAGTCCGGAACTCTCGTGGAAAAAAATTTCGCGCTCAGGGTGGACAGGCCCTACCACCACCACCCCTTAGCTATGCTAGTAGTTCGAATTAACCACCTATTCATCTCAAGCGACGTTAAAGAGTTTTTCTCTTTTTTGTATTTCTCAGAAAATTCTTTATCATCTTGGTTCTTATCAAGTTCACGCCTGAAATCATGTAATCTTTGAACTGTTTCAGGACTGCCGCTAGTCACAGTGCCGTTGCTCACTTCTACGTCTTAACTAACCACTATCATCATTAGAAATTATATCAAATTTCTGTAACTGTCGATTCGCTCAGAATTTTTCTTTTCTACAATTAATAACAATTACGTAATTTTAAATTTGATTACCATCTGATATCTCACATTTATTAAGTACATTACTTGGTTCTCTCCTCCTTGACAGCACCCTTTCTTAACAGATACCAGTTTCTACGAATCCTTTCAAGAACAGATGATTTCTTATTGATGACAGACGTGATTTCAATTGTGATTATTACGGTTAACATTTCCTCCCTTCCTCTCTCTTATCTTTCTCTCTCACATACACATTCAAGCACACATATACACACATGCACGCATATACGTACGCAACACATACACGTACGCACGTACACGTTCCTATACACATACGCACATATACACACATACACGTACGCACATACACACACTCATGCACATACACACTTAAAGACAGACTGATAGACAGACAGACAGACAGACAGACAGACAGACAGACAGACAGACAGACAGATAGATAGATAGATAGATAGATAGATAGATAGATAGATAGATAGATAGATAGATAGATAGATAGATAGATAGATAGATAGATAGATAGGCAGATAGATTGGTAGTAGATACATACATCGTAACGTATAATCATATATCAAAGCTTTCTCTATCTTCGGAACAGTGAAGACAAATCATACATCTTAAGTGTGGTTTTATACACTATATTTTGAAATCTGTTAGTGATTTTCTAAAGTGATACAGGAGGAAATAGATACTCTTCGAATATCACTGGAAATTTTTCATGCAATCCAATAGAGTTCACAATTTTGCTGTTCTAAAGAATAAAATGATTGTTGCTAAATATGTGGCTAGCAATATCTATCTAATGTTAGGCTCTCAGACATTCTTTAATACAGTTGTAAAAGTCTACTGGTCTTTAGTTTTCAATATAAACTTTGATTACGTCTTGTACATTTCAGTAATTCACAAGTCTTTCCATTGTGCCAGTAGAATACCTTCCCTTAATGACTTATTGTACAGGATAGCAAAAGGATGATTATGAACATAAGTTAGTTTCTATCATAAGTATGAATGTCACCAATCCGGATTAATGCCTTATCTGTGAGTAACACCTTATATTTCATACGATATCGATATCAATTAAGGTTGTTCTTCAAACAGGTAATCGTGGTTGAGTCATAAATCTTTGATTCCGGGACATTTCTTAGGAACTGGTTCGAAGAAAGTGTTTTATTTCCTGGAGAAGCAGCGAGGCATATTCGGAAATTTTAGTCTGGTCTTCAACACAGATTGGATGTACATTCAGAGAGATATGGAATTCTATTCTATGTTTGAGGTTATATTCATTTCAAATCTACGAGCAGGTTGCGCTATATTAATTAGATCGCTTGTTTAAGTACAGTATAGTAATAGATTACAAGTATGAATACAAAATAGATGACATAGACTGATAGCACAAGTTAGTTGAGAAATATAATACTCCAGAGACATCATCTGTATGAAAGACAGAAATTAAGTTAGTGTTAACAAAAAATTAATGCAAGGAACACTAAAAAGCTCAGTCTGAAAATCCCGGATTGCCACAGTTGTGTATTTTTTAAATACCGTATTTACACAATTGTGGAAGTTTTAAAACTGCCCTGCTTGTCTTGCTTAGTGTCCAATTAGTAAGACAACTAATTGTTTTTATCGTCTTTCTTTTGTATTAGACTTTTCCTGATAGAGAGCCAGGTTCATCAAATCCATGTGTATCTGTATACTATTGCTGTTTAGTTGATTTGACATGCAACACTCTCAAAACAGTGTCGTATCAATAAATATCTAGTCCTATACAAAAACAGCTTTCGAAATGAACAGGGAAGGGAGGGAAACCTGAAAAAACATTGACTGGCCTCCACTCAAAAGGTTCCTGAATAGGGGTTGTTTAATGATGTTGAACAAAACACCACCATTATTATTATTATTATTATTATTATTATTATTATTATTATTATTATTATTATTATTATTATTATTATTATTATTATTATTTAAGGCGGTGAGCTGACAGAATCGTTAGCGTGCCGGGCAAAATGTTTGACGGCATTTCGTCCGTCTTTGTTTTGAGCTCAAATTCCGCCGAAGTCGTCTTTGCTTTTCATCCTTTCAGGGTCGATAAATTAAGTACAAGTTGAACGCTTAGGTCGATGTAATCGCCTAACCCTCTGCCAGCTGGTTTTCGATGCAACGTTCGGGCACCCTTTATCTCATATAAATAAATGCGAAAACTAATTTCTGTGTGTCAGTGTGTCATACTTTGACCCCCTCTCTCACTATTCAATGACACTTCGGATCTTTACCTTTTCACCGACAAATTTAAAAATTATTTTTTGTAACTAAACACTTTCAAACTTCGGACACTGGTAGAATGTGTCATCTCTTACTCTTAGCATTTTTGAGAAAAACTTATATTTAGGAAGTTATTTCACGTTAAAGTAGTCGTATTTCGGTAATCAATGCCATGTATTCAGCTGAATAAAATTACTGTTGTTGTTTGTCAACAAGAACTTCCGGCGGTGTATATTTCGTTTGTCACTGTTATTAATGACAACCCTAACCCTAAAACCCTAATCCTAACCCTAAAACCTTAACCCTAGCCCTAAAACCCTAACCCTAAAACCCCAACCCTAACACCCTAACCCTAAAACCTAAAGCTAAAACCAGTACAAACGCACGAACGATGTCATAAATAACAGTGACAAACGAAAAATACACCGCCGATAGTTGTTGTTGACAAACAACGGCAGTAATTTTATTCAGCTGAATACACGTCATTGATTGGTTGAAATTACCGAAATAGGACAACTTTAACGTGAAATAACTTCCTAAATATAAGTTTTTCTCAACAACGCTAAGAGTAAAAGATGTTTTATTAAAAGTCGTAGTGTTGGTGGTGGCAGTGGGTGTAATGATAAGAGAGAGAAAGAAAGAGTGGGTGTGTGAGGGAAAGAGGAACTAAACACTGAATTCATTTTCTTAGTACCACCACCGTCGCCACCACATCTGTCATTCACCATTCAGACTTCTGACGCCACCACCATCAATACCTTTGACTTTTCCGCCTCAACCATCACCACTCTCCACTTCCCCTCCACCACTATCACCACTGTCCACTTCTCCACCATCATCACTGTCCACTTCACCTCCACCACCATCACCACTGTCTTTCACATCGCTTACTCTAATCGTCTCAGCTACCACCACCACCGCCACCGTCATCACCGCCGCGTCTGCCTCTATCACAACTGCAGCTCATACTATTACTATCACCCCATTACCATCACAAAAAGACTGAATGGTGTGTGTGTGGCAGATGTGGTGGCGATGGTAGTGGCACTGCTGTTTATTATGCAGCTTTGCAATAAGTTCTAAATTATATTGTTTTGATGAAAATTGTTCATTGCTTGAAAAATATTATTCAAGTTTAATAAAATTTAATATGTACTCAATGCATGAAGTGTCATTGGTGGGCCCAAGGACTAATGAAGAGACCTCTATAGGTGCAAGCAATCGCTAGCAGGGGGAGCGAACCCCTGCTAGCCTCCATCAGCTAACAAGATCACAGGACTGGCCCAGTTTCGAGCTAGTTGGGCCAGTCTCGCGATCCTGTTAGCTGATGGAGGTTAGTAGAGGTTCGCTTCCCCTGCTAGCATTATATTGCATTGAAAACCAGCTGGCTGAGACTCTGCCTGTTTAAACTAGTAATAACATTCAACTGCCATTTTGATGTGACAACCCATTTACAGTTTAGTATACGTTACTACTCTCTCTTCTTGGGATTTTATAACTAGCTACCTAGCTTAATGATATATAATATACTAGCAGAGATACCCGGCGTTGCCCGTGTTACATACAATTGAAGAATTAGATTTTTCTGTTATATTTTCTTTAATGAACTGGAATATCTGTTTCGAATTTCATCAAAATTGCAGATGAGGGTTATTTCCCTCTTTACAGACCCCCTCAAAAATTGTAATCGTGCCACATGTATCCCATACTACTGATTTTTATGCGCATATTCCAAAATTCCAGTCTTATTGAACCTGTTAAAAAGATTTTGCTCCTGAAAAATGAAGGTCATGGAGCTCTAAAATGTGAGAGTTAAGGCCCCTGTTGGGGGTGGGCATCTTAATGTCAACCAGAGAAGTTGAATTGTTGAGAATCTTTTTAACTTGGGTCTTATATCTATTGTTTGAATTTCTTTGAAATAGGAAATATATGTTCACTGGGTTTGTAAAAGAGAGCAAAGCTAAAGGAAACCAAAAGACGAATGTTCACAATAAGCAGTCAGTTACCCTACCCTAGTCGTTACCAGACCCAATGTAGGATTCCTCATCATCCAGGTGACAGGCACAGCCGTAAGATGCATTACGAATCTATAGCAATGGGAAGGGCGTGACCCAACTGAAATAAACACTAACAACTGTGTGACGTGAGGGCTAAGGAGAAATGAAAGTGTCACCTTTGGAGTTCGCAAATGACCACTATACTGATACGTAACTGGACAGAATAAATTTACAATCTATAAATGTCTTTGAATAACCAGTCACTTATCTGGGAAGGCCTTGAAATCAATGTTACTATCTGGGGACTATGTGTGACCGAGTGATAATAAAAAGACTGAAAGGAGGTCTGCAATCAAATAACTTTACTCAACACTTTGCAACTGAATCACTGGAGGCAAAGATGCCTCTCATTTACTTGACAATTTATGCAGCACATTGCAGAAATCACTATGTAAGTGTACGAGGGACGTTCAATAAGTAATGCCTCTGACCCACTTGCAGTTGTTTGATCTAGCTGAAATTTTGCATGTGCAATCATATATATATATCTATAGAGTAAGTGACAAATTACAGCTCTGAACTAATTGTGGTTTCTGATTTACAGGTGTTTGAACTGAGTTAAGTGTGAAATGGAGCCTGTTGAGTTTTTGTATTTGAAAGGACGCACACCACGGGAGACTTTTGATGAAATGAAAGTAACTTATGGTGATGATGCCCCATCATAAGACCTTGTAAAACGCTGGGATCGTGAATTCAAACATGGTCGGAACTCTGTGGAAACAGCTCCCAGATCTGGTCGCCCTCTTCTGCCATTGATGAGGCATCTGTCCGTCAAGTTGAGGCTGCCATTTTGGAAGATCGACGCATAATTATTCGCCAAATAGCCCATGAGGTCAAGATTAGTACCGGGTCTGTGGAAACTATCATTCATGACCATTTGCATATGCAAAAGGTGTCTGCCAGATGGATTCCCAGGTTGCTCACGCCTTTCCAGAAGCAAGAACGCGTCGAGTGCTCGAGGATGAATTTGGAGATGTGCCAAGAAGATGAGTCAAATTTTTTCAAAAGACTGATTACACAGGATGAAACCTGGGTCCATCACGATGATCCAGAGACCAAAGCCCAGTCAATGCAGTGGAAGCACCGTGACTCATCCCCTCCAAAGAAGGCAAGGGTGCAGCCCTCCGCTGGCAAGGTCATGCTCACAGTCTTCTGGGACCAGGACGGAGTAGTGATGACAGATTTCCTGGCAAAGGGTACCACAATTACAGGAGCCTATTATGCTTCACTTTTGAGGAAATTAAGAGAAGTTATCAAAATCAAGAGGCAGGGCAAGATCAGCAAAGGCATCCTCCTCCTGCAGGACAACACCCCGGTCCACAACTCGCTTGTCGCCAGATCAGAAGCACAGGCGTATGGCTATGAACTCCTCCCCCATCTTTCCTGACATTGCACCCTCTGATTTTCACCTCTTCCCAGTCATGAAGTTGTTTTTGAAAGGAAAGCGTTTCCCAGATGATGCAGCCTTAATTTCTGAAGTCACGTTCAGGTTGGAGGACCAAGCTGGGGTCTTCTACAAAAACGGTCTCCAGAGCTGCATCAAACGATGGTAGAAATGCGTAACTCTGGGTGGTTCCTATGTAGAAAAAGACTAATAACTGTGCCAAGTTTCGTTGCTCTACTGCTATAGGAAGTGGGTCAGGGGCATTACTTATTGAACGCCCCTCGTATGTCAAAGCAAACTGTTATATATACAACAAAGAGATGCTTTTGTTTCACTTTTAGCACGTAATACTGAAATAGTGGAGAAGATGTGACATTGCTGTGGGCTCGCCCTAGGCAAGAAGTTAAACATTTTTTTTTGCCCATGACACTACATGGACCCTAAGTAAGGCTGTGTAAAATTTGAATGAAATTGGTTGTGTAGTTCTCAAGTTTTAGGGATTCATAGTGGAGAAGATATGATATTGCTATGGGCTCACCCTAGGCAAGAATGA
>NC_042998.1:113011501-113014001 GCF_006345805.1 Octopus sinensis
TGGGAGTTTAGCACTTGCAAGAAAGTTTTAAAAAAGAAGCTGCAGTGGTTTTGAAAGGGCTCGTTTGCACAATTTTAGGACCTCTGGGAATCCATTAGGGCCAGAGTCTGAGTTTGTGTCAACCTCATCTGTGGCCAGTGTTACATCTTCTTCAATGTTGATGCAATCAATTTTCGCCTCTTTGGTTGCAGGTAAAGTGGCAAAGAATTCTGTGTCCCAGAGGTGTAGTGAACACACTTTGAAACTGTTAGTTCAGTATTTCACTTATCCTCATTGGATTTCCTGTGAGGGAGCCATCTTTTTTGGAAGAAGGGTTTTATCATGTGGCGTACTGAGGCTGTTTCTTTGGCAAACATAAAGAAAGCTTTAGGGTGCAACTTTATATTTCCTATAACCCAAGCTTCCGTATCTTTTCTCAGTCTCCAACAGCGCTCTCTCCAAGCGAGACTTCTCATCACTTTTGGGGTGTTTGTTCAGGCGGTTCGCAAACTTTGCTCGTCGTCTTATAAGAAACTTCCTTTCTCTCGGGATCCTGTTTTTGTGTATGCTGGCCCTATGTTACATATGGCTTGCATTACAGGCATGAAGTGTTTTTGTTTCATGCCAATGTCTGTAGTGGAGAGACATTTAGGCCAATCCTGTTTGAGGATCTCTTTTTCAATCAATTTCCAGTTTGCTTTATGAAAATTCAGTTTGGAGAGTTTTTGGGTGCTTCATATAGGCACGCACATACACACGTAGGCGCACACACACATATAGGCACATATGCATACCTTCAAAAGAGCTTCTTATATAAGAAGAGATTTATGTGTTAAATTCTCATTCTATTACTAGGAATTCAACGCAACATTAAATAGTTTAGGGTACAGTATTTTAAAGAAGCGCGTAGGAATTTTGTCGTATTAGTGGTTTGAAAATAAAGATACTAAAGTAGCTGAATTAGAAATAAATAATAATGATTGAAACAATTCATAATTAAACGAACATTTTTACATCTAGTAGGATATTAATAAAACATTGAACCGTCTGAGTTGGTTAGGAAATAATTCCCCAACTTTCGTTTGAACGTACTAGCAACTTAAACTATTAAATAGGAATAATTATAAATCCATATAAATACTACTGAGCCATTATTGGGGAATATACGAGGTGGTATCAAAACGTTCCCGGACTAGTTCTGTAGTGCGCCAACTGATGACAGCACACAGTTGTAGTGCAGTGAGAGCTAGCAGTGACCATCATGAGGCAGTTTGCTGAGTGACATCACTGTGTTTATTTCGCAGGTTCTGAAATTTGTGTTTTTGTGATCACGTGTATCGTGCAGTCTGTGATTTTGTCATGGACAGGAACAAAGAGCTAACGTGAAAGTTTGCGTTAAACTTGGGAAGTCTGCTACAAGAGATACTGAGCATGCTTTGGCAAGCTTACAGCGACGTAGCAGTGGGTCGTACGCAATGTTTCGTGTGATACAGGCGCTTCAAAAGAGCCAGAGCTCAATCAAAAGCATTCTCATAATTTTTCTCGACATCTGCAGTATTGTGCTTCGGGAATTCTCCCCACCCCCGGGTCAGACCGTCAACTGAAAGTTCTACTGCAATGTTTTAAAGCGTTTGAGGGAAAGTAACTGGATCTGTGGAGCGCGCGGAATTGGATTGTTCACGATGACAATGCATCCTCTTCACCGAGCTCTCTTCACTTGTGAGTTTCCCTCCAAAAACAACATGGTATTGCTTCCGTACCCGCCCTATTCACCAGATTTAGTACCTGCAGACTTCCATCTCTCCCCAAGATGAAACTGCAGCTCAAAGTTCGCTGTTTTATCTCGTTGTCGAGATCGAAAGCGAATCAGAGAAAGACCCCGACTCACTCACAGAAAACGACTTCCAGGCCGGATTCCGAAAGTAGCAGGAACGCTAGCTGCGATATATTCCTGTGCAAGGTGACTATTTCAAAGGAGATAATGTTAAAACTTAGGTAAATATAACTATTAAATATAACTAGTCCGGGAACTTTTTGATACCGCCTCCTATATTATAAATGTTCAGTTTCTGAGTTTTATGTTTCGATCGATCTATGGGTGGATGAGTGAATGGGTAGATCGATGGATGGATGGATCGATCCATCCATCCATCCTACATTTTCTTGCAAAGCACATATACACGTACGCACGCACGGACACACACACACATTCATTCATTCACTCACTCACTCAAACACACACACTAGCAACAAACACACACACACACACCTATATATACACGTTCTTTCACGTATATTCTTGCATATACAGATAAATATTAATCATTAAACATTAAGTGAGGGGAAGGCGACGAGCTGGCAGAATGTTTAGCATTTTCAGGCAAAATGTTTTTTTGCGGTATTTCGCTCGTCTTTGCGTTGTGATTTCAAATTCCGCCGAGGCCGACTTTACTTTTCATCCATTCGGAGTCGATAAAATGAATACCAGTTGGACACTGGCGTCAATGTAATCGAACTTCCT
>NC_042998.1:113019001-113071501 GCF_006345805.1 Octopus sinensis
AAATCATAAGCATACAAACTACAAAACGAACGAAACGCCACCGAATACCTATCAAAAGATGGCATAAAGCACATCACACCAAAACATAAGCTAACACCAGTTCTACACCACAAAATTATTAAAATCAAAAACTTCGTTATCACCAAAAAAAGCACAAGCATGGAAAACCGAGAACAAGCTACAAACCATGTGATTCACATATTCAGTTAAAAAAATAAAAGTGATAAGCTTCACGAACTTGTTATATTAACCATACATGTACAACATCCTCCTGGTGGCTTACCATGCACTTACAAAGAACAATTGCGACACAGTATACCACACAGCACAAAACAAAGTTAAACAGGAAAGCATTAGTGGGCAATACATTCATGTTATATATAATTCACTGTTAAAGTAAATGATAAATGATAAAGCATCTCTCATAAATCAGTACATTGTTGAAATAAGCACGCGGAAAACATACATTGCGAATAAAATAAGCAGGGGACTAATGTCACACAAATCTAACGTGCAATATTCAAATTCTGATGGATAATTCTACAGAAATCAGTTTTGGCAATTATAAAAGCGCTGATTACATTCGCCAACAATACATCACATCTTGATGAAAAAACTGAAACTCTAGAAATGTTATTAATGGATTTAAGAATTTTATTGTTCCAAACACCAAAATTTTAATAAAAAAAGATAAAACTAAAACCTAGTTTTGTTTTCAATGCAACACAAACAGACATACACAGAAACACGCACAAGAGCACACACACACGCACAAATAAACGCGCGCACACACACACACGTTTGTATGTAAGTATGTATGGGTGTATGTAGTTATGTATGTATGTATGTATGTACGTATGTGTGTGTATATATATATATATATATATATATATGCACACACACATATCTACTATGATTTTCGTGTCCCACGTGTACGGACAGTAATAGCTAGTAAGTTTTAAGCTTATAAAATATTAATATACATGTACATATAATGTGTGAATGTGTGTGTATATACATATATATGTATGTATGCATGTATGTAATGTTTTGCTCTCTTTCTACTAACTCTGTGTTCATTTCCTGATAAGGGTCATCCTTACTTTTCGTCCTTTCGAGATCGATAACTAGAGTACCAGTCTAGGACAGTGGATCGGCGTAAATCTTAGTGTGTCTAATAGGATGCCTGTGGTACTTGTTTCAGCTGTTTGCGTTCTGGCGGCAAGGTCTGAAACGACAGATGTTCCTTGCTAGATCAGCCTTGTTTTTCCCTTGGCCATGGGTGACGAGAGGAAAAGAAGCTTGTATGTATGGGCAACTGCTAGTTTTCTACAGAAGAAAAATATAACTAGGTCCTTCGCTTTGAAGAATTATTTTTTAGATGCTGACAGTCAGACCCCCTATAACAGACAACAATGAACATTGAAATATGTGCGTGCATACACACACACACACACACACACACACACATATATATATATATATACGACAAGAAATAATTTTTACCTCTTTTTATGGAGACAAAAGGGTTTATAACACTGAAAAAAAGAAGTGCTCAAATGTAATTGAGACAGAGACAAAAAAAATCATTGATTAGAGAACAAACATCAAATTCGAGTCAACAACTTTATATAATGCCATACACCTTACATTTGGCCATATATAACTATTACCATGGCCTTTACTATATAAAGAATACATATATAAAAAAACACAGAAGGTAAAAAAATATATATGCGAATAAAAATACTAGTATGCTACATCATCAATTTTTCTTTTAATTTCATACTTGGTCATACAGTAGAATTATTTGGTTACAATGACCGATACTTGTTTCTGCTGCACAGTATGTGCGGTTACACATGCGACTCTGGATAATCTTCCGTGCACCTTCATTCAGGGTTCTTCGACAAGCGTGTTTTCTTTGCCGTATATAAGAGACCCGCTTAAAAGCCACACTCCATGTGAACTTATAAGCCAGCTCCAGTATGGAGGGCTAATTGGGCCTGCGGTCCAAAATTAAAGAGAGCAATAATAATAACACATTTATTGGTACCCTACCATCTCATATTTATATCACAGAGTATCACATTTGGAGAATTTTGTATCACTGTGACATTTGGAGATCACTGTAAAGCAGTAAGATAAACAACATTCTTGGTTTTACCATTTTGAGTGACGAGCAATTGGTTGAGATTCCTGTTCATCCCGATGAGGGGGTCATTGCCGAGATGCACCTTAACTCGTAATCGAACCGCGGCAGTGAACTCCCGAAATGGCCATAGATGTCTTTCACTTGATTTTGTGGAACTCTGTTACGCTCCTGTACTCCAACCTACCTTGGTTTTTTGAATTGAACATTTTTGACATATTTTTTTTATTTGAGGGGAGTAAGAAAATCTTTTTAGTCGATTAATATTTTATTTTGTTTAGATTTTTAGTCGCATGACACGCTTTAGAATTTTTAGTCGATTGTATATACTTTCTTGATAGGCCTTTCTATATATTTGTATTTTTATTCGCATATATATTTTTTACATTCTGTGTTTTTTTATATATATGTATTCTTTATATGTTAAAGGCCATAGTAATATTTATACATGATCAAATGTATGGAAGTGTGGTGTTATATAAAGTCGTCGACTCGAATTTGATGTTTGTTCTCTAATCAACGTTTTGTGTGTGTGTGTGTGTGTGTGTGTGTGTGTGTGTGTGTGTGTGTGTGTGTGTGTGTGTGTGTGTGTGTGTGTGTGTGTGTGTGTGTGGTATATTCTGTTAAGAATGTAGTAGAGTACAGTATAAAGCTGGTCCACCTTCAGATTTCACCCTCTGCTGTCCAGTAGTAGTATTATACGTACTTCCAAGTTTGCGTTTGGGCTTCTGTCGTGTGTGAATAGATAATTTTAAAATTTGGAGTTCACAAGAAGGAGTACAGTTGGACATTTATTTTTAATCACGACAATTGTTTCTACGCAATGTAGTTCTCTAGGCGTGCACGCACTTGATTATGCCTGGAGAACTACATTGCGTAGAAACAATTGTAGTGATTGAAAATAAATGTCCAACCGTACTCTTTATTGACTCAATATTTTTTCAATTACACCCCCACACACACGAACGCATACACACACACATATGTATATATATTCATATATGATGTACTCTGCCGTCGAAGACGTCGCATTAGCGTTCAGCTTTTGTCGTTCGACGTTGTCTGAACGGGTACACTGTGTGCCAAGCGTCAGGTATGGAAGTAATCGCAGATGAAGTGATCGCAGATCGAGATGAAGTGTTTTTGCTCAAGAACAAAACGCACGACTCCGTCTAGGAATTGAAATCACGGTCTGGCAGTCGTGAGCGTAACACTATAGCCACTAGATCATGCGCCTTCACTTATGCATTATTCATGCATAAGAATATAGATATTTATAGATTTACAGAACAGATTCATATAGAGTACAAAAGAGTCACAAAACCAAGGAATGAATGTATGGTAGTTCAGGTCCAACACCTGTTTCTAGGAGCTTGTAATTACGTGATAGTTGAAATGTTAGCAGATGGAGTGTGCAAAAAGTCAAGAATATGTAACCAGTAATGAAGGCATTTAAAGATTGCCGTAAATCCGGCTGCCGTCTTCAGGGTGGAGAGATTGGCATCTAACGTTTCAGATCATAATACAGAGAATTTAAGGGTACGAGTGAAGAAGAAGGCAAATAAAATCAGGTGGAAAGAGGAAGTAACGATCGAAGGAGAGCTGGAGGAAGTAAGTGGTTCAGGGAGAAGGGGAACGTTAAAGTAACGGAAGGGCAAGGAGAGATAGGAAAGGCACAGCTGAGAGAGAGAGAGGGGGGCGTGAGTGACTAGGCGATTGAGAGAAGTAAAGTTGAGCATTACGACGTGTTTTCTACATTGGGCGTCTCTGGATCTATATATATAGATATATATGAGAGTGTATGTATGTATGCTTATATATGTATGTGTGTGTATGTTTGTGTGTCTAAATATATACGCATACATACATGCACATATATAAATATATACATAAATGCATTTATAAATACATATTTACCCACATACGCACGCACACACACACACACACACACACACACACACACACACACACACACACACATAATGTAAGTGTATAGGAATAAAATTATCCAAGCGATTACTGTGGTAGCTCCGAGGTGTATTCAAGGTTATGGCTAACTGCATCATGTAGTGATAATCATCAATGATGGCTGAGTATTCGCAATCACGCTGTAATTATTCTGACGAATTTGCTCCTCTGGATTATGAATATTATCGGGGATGTAGATTTCAAAAATTATCAAAAATGCAAATATACTACGTATCAATTTTTATTTTAATTTTATACTTGGTCATACAGTAGAATTACTTGTTTGCAATGACCGATACTTGTTTCTGCGGTTGCATATATGACTCTGGATAATCTTCCGTGCACCTTCATTCAGGGTTCTTCAACAAGCGTGTTTTCATTGCCACATGTGGACTTATAAGCCACTCCATGTGAACTTATAAGCCAGCTCCTGTAAAGGGCTAATTGGGCCTGCGGTCCAAAATTAAGGAGAGCAATAATAATAACACATTTATTGGTACCCTACTATCTCATATTTATATCACAGAGTATCACATTTGGAGAATTTTGTATCACTGTGACATTTGGAGATCGCTGTAAAGCAGTAAGATAAACAACATTCTTGGTTTTACCACTTGGAGTGAGTATGAACAGGTTGTTGCCATTTCCAACTTTGAAGCAAACAACATAGAGCTGACCATGCGAAAAGCATTGTTGCATGAGGTGAAGTCCAACAATTTTCAGTGGTTGTCCTTGACTTTTGTTAATTGACATTGCAAAACTAACTCTTACTGAAAATTGAAGCCTCTCGAATTCAAAGGATATGTCTGCTGGAATCAGTGAAATTCTTGGAATAAACACATTTTTTTCCCTTTCCTTGTCCAGTGAGAATTGATGCTTCCAAAATATATGGATGCATTTGTCTGACACTCAGTTTTGCTCCGTTGCACAGCCTTCTAGATTTCTCAAAAGCATGATTGAAATTCCTTTCCTCAATGTCAGTTTGTGAGAAGGCATTCCAGGAGGAGCCAAAGAGTCAAGGAACCCACTAAGATAATTCACAGCCACATTGGAGTCCATAACTGTATCAATTGAGAATTTTTTTTTCTTCGGTATTGATTGACTGCATAAGTTTCCAATTGACAACTTAGACAGTTTCATTCTTTGGTGTGTGCAAGTAAGGCGGCGAACTGGTAGAAACGTTAGCACGCCGGGCGAAACGCTTAGCGGTATTTCGTCTGTCTTTACATTCTGATTTCAAATTCCGCCGAGGTCGACTTTGCCTTTCATCCTTTCGGGGTCGATAAATTAAGTATCAGTTGCGTACTGGGGTCGATCTAATCGAATGGCTCCCTCCCCAAAAATTTCGGGCATTGTGCCTAGAGTAGAAAAGATTCTTTGGTGCAAGTAGGGCTCTTTCACCAAGCCAATCCTGATCTTGAAAATTATGTCCAATGTTTCGGTAAATCCTGGTAATCAACTCTTCTACAGTTTTAACCAAAATGTCACTGTCATTTCGAAAAGTGATGTCTCTATTACTGTTTTGCTTGAATGCTTCCATTTCCCAGATTCATTAGCTGAGCTGAAAATCTTCCATCATCCAAATCTGCGAATAAACTAACTCCATCGATAGTTCGATCCAGCCGGAAATCCGACTAGGCCGAAAGTTTGACTTGGGCGGACGACCGATGTGGGCCGAAAGTTCGAGTTCTTCAATATTTCCTTCCGAGCATTTCACTTCACAAACTCTGCAGAACTTCGAAACTTCACGAACATGAAATCTCTCACTCTAACTTGGATCTAGTTTTAATTGAACTGAATTGAAAATATTTTTTTTCATTCACAGTTTTGCTATTACTTTAAATTCAGTTTAAATGAAAACTTGTAAGTTCACAAATTTTGGGAGTTCTTTTGAAATTTGGATGTTCATCTCTTAGCATATAACAAATCCTCATCCAGACCTGATCCCAATGCTGGATGTTCAAGAACCAAATGAAGGACATATTTTCAATCCTGGGATCATCTGATTCCAAAATGGTATAATATGTCTATGTAGAGCAAATGTAGATTGAGATACAAGGGTCCTCGACAGACAGACGGAATTGCACGTTTATTATAATAGGTGAGGGCATCAACGCCAGGTTGATAGCACTTATTATAGCGTAATAGAATAATTGCTAATCATTTCATATGTTTATGTGGCAATTACGTAACTCACTCATCAGGTGCACAAACTATCGATGACCGTTTTGAATGGAAACGAAAATATATAGAACTGATTGTATTGTGAATATATTGTGAGATGGCGCTGATGAGTGAATGAAGCAATTATGACGTAATATCCCACGAAACGATTCTTATACATACACAAACACACACACACAAACACACAAACACACACATGCATACATACACATACATACATACATACATACATACATACATACATACATACATACATACATACATACATACATACATGCATGCATACATACATACATACATACATACATACATACATACATACATGCATGCATACATACATACATACATACATACATACATACATACATACATACATACATACATACATACATACATACATACATACATACGGCCACTAAGTTAAAACACAACCGACCAGATATTTTTGTGGGACGACAATGGAAGGATGTGTTATGTTGTGGAAATCAACAGTCCTGTGGTCACCTTTGTGGTTAGAGAAAACATGAGGTTAGAGAAAGCATAAAAACATGACATTTATGGACAATTGATGAGGTGTTTAGTAATCCAATACCCATGGTACACTTTCAGCTTTTCATCTATTATTATTGGAGCAAAATAATTCTTACCAACCCGTCTGGAGCAAAGTATGGCTGAACTTGGGTTCTTGGGAAGAGAACCTAAATCCTAAACTCATATACTTCAAATGATCACGATCCCTAGGACAATAAAAATTTGCAAGACCTTAAAATTTAAAGGATGATGAAAAACAACAAGAGCTTTTCTTCACAATCTTGCTATTAAGCAGGTGGCCAGTCAAAATGTATTCTAAATTAAGAAGAGAAAGAGAACATACAAGCATAAAATATATAGAGACATGAGAAAGTTGTCATGGTGATGCCTGCCCAGTGGCCTATGCAGTGTTGCAGAAACTTTATGGAGAGGAGTGTATGAGCCTCACGCAAGCGTACGAGTGTTTCAGACGTTTCCAAGATGGCCGAAAATCTGTCGATATTGATGAACATTCTAGGAGTCCCGCAACCAGCAGAACTGGGAAGAATATCGCAGATGTGCGTGCATGTGTTAGGAGAAATCGTCGAATCACCATCCGTGAGTTATTAGAGGATGTGCAAATTAGTTATGGTTCAGTTCAATCCATTATCACTTAAGATATGGGTATGAAACGCATGTCTACCAAGTTTGTGCCAAAACAGCTTTCAGCTGACCAAAAGGACACTCGGGTTTCTGTTGCACAAGATCTCCTTGATCGTGTCGAAAACGATGGAAATTTTTGAAAACTTTGCGTAGGCGTCTGAACAGGCATCGTCAAGCTTTTGACAAAATTTGATGCCGATTCTCTGCTCACCTTATTCTTTCATGGTCAATGAGACGATAACACGCTATACACGTTCCTTCCAATCACTGTTGTAAACAGCAGAAGTGGACTAGAGCGTTAAAACTTAGTGCGCATGCACAGCAGAGATCACGGTCAATTTGTACCAAGCGGCTTTACTCTGCGTGCTTTACCTTCGTTACTATAGCAGCAGTCCGGCGACTTATTGATCAGACGACGTATGTATAAACATCGGTCGCACAATCATAGTGTACGTGTTTTGTTTATACACCCATTCGCTGCAGTAAAGTGGATGAATACAACACATACTGTATGTATGTGCAACCGATAATGTTTACATTCTTAGAGTGGCTTTTAATTCGAAATTTAATATCGTGTGTGTGTGTGTGTGTGTGTGTGTGTGTGTGTGTGTGTGTGTGTGTGTGTGTGTGTGTGTGTGTGTGTGTATTGCCTGTGTTTTCATTTCTGTTCTTCTTTTCTGCTTCTTTTCTGTTTTCTCAGTCTTATCTATTCTCTTTCTCCCTCTCTTTCTTTCTTTCTCTTACTCTTCCTCCCGCTCCCCTTGCTTCACATTTTATATCTGAAAATTAAAAGGTTTCATGATAAAGTTCTCAATGAATATATTCAAGAATTGTTTAAATGAAAATATATAGTTATGGTGCAGTAAAGATACAAGCTGCAGAATTTTGTTTATGAATTCTACAGTTTAGAGATTCATGCAAGAACATGCAGCTTCTTAAATCAAGACATACACAAGCGCCTAAAGCAAATATATACAAATACTCTATGAACACACATTCATACAAACATGCTAGGTTTCTCATGCGCGCATACATTCGGGTATGCATTATCTTGTACACGTGTGCAAACAAATTAAAAGCACTCACATGCACAAGTCCGCGCAAACATGAGAATATGTCTACATGGCAGTTCGCATTAATGAAAAAACATACGAATACAGAATAGCTCACACAAACTAAAGAGGGATCCTCTGTGTGTTGGCTTTCACAAACTAGAAATAACAGCCAAATTTCTCTGAAACCACATATTACCGTGTTACAGAAAAGAAGGGCATATTGAATGATATTGTTCCAGATATAGAAAATGTCGAGATGGTTATGATTAGAATGCTCTTGATTATAGGTGATCATGATCAGACTAGCCTGGAATTAAACAAGAATGACTGCATATAAATTTTGTCACACGTATATAAGCCGTGTATACAAATGCAAAGCGGCGCACACGCGTTAACCACAGCTTACAGAAATAGAGCGTGCGTGCGTGCACACACACACACACACACACACACACACACACACACACACACACACACACACACACACACACACACACACACACACACACACACACACCACAGATACATAAGCATCTGAAGGTGAAAAATGCAGATATACCATCGAGACTATAAACGGCGACAGAAAGCAGTATAGAAAGTAGAAGCATACTAGAGGCTGCTAGAGATTGCTGTGGTAGCCTGTCGAGTACAGTTAGGACTTCACTACATCATCAAAACGTTGGCCAATGCTAATGCCAATGCCAGAGACAAAACTGAACTCGTAATGCAGTACCAAGGGGCTGCAAGGCTAACCTTCAGGTACATTTTGACTAGGCAATCTGTTCTAACAAGAAATTCAAAGAGATCAAGGCAAATTGCCATTTATTTTGTTTGCTGTGGCTGACTTCTTGCCAGCTCTCCAAACAACCTAAAAATTTTGGGCAAAAGTAAAAAAAAAAAGAGAGAGAATACCTATCATGCAAGCAATTTCGAACAACATTTTGCAACCTGAGGCTCATTTTGACTGAAGATATTGAAGCATTAGAAAAGCGGTGAATGTATGGCGAGTTCATAGTAGAAATTGACAAATATACGGAATTGCTGAGACTTAAAGCTTACAAGTAACATATCACCAACCAAAAGTTTCAATTTCCGATAAAGCTCCTAAAGCAGAATCGACAATGGGAAACCCAGAGCTTTCCATTTGGCACCGAACCTCTGAGTGAGAGATGAAAGGAAGACTCGTGATGCCAGTAGAAATAACAGTAACATCCAGCCAACCATACATCGTTCTTCTGTCCAGAAGCATAAAAGAATATACTGTATATACGCTGACTGATAGGGAGATGGCTTTGACGTCTTCCAATAACTGAAGAAAGCCCAGCACCAGTATTTGATTCAAGTAGATTTTGTCATAAGATGGAAAGCAAATTCATTCCCCACTGAAACCGTCTGCAACGGTTTCCCAGCAAGATCAACCCTATCTTACAGAAAGTTGATTTTGAAACCAAAATACTCAACAAAGCCATGGTGGGATGGGGGTGGAGAGATAGCTATGGAAGCTCGTGCATACGCGCGGCATGTTTCTGTGCTATACAATACTTACAAAATACAACTACGGACGATTAGCCAAACGGTTATGTATAGACTTACATACGTATAATAAACATGTATACACTTACATATGTATAATAAACACCCCAACAACCTCTATGGAATTCCGCTGAGGAACACTGTGTCCACATACCACGGTACCGGCGAGAAACCATGTGTGTGTGTGTGTGTGTAAGAGGTTTTGGTATCCAGAAGACACAAAATGGCTGGTAAAGCTATGTAAGTGCTACGGAAGGACCGTAGTTAGACGCCCGGTCCAATAATAGTATGAGTAAGGAGTCTAATGTGGGTCGTGTATGAGCGTGTATACGTAAAATAAAATGAAACAACAAAGCCAAGGCAGTGTGGAATTTCTAGGACATTTAAAAGGTCCTAGAAATTTCACTCTGCCTTGGCTTTGTTGTCTCGTATATATATATATATATATATATATATATATATATATATATATATATATATATATATATATATATATATATATATATATATATATATATATGTATATATATATATGTGTATATATATATATATATATATATATATATATATATATATGTATATATATATATGTGTATATATATATATATATATATGTATGTATGTATGTATGTATATATATATATATATACATACATACATGTATGTTATATTGTAATAATTACTGGTGTCTTTATATATTAATATATTTTATATCTTATAGTAAAGCATAATATGTTATACATGTATCTATATTCTTGTAATTGTCAGTTTAGTAAATAAAAAATAAGTTGACATAATATAATGTCTAAAAGTTAATGAACCACCTATTAAGCCCCTTCATTTTCTTATTGGTCTATAAATTAATGGTAAAATATCTCTTTACCTTCACTCATTTAGTACAGTAGGTAATGTAACTGCAATACAATAAAAACACAAATCTCCAAGAAGTTAAGGAGATAGACAAAGAAGATGTTGTCTCTACTTCAGCATAGAAGTTATATTTTAAAGTGATGTAATGATTGCATTGTTCAATTAAATAGAGTTGCATCAAACGATCGTACTACATTACCTCTGGATATCCTTGTTGCTTGTTTTTATTTTAATCACCTTATTTTGAAATTGTATGGCTAATACTGGTGCCTCAACTTAAATACCATATTCATCTGAATATATATATATATATATATGGTCATCCATATATTATGAGATTTTTCTATACTTCTTATATTTTTCAAAATTAAGATAAACAAAGTTCTATTTTTAATCTAAAATATACTCTCTTTCATTTTCTACAATGCTCTTCTATGTATCTGGCATACTTGCAATGCACCTCTTCCAAAATCTATTTGTCTGTGACGCAAAATACTCCTCCAATACTGTTTTAACCACGTCTACAGAATTCGTATTTTTTCCGTCCAAATGATTTTGATAACTGCGAAACATATGATAATCAGATAGGGCAACGTCCGACGAATATGGTGGGTGGGGTATCATTTCCCATTCAAACTGTTCCAGCTTTTGGAATGTCGCTGTATGTGGCCGAGAATTGTCTTCATGAGAGAACATTTTTCGTCTTGAAACCAAAGATGGTCGTTCTAGCAATAGATCTCCTTTTTTATCGTTTGGTGTCGGTTTAAAAGTTCAAAACGGACTTAACCTTTCAGATAACAACACCTTACGCGGGTGAAGACCTTTTTTGACCCTGTTTATCGGTGTTTCTCCTTTCTCTGCTCACTGGCTTCGGCGCTTGACATTTTTATAGATAACCCATTTCTTGTCACCAGTCACTATTCGGTAAAAAAAAAATGGTTCATTTGTGAGACGTGACAGCAAACCAGAGCACACATTCACTCTCTGCGCGCGATTAGACTTGTAATGTTTGTAAGAAAGACTTTGACCCAATTTGCTGACTTTTCCGAAGGCACGCAGATGTCAATGAATGGTTGAATGATCAAATCCAAGCTTCTCTGCTAGTTCCTCAACAGTTACGATGGGATTTTCTTCCACCAGGGTTTGTAGGACGTTCTCGTTCAGCTTTACAGATCTTCCAGGACGAAGCTCGTCTTCTAGACTGTAGCTTCCGGTTCGGAATTTCTGGAACCACCGTTGAAACTGGCTCATGTTTATTGTCCGATCCCCACATACTGCATTAATATTTATCGCACTTTCGTTGCGTTTGTTGCCTTTATTGAACTCAAAGCAAAATATTCCTAATATGCTCCTTTATCACTTCCATTATACCTTTGAAAAAATAACTGTTAAAATCGAACTGCACTTTTCAAAACTTGCACTAAGAATAAGGACAAGGTAAAATTACCACTGGTTTTAATAGCAAGTTGGGGCAGGTAGTTTATCCTGTGCCCCTCCGACTTTTAGTTCATACAATTGAAAATACTGCATTATTTATGGGACGACACAATATATATACATATCTAAATACACACATGCATACGCATGCATATATTTGTATGTGTTTATCTATATATTTATGTGAATGTAATGTAACAGTATCAATCTATAAATCGTGGTAAAAGCAGCTGGTTACCTCCCAATATGAACTAGGCTTGTACAAAAAATACAAATGAATCACTAATTGATAAGTTTATTAACCAATACATCAAAAACACTTCGTCCCATATCGAGATTGGACAGAAAATTCTGATAAGATGACGTATGTGGTCTGATCAATAAGTATCCGGACTATTGCCACAGTATCCGGACTATTGCCACAGTATCCGGACTATTGCCACAGTATCCGGACTATTGCCACAGTATCCGGACTATTGCCACTCCTCTCCATACACTTTCTGCAACTTTGCGTAGGCCTCTGAGTAGGTATCGCCATGACAACTTTCTCTGTCAGGGTCAATGACACATCTTCCTTCCAAGTACTGCAGTAAACAGCGGAAGTGAGCTAGAACATTAAGACTTAGTGCGCATGCACAGCAGAGTTCAAGGTCAATCTTTGCCAAGCGGCTTCACTCTGCGTGGTTTAGCTTTGTTACTATGGCAACAGTTCGGATACTTATTGATCAGACCTTTTATACTATACAACTACAGTTCACAAGCATCAAATGTTTTTTATTAGAAAGAATTACGCAAAAAAATTGTGTGAGAACTGTATATATATATATATATATATATATATAGAGAGAGAGAGAGAGAGAGAGAGAGAGAGAGAGAGTGAGAGAGAGAGAGAGAGACACGCATTGCAAACTATTTCAAAAGTAAATATATATAATTATAATATATATAATTTTCTATTTTGACATTATTTCATGATTTCTGCAGATTTGTCAAGCGACCAAATATCTCCACGACCAAAACATCACACATCGAGATCTTAAGCTGGAAAATCTTCTCTTAGACCAAAGTAACTCAGTAAAGATTACAGATTTCAGCTTTGCCAAACTTAATCCGAAACACGATCTCAGTCGAACGTACTGTGGATCGAAATCGTACGCATCTCCAGAAATATTGACTGGAGAACCATATGACCCACATAAAGCTGATGTTTGGGCTATTGGTGCTATAATGTACATCATATGTACCGGTAAGATGCCATTTAACGAAAACAGGGGTTTGAAAAAAATCCTTGAAGAACAAAAGAATCTTGTTTTTCCGTGGTTTAGATTTCAACTCTCCGAATGTTTTCAAAAGTTAATATGTTGTATATTTACTTATAATTATATCAAGAGACCCTCGATTGAAGTTATACTTGAAAGTGAATGGCTCAAAGAGAAAAAAAGTTCACTTCAATCTCTGCCTGATAATGAAAAGGATATGTAGAGCGGAAAGGGGTTACAAATAGCACCTTCTTCCAACTCTCCAAACCCCACCCCTAGTATTCCACCTTCGAATTCTGAACGCTCCTTAATTGTTTGGAATTTATCTGTGACCATTTCTTTGTCCCACCCCCTCTTCTTCTTCTTCTTCTTCTTCTTCTTCTTCTTCTTCTTCTTCTTCTTCTTCTTCTTCTTCTTCTTCTTCTTCTTCTTCTTCTTCTTCTTCTTCTTCTTCTTCTTCTTCTTCTCTTTCTACTACTACTACTACCTCAACTAGCTATGTAATGAGATGTTTATTTTTTTAAATAAAAACGAACAAGATCAGAAAACAAATAAAAAATAAATGGTTTATTATAATAAAATTTATTTATATTATTATTCAGTAGTAATTTTTTACACGTGTTTTCATAGCGCTACCGAGCGCAGTTCTGTGTAACTTGGTTATGTGTTGTAGTTTGTTTTGTTGCTGTTATTTTTTGCAAGTAGTTTACGTAAGATGGGTGCGGTGCCTAGTAGTGTCATTTTTTGTTTTATATGTATTCATAAGTCCTAGTATTTTAGTTATGAAATTTGTCTGAATGTTTTTTAATCACACCTAATGTACCTGTTATTATAGGTATGGCTTCTGCTTTTAAGCTCCACATTTGAGTTATCTCTACTTCCAGATTTCTGTATTTTGAGAATTACTCTTTTTAGAGATACATCATCATCTGTTGGGATTGATGCATCGATTAGAAGGCATTTTTCTTGATGATCTCTGACAACTATATCTGGTATATAAGCCTGAATTTCTCTCTCTGTGTGTATTTGCATATCCCAGAGTGTAGTTGCTTTGTCATTTTCTGAGACTTTTCTGGAGTGTACCTATACCATCTTCTTTCTGCTGTCATTCCATAATGTTCCATAGCTTCTAGTGTATATAGGTTCCAACTGTGATATGCCTGTGGATATATTCCGTCTTAGGCAGGACTGGGCAGCCAGAGGCAATATGATTTATTGTTTCTTCCCCATCACCGCATATTCTACAGTTATTTGTTATATTTTTCTTCATTATGAGTTTCCTGTGGTTTCTGGTGAGGAGGCTTTGATCTTGTGCTGCAATTAAAAATCCTTCAGTCTCTGCTTTGAGTCCAAAAGAATTTTACTTTGTCTATTTATTTTCCGTTTAACTTATTCCCGATTTGCCATGTAAAGGCTTTTCTTACCATCGTTTTATCATGGCATTTTGCTGTTCCAGTTTTGGTTTGGATTTCAGATGTTTTACAGTTTTTGTTGTTTCTTCTTTTCTTCATAGTTGTCAGGTACTATGACTTCTTTCTTCTATTTTTCAGTTTCCTTAAAGACAGAAAACAGCTTTTTGTTTTGCACGTGTTTTGTGGCTGTTTATATCAGTTTTCCTAGCTTTTGAATTAGATATTTCTGTAATCCTATGACAATTACAAGAATATAGATACATGTATAACATATAAGAGTTTATAAGAGTTTTCTAGTTGTATAAGGCCTTTACCACCTTTAATTCGTTGTATATATAATCTTTCTATGTCAGATTTTGGGTGGTGCATCCTAAGTTCTGTCATTATTTTTCTTGTTTTCCTGTCTAGTTTGATTTGTTCATTTAGAGTCCAGTTAAGAATATTGTAACTGTAACTTATAACTGGGACGGCTAGAGTGTTGATACCTATTATCTTGTCTTTTGATTTGAGTTCTGTTTTTAGTATTAATCTAACTCGTCTATAGTATTCCTTCCTTATCTTCCCATTCATTCGTCTGTGTTGTATCGTATCTAGTTTATTGATCCCTAAATATTTGCATGTCTGGCTTTGGTCTAATTCTCTTATTTCATTTGCTTTATCTAGTGTGATATTGTTACTGTTAACTAGTTTCCTCTTTTCAAGGTTGCTTTGACACATTTTTCTAAACCGAATTTTATGTTTATTTCTTTGATAAAGCCATACATTGTATGTAGTAATATTTCCACTTGTTTATCATTTGCATCATACGATTTTAAATCATCCATATACAAGAGATGGTTGATTGCTTTACTGTAACAGTTGTATCCATAACCAGTTCAGTTTAGAATTTTAGTTAAAAGTATCAGTGTCAGGTGGAAAAGGAGTGGAGAGAGCAAGTCTCCTTGGAATATTCTTCTTCTAATGGGGATGACTTTAGTTTTTGTCTGGAGCTGCAGCATTGTTTGCCATTTACTCATGAAATGATTTATATATTTTATTATTATTTGTACTACCTTGTTCGTGGTTAGTGTTTCCTGGATCCTTGTGTGGAGAATATTGCCAAAAGCCTTTCGAAAATCGATCATGGCTTTATTGATTAATAACTGATCTTTACAGCCATATGAGCCTTTGCAACATCCCTTCTGCTCTTATGGAAACAAGTTGTTTTCTTCCAGATGTTTGTCCATTCTCTGCTGTACTATTACAGTTAAGGTTTTGAAAATTGTAGGGAAGCATATTATGGCTATGTAGTTTTGTGGATTTGTCGTTTCAGTGCATTTGGAAATTAGGATGGTTTTCTCTTCTGTGAGCCATTCAGGCGTTGTCTCTGTCCCTGTTAGTATCTCATTGAATGTCTCGGCTATCGCCTTGTGTATTCCTAATAAATATTTTAACCAAAAATTGGGGATCTTGTCGTGGCCGGGCGCCTTCCAGTTGCTAAGTTTTTGCAGTGCCTTAGTGACTTCTTCCGTTGTTACAGGCATCCGAAGTTGTTCAGATGCTGTCTTTATATTTTGAATAGATTTTTTTCTGAGGTTGTTCCTTCGCCGACCATACTTTTTTTCCACAATTCCTCACTTCTTCTGCTCACTATTTTATTTTTGCCAGGTTCTTGGTAGAATCGTTTTGGCGTGAAGTTCAGCTGTCTGTTCTGTTCAAAGAATCGTTGGAGTTTCTCATACCGACAGATTCTTTGTGCTATGACAAGGATATCTTGCTTCAGCTGTTCTTTTATCTCAGGTATACTTTGTTCTGTAATTTCGTATTTTCGTTGTACTTTTCAAAGTTTTAATACACAAACAAAAGCAGTAAAACGAAAAATTAAGAAACACCATAATAGACAACATGCTTAACAACAATAGAAACAACAGCAGCAGTAATAAATAAAATATCCATATACATGCATATACTACGTTGAACGAAAATAACAACATATTGCTATCTTTCACAAACGTTCCTTGGAGCAAAATGTACCCTACATGTGAAATATTTTGCTGAGATCACAAAAGCCTGACTGCATTTTGATCACGAGACAGATACCAGCCAACCACACCGTGACGTGCGAGAAGGAAATAACTTACTTATACTTTGCCAAAGATACAGCTTTCTTTGTTTCATCAAACGAAGACTTGGAAGCAATCCTGGCAAATATTTTAAGTGATATCTTTATTGGTAGAAAGAAGGTGTATGGCACCATAAGTGTTATCTTTAAAACAGAGGACAGAGTAAAATCCAAAGACAATTTGTTCGAGACAACTTGTTCATATATGAGTCCCACCAAATTTCTCTCCGCTAGCAAAATAACCAAGTGCACATTTTGCACCAAAAGCCAATGTGAGTTTCTTTCATGGTAACTAGCGTAATATAGTTTGTTTTAACAGAACATCCATGCTTAAGTGGGAATAAATATTACCTCTCGGTACTAATACTACCTCTATCACTAATAACAAGCTCACTGGCTAATCACGACACCAGTGCCTGTTCTGGCATTTATTCTATGTATCGCTGGTGGGGAAATGAATCGCTGCTATCTCCAGCGTTCGAGCGTTCATCATTGACGATACCAAGGAAGGTCAAAATCACGTGATCTGGTGGTTTCGGCATTAGAGGTGGCGAGGATTTATCTCCCCGCAAGCCTTATAAACAAGTGTGCATTTTGCACCAAAAGCCTATGTGAGAGTTTTTCTTATATCTACCGCAGTATAGTTTGTTCTAACAGAAGATCCACATTTAAGTGATGCTAAATATTACTACAAGAATTACTGTCAGAGACATCTTTGACGACATCAGCCCTTAACTATACAAAACTTACGAAGCACAATATAAGCAGGTAGTTATTTCCGATGCAACTTTTGGAGATATATGGTTGGATACGGTTACATACGAGTCCTCGTGACCCTGTAAGGATAGAAAGCAACTGCAAAACTGTATCCAGGAAATGGTGCTGAGACGAATACCTTAAAACTCAGCCTTAGAAGACTTTGTAATCAAATAAAACATCCAATACGCCACAACGTGGATTTTGGGGCGTTATGGGATGGCTTAGAAAAGTTTTAATCGAACTTTATGCATATCAGATTGTATGAGGAAAATGGATGACCTGATAAGAAAACTAATGGAGAATTTGTGACACAATAAGCTAAAATAATTGAAGAAAATTCTTATTGGTTAAAACAAACATTTAATGTTGATGGAGCTAGTCTATTCTAAAAGGATATAGAAATTTTATACCAAGAGCAGAAAAACCGGTTTGTGGATTCAAAATACCGAAAAGTTAAATCACATTGTTTTTGAAATGCAATGAATTAAGTGACTTTCATAATGCCTTGTTAATTAACGGGATTTTTTTTTCATTCACGTACAATGAGAGGACTGAATAAAAATAGCCTCTTTAGTTCAATAGCATGCGAATAAAAAATCATGGCTGACTGCTACAATATTCGAAAACGTTTTATCAAAACTTTGTGAAGCTGAAATTTATACTAAAACAAAAATGATGACTTTGAAATGTTATTACAAACTGATAACGCTCCACAGCATCCTTGTAATTTAAAACACCTCAACGCTACTGCTCTGTTTTTATTGTGTATCAATAATACAATTCTTATCCAACTATTATTTAGTTCACGTAATAAGAGAGGGACCACATGTGGTCACTCTAACGCTAGAAATAGATCCGCAAAGGGAACCTACCACTAAATAATTGTTCTCAAGCATTAATTCAACACTGAACTAATGCTTGAGAACAATTCTTTAGTGGTGGATTCCCTTTGCGGATCTATTTCTAGCGTTAGAGTGACCACATGTGGTCCCTCTCTTATTACTTGTATTAATAATTTTTACTGTATCACAGTTTTTTTTACGCTAGGCCACTTGGTGTTTTAAATTGATGTTATTAATTAATATTCAATTTTTTCACCCTTATTGTGATTTTAATTATTATTTAGTTCACGGTATACTTTGTAAGTATAAGACAAATTATGTTAAATATTCCTACAAAAATACTGGGTGGTGGGAAAGAAAACTTGTGACTAATTTCAGGAGTATAAAACTATGATACATTTCTAAATATCCGAGAGATTTATACTGTAGTAACACGATGAAGTGGTAAAATATTATCAACTTAACGTGACAGTCCCATGAAAGAGAATACTACTACTGCTATTTAGCCCTAGGAAGCACCGCTTCCTGTCGGCCTCCTGGGTGGAGGTGCTTATCTCCCCCTTTGTAAACATAAGGACACAGGAATTGTGTCAAGGCCGACAGGAAGCGGTGCTTCCTAGGGCTAAATAGCAGTAGTATTCTTCCCTTTCATGGGACTGTCACATTAAGTTGACAACATACCAAAACTATTTATGTTCTTCATTATATATAAAGAAAATCAAGGTGGTGAGCAGGCAGAATCGTTAGCACGCCGGACGAAATGCTTAGCCGTATTTCGTCCGTCGCTATGTTCTGAGTTCAAATTCCACCGAGATCGACTTTGCCTTTCATCCTTTCGAGACACTGGGGTTGATATAATCGATTAGTCCCCTACCCCCGAATTTCAGGCCTTGTGCCTTCAGTAGAAAAGATTATAAATGAAAAAGATTGCCATAGCAATTCACGAAATTTAGAAAACCACCTTATATACGTACAATTTCGAAAGCCATTTTGCTGGGTTTAGTTCTGAATGGTAGTGAAGCTGAAACAAAAAAATCTTAAATCAGACAAAGTAGTAGCAGTAGTAGTAAATATTCTTTTCTAGTCTAGATACAAGGCCCGAAATTTTGGGGGAGGAGGCCAGTCGATTAGCTCGATCTCAGTACACAACTGGTACTTAATTTATCGACCCCGAAAGGATGAAAGGCAAAGTCGACCTCGGCGGAATTTGAACTCAGAACGTAAAGATAGACGAAATACCCATTTCTTTACTACCCACAAGGGGCTAAACACAGAGGAGACAAACAAGGACAGACAGACGGGTTAAGTCAATTATATCAACCCCAGTGCGTAACTGGTACTTAATTTATCAACCCCGAAAGGATGAAAGGCAAAGTCGACCTCGGCGGAATTTGAACTCAGAACGTAACGGCAGACGAAATGCTGCTTGGCATTTCACCCGGCGTACTAACGTTTCTGCCAGCTCACCGCCTTAGTAGTAGTAAATATTGAAGCAAGCAAGCACCACAGATACAGCTCCCATAAATAGTAATATTTACGAAAATTACCGACAGCGCTGCCAAAGGTTTTTTTCAAAACGTACAGAATCTGATCAAAACGTACAGAATCTTACTGAAGCCCCCAAATACAGACAAAACGAACTTTTTATACATTTTTTTTTATTTGGAAAACGTTTATTGAAACGTTGAATGTTTGGATATCAAAAAGAAAAATCATTTTCGTGAGGAGGTTCTCTGTTGTACCAATTGTTTTTCAAATAATGTTTTACAAAGTTGTTCATCCGGCTCCCACGTCGTACAATCGATATTTCGTAACAAAGTTTTTGACCTCATAAGAGCTTTAAGCGTAGAAGTTTTCAAGCAATTTCAATTTTTAGTTTTGATATTGTGGAAAACAGAGAAAATTCTTTCTGACGATGCAGAGGAGTGTGGTAAAGAATGAAGACTGAGTATGAAGGATGACAACAGTGGATAGCGGTACTCATCACCACATTTCTCTTGTGAAACAGCAAACCAAAATTTTTCTGGATCATTATACGGGATAAAAGAACAACTTTGAACCGTCAAGTGGCGCCATTTCTGAATAATTTCTTCGAAATCTTTTTCATCACAAAGACTTGAGAATCGCATGATAAGTGATATAATTGACCTTGGCCTTCCTTTAATTATGTTGGTTGGGTCCAACGCCTCTAGTAATCCCAAATTGTCCTGCATATCGCAAGACGAAAACCGCACGAGCATTTGATTTGAAAAACTAACAAAGAATCACAGTATATTCTGTCGGAAAGTCAACAATTCATCAGAGGCAATGGTGGTAGCATTTTCGTATAAAATTCTTTCAGCTGCAGCACCAAAGTAGATACAATCTAATGGTTAGTGTGTCGTTGCATCGTTGACATTAATTTCACACACATTGATAACAGAAAGTAAGTCAGGTCTGATGAAAATGCTCAAAATTCCCTCCATTCCAGCGTTGATGGCTCTTTTAAGCTTATGCATCCGATAGCCTTCAGCCTGGAATTCCTGATTAAGTTTGTTAACGTTGTTTAAAATGAAAGAGAGAAATGCTAAATACATATTTGTGAGAGGATTCTTCATTTCAGTGAGAATGCGTCGAGCCGTAATCGGAGACCCACCTCTAATGTTGCTTGTGTGAAATATGCCAGCAGTGTTGGCCACTGCTCTAAAATGCGCTGCACATCTTGCTTGAGAGACAGCCATCTAGTGCAACTTGCATGCAGGATTTTGTGAGGATCAATTAAAGCTATTTTCTACACATCTTTGAATTCACTGATACACTTAGAACTGTGACTAAAGTGTGCATAAATACTTCGTGTCAATTCTTCGACAGAATTCGGCAATTCATTGCACGCGTTTGGTGAACATAAGTTTAAAGAATGACAAACACAGGCTTGCACAAAAAGATCTAGCCTATTCTGCTTTAACACATTGTTTGCGTCCCATCATAACATTTGCATTATCACAGGTGAAACCTATCAAAATTTCTAGAGAAATAGCGTGTTCGTTTAAAAATGATAGAAGACAGTTGTGTATACCCGTAGCACTGCAAGCCTGTATTTCTATAAGTGTAAGAAAATCGTCGACTGTCTTTTGAATTTCAACGTCATAAAATCTGCAAACCAGGACAAGTTGTTTTAGTGTTGAAACATCAGTTGTTTAATTAATAACGAGTGAGAATTTTGATGAATGAAGCTTTTTTTAATAAAGCGTTGAAGCCGTAGGGGCCAAAGGCTTTAAGGAAGATGTATGTGCCTTTCGTTCGGGCACACCTTGCATCCTGGGCGATTTTAGAACCATGACAGGCGTTTGCAACAAGGCCAGGTAAGTGGTCCAAAATCGAAATTGGGAGATTATGCTCAGCAACAAATGCACAGTATTTTAATTCAGCAGCTGCTACTTTCTTGGAATGTGAAGAAAACGATGAGGCCTCGACATAATTGGTAAACTTTTTTGCTTTATTTGCTTCATTTGCATTCTTGCGGAATTTTTCTGCCTGCTCATGTAAAATTTGGCTCAAACTACCGACAATTTCATACTTGCATAATATGCATTTGCCTTTAGCTGTATCGTTCTTGCCTCGCTCCAACCAACTAGAAAATTTTTCATCGCACAACAATTTTTGCGGAAGTTTCCTTTCATACGATGCCCATCTGGCCTTCTTCTTATCTGGTGCTTCACGTTCATTATCTGAGAAATGTTCTGTTTTCAAAGTTCTATCGCTCATATTTTGCTCCAGTTATAAGATTTATTTGAATTAATCAAATTATCAAACACATTACACACCGGTTAAAATCTGAGTAAAGAAATCTATGTTTGTGTTCAGACTGATACGGCGGGATTGTATAAATAAGCACTGTAATTTTTGAGTCTAATTTATCAAACTTTTAAAAAAGCAAACACGTACCTTCAGTCTGTGAGAAAACTTCTTGTGTTGTGACAGCAATGGCGTCGTAAACAGGACGTATATACGTTCACCCCAAATTACAGACGCCCTTGATCTCATTAGTCAATGCGTGCGTGCATGCAGACGCGTTTGCGAAGGCAGACCGGGCGTACTTTTATTTTTATTAAGCTCACAAACACGGATGTGTGAAAAATCAATCAATCAATGCGTTAAAACCTGAATTTTAAAAACCAATGGCAAGATCACTAAAACGTACAACAAATTCACCTGAACGTACAGCACATCAAAATTTTGGCCACGAACGTAGTTATTGGCAGTAATTTACTGAATGAAAAAAATATATATAGTTTTTGTTTCAGTTTTACTAATAAAAGATTTGAAATACCTGAAGGTCAATTGTATTACCTCATGTCCTCAGACATTATCATTTGTATATACAGTTTTTGGTAAACAATCATTCCCGTCGTTGTTTATACAGTAAAATGGCGACCCATGAGATAGCGGGAAGAGGTGTTAGCCACAGCGGTGGTAACAATCTAAGTATTGAACGTTCTCACAAAATGGGTGTTAAGAATTACAAATACAAAGACTTGCATTTAAGAAAAAAATTATTATTAAACAAGCGCAAACGTGGCTGTGCGGCAAGTATAGTTTGCTATCCGGCCTTATGGTCCCGGATTCAGTCCCACTACGTGACATTTTGAGCAGGTGTCTTCCACTACAGCCCCGATTCCGACTAAAGCCTTGTGAGTAAATTTGGTAGACGGAAACTAAAAGCTCGTCGCACACACACACATGCACATATACATACACACGTATATGTATCTGGTGTGTGTGTGAGTGTGTATATATATATATATATATATATGTGTGTGTATGTGTGTGTGTGTGTGTATGTATGTATGTATGTATGTATGTATGTATGTATGTAGGTATGTAGGTATGTATATATGTATGTATGTAGGTATGTATGTATAAAGTAATATAGGTTGCAATGAAAAGACAACTTTTGAGATATTGAACCAAAAACAGATTATTTTCCTCAATATATTCTTCGAAAGACACACCTCATATAAAATATACAATATATAGGCACAAAAAATATATATGAAAATATATAAATATAATTATAGAATGTAAAATATAAAATATATATTCGTATGAGATCACTTGAATCAGTTCTAAAATATAAAAAGGTCGGGCGTTAAATGTACACAGTCACTGCATTGCAAAATCATAAATATTAAAGAATATTTAATCAAATTCATTTCTATTCTAAGCACAAGGCCCGAAATTTTGGAGGAGTGGGGTCAGTCGATAAGATCGACCCCAGTATGCAACTGGTACTTAATTTATCGACCCCGGAAGGATGAAAGGCAAAGTCGACCTCGGCGGAATTTGAACTCAGAACGTAAAGACAGAGGAAATACCTATTTCTTTACTACTCGCAAGGGGCTAAACACAGAGAGGACAAACAAGGACAGACAAAAGGATTAAGTCGATTACATCGACCCAGTGCGTAACTGGTACTTAATTTATCGACCCCGAAAGGATGAAAGTCGACCTCGGCGGAATTTGAACTCAGAACGTAACGGCAGACGAAATACCGCTACGCATTTCGCCCGGCGTGCTAACGTTTCTGCCAGCTCGCCGCCTTTCTAATCATAAATATTAAAGAATATCTAATCTCTCAGATAATGAAAGAATTTTCAATAATCATGTATCATTGTATAACACAGCACTTAAGAATAGTGGTTTCTACAAGAACATTTATTATATAAGAAATACAATATTTAAAAATAAACTAAGTAAACTTTTTCCAGGCTTAACTAAATTAAATATTGACATTCCCTCAGTTAATGAGCCCGTTGAACAATGGATTCCTCATATACATAGGAGATATTATCAACCTTTTAGTCATAACTTTACAATAGATTCAGTAAGAAACAGGCAGTGGGAAATAATTTGGTTCACCCCCACCTTTTTCTCTTCAAGTTAACCCATTAAGTCCCATTGTCCTATAAATAGGACACTAAATGAGAACATTAAATAAGCTATATCACATTGTCTCAGTGTCCTATTTATAGGACACCGAGTATTTCCATTTCTACTTGGAGTAGAGGAGTTTTAATAATTAATAATTATTTTTTTTCATTTTAACCTATTTTCAATCATCTGTAAACATTTAAAACTAATATTCAGGAATTCAAGCACTCTGGGACTTAATAGGTTAAGAATCTCCTCGAATTATTCTTTAAGAGCATTGAAAAAAACTTTCTTCTGGATCATAAATATCACCCCATCTTTAACAAATCTAGTTTAAAATTGTTATATTCAACATCACCTTATTTAGGTTCCATTATTGCTGCTAATAATAGATTTGAACTTTAAAAAAATACTAGGGAATCCATGGAACGTAACCAGGAGAGTAATAACCTGGATTCCCCAGAATTTTGCCCGTTAAAAGGCCCATGTTTGAGAAAAAATGTAGTTTATATGTGTGAAGTAAAAAAACCCAAGAACCTCAAAAAAAAACAAGAAAATCTACATAAGGAACACAATAGACTTTAAAACTAGATATAGAGGGCATAAAAATTCTTTTACAAACCCGAACACGAAAAATTCGAAAGCACTAGCCAGACACATGAATAATTTAAAAGCGCAAAATAAACAATTTAAATTAGATTGGTCAATAATTACTCAAGCTACTCCATATAACACACACACACACTAGAATATGTAGATTATGCACTAAAGAATCCATACTTCGTACGAGTAGAAAAATATTATTAAATAAGATTTCTGATGCTTTGATATTTTGTAAACATAGGTATGTTTCTCCATGAAAATTTTTTTTCTTTTTAAAATATAGCCAACCCATATTAAAAATTGAAACCTTAATTCCGACCTTTTATCCCCAATATGTTTTAGAATAGCCGTAAACGTATCATTTTTCTGTAAGATTTGTAATATATTTAACCTTCATTTTAGAATGTATTTTTCTGAACAAATTTTTATCTCAACATAGGATACCTGATTCAGGTATGAAGTCTCTTGATGTTTCATAAACAATATTTTTAACTTTTTTAAACCTCCCATATAATCTCTGATGAAGGGAATGTATATATTCGAAATGGGTACAAATAGTTCACCCATTCTGAAATACCTTTCCTGAAACGGCCGTAGGATATATACGAATTTGATCTATGGATTCAAATATTCTCTTTTTTAGCTACCCATTCATCTTTTAATATTTATGATTTTGCAATGCAGTGACTGTGTACATTTAACATCCGACTTTTTTTATGTTTTAGAAGTGATTCAAGCGACCTCATACGAAGAATACATTGAGGAAAATAATCTTTTTTTTTTTCTTTTTCGCTGTCAATATCTCGAAAGTTGCCTTTTCACTGAAACCTATATTACTTTATATCCTTTTAGCTATATTTAATGAGCGCTAACCTTTGGTCTGTATAGGAGAGAGAGAGGGGGGAGAGGGAGAGAGAGAGAAAGAAAGAAAGAAAGAGTGATAGTACATGCATACATATATGAGTATTTGTGCTTTTGTTCGTCTATCGACCGTTGCTTGACAATTGGTGTTGGTGTGTTATTGTCTAATTTATGGATTGGTAAATGAGACTAACAGAAAAAATCAGGCTTTAAAATTAAGTGCTGGGGTTGATTCGTTCAACTAAAATCCTCAAGACGGTGCTCCAGCATGGCCGCAGTCCAATGACTGGATGATAAAAGCCAATCAGTCTCATTTTTCAAACAAGCACTTGCAGTCCACGGCCAACACAACTAAAAAGCATAAGCGGTAAAAACAATCAAACCTGTTGTGGCCAGAAAGTTTTTTTTTTTTAAATCATCGCTCAGAACATAAACAATTGTTGTAAGAAAAATCACAACAGCAAACAAAGCATAATGCCATTCCCTCAAACAAACAACAATGAAAAAGTCAGAGCAATGACAACAAACAATAACAAAGGCTCTTTCGATTACAACTTTTTTTCCGAAAGAAGACCGACGGGCTGGGAAAAACGTAACAAATACAAGCAAAGGGGAAGGGCATCGACCAATTTCTCTTATAGATGACAATCGAAGTCTACAAGCATTCACTGTTGAGATACCCACATGAAGCAACGACTTTCACTGCTAACATATTCTATTCCGTGCTGCAGGAAGCCATTGGCTCACTCTGCAAACTGAATTGCCCGGTTAACGCAAATGTAAGTTAAGAAACTTCTTCCACTTATTATCTTCTTCGCATGTCAAACTGAGATTAGTTTGCGCAAATGCATGTGACGTGAGATCAATTTGGAAAAAAAAGGTAACTTGCTTAGCGATTCAAAGTCACTAGAGTTAGATATACTAATACTAATGAAACCAAAATATCTGAGATTCAGGTACGCGAACGATTAGGACGTTGTTGATAATTTCTGTCCATTAACTCTGCTATATGCAAAGTTAAAGATTTTACCAAGGAGCTAGCAAGGAAATTGCTGCTTGTCTTGCATAGTATCGTTGAGAATACCCAGACCTGTGTGATCCATGAATGATCTATTCTACATCAGACGAAATAACAGAAGGTAAGTAACAAACATGGCTTCCTTGAGGTTCTAATTAATTTGGATCAATTATCATCTTTTGATCGGCCACTGCTACATGACTGAAAGCAACAATTTCACTTTTGTTTTCAGGGCTGGGTTATTTCAACGTATTGCGTCATCTGTTATTGCTTAGATTGAATAGCCTCCTCTCGGAACCGTTTTGGACCATGCGATCAGTCTGTCGAGGAAGTTCTTTCTCATCTCTTCTGTACATACTGATTCTTGGAACCACCAGTATTAATCAATTATATCAACTGCAGTAATTGACTGACACTAAACTTTATCATCCATGACCTTGGAGGCGTTTTGATCGACGCTCAAGCGAATTTGCTAACTCATTGCTCTTCTACTTGATAAGTTCATTTTCCATTCAGTTCAAAGATGACTTTCTTTCTGAGGTGTATAGAATTAGTACCAGTCCAAAAAGGTGACGGGCGATATAATCAACTATCATCATGACAGCAGTGTTCCACGATGAACACAGTCCTATAATCGAAACGTGTAACAAAATAAATTAGTGTCTTGAGTCTATTTTGCAAACATGTTTCGTAGTTGGTCAATCTCTGAAAACCTTTCACTATTTCCCATGCTTCAGATTCATCATGAGGAACATTCCTACGTTAGATATCGAGATATCGCCGAGAACTGAAGAAAAAAGGCAGAATAGCATTATAAGTTCTCTTGAACAATCATGACATGTCACTTAAAACTGAACACAGTGTATACAAGTCAATAGTAATCCTAACTTTGTTGTTTAAGTCAAAATTTGTAGTGCATGTACAATATCTTTTGTCCACTAGAGGGTATCATCTGCAAAGATGAAAATGTATAGAACAGCATTTCAATCGGTGCAATTTGACAAGGTTTGAAAATTTCTGAGTTCAATAGAGCAAACACTTATTCCGTACGAATGAATCCAGAAAACTTAAACAATAAACTAGATATCCTTTACTTCGACTAGAAGATATCTTCTCTGGTTCCCGAGGCTTAGAAAAACGGCTTTAGCAACCGTAACTAAATGCCAAGACCTGGAGTACTCTCTCATTCAGTCAGAAGTCCTGATGTAATCTGTGCTTCACCAGAATCAGTAAGTTTTCGAGGCAAACGATGGATGATAACATGACACCTAGCGAATGCTATTTTCCCACATGCATGTGCAACATGTGATTTAATATCAACCTCCAAGACACTTGCCAAAAGTGCTGCACAGTGGAATTGAACCTTGAAGCAAGTATGTGCGAAGTGAATTTCTTAACCAAGATGTTATACTTTTTGTGGTAATGTATAGGTAAATGAATTAAACAAAAGACAATATAATACCAACATAAACAACTAAAGTAATGTTGGGTTGCCTTTCTACAATGAACTAGGTAGGAAATTCTTTCAGTGCTACATTTCTGCACAGATTAACTGCTTGAAAAAAAATCACAATCTAGATGTTCGATTATGTATATGCACAGTGTTTCCTCGTATATTTTAGAACATATATGTCTCATTTATATGACTACGATTAACAATGAGGCTTTATTATACGACCTAACCACAATGTCCATCTATTTATGAATCCCTGCATGAAAATCGGCACATCTATTATATAAAATCCGTTCTGTCTGTCTGTGTGTGTGTGTCTTCCAGGATCTCGGGCATCCTCCATCCGATTGCGCTCAAATTTGATATGTAGATACCTACGGTATCAGGGCGTGTATAAGTTTTGAAAAAATTACAAAAATCGATTCCAGGTGAGAATGCGATCGATAAAGCCTTGGGAACGTGCATTTGTACGCGCAAGTACATCAGCTGTTGCGATCGATACTACACGTACGCGAGAAAAATGCACGTGCAGTTTGCGCAAAAAAAATAATGCCACAAAATGCAGTATATTTAAGAGACCAAAAAAGTAAGATACAATAGAGATATTTTCTTCAAACTTGGCATGAAGGAAGGAAAGACTATTTGGTTTCTCAAGAATTTTTTTTTTTGCCTTAACTTCGTTTAACAAAACCAAAAATTTTATTGAAATAAAGGCATGCTTAATTATTTTTTAATGAAAATAAAACACTGATTGCTTTTTATTCAGCAGATATGATTCAGCACCGTCCATTGGACGGGGGGGGGGGCGTTTTGTTCGTATAATATATATGTATATGCATGCGTGCGGGCGCGAGCGCGTAGGTTTCCACCAAGCTATCACTACCAATTTATCAGTTTTCCTAAATTTCGCAAGAATGAAGAATGGCTATCTCGTGAATGCAAATGACTCCGCGAGATTCAACGTCATATGACTCGTGTTTTTTTCTTTTGTTTTTTTTTTTACTACAGACGTTATTTTTCGGCTCGACGCCGAAAATAGTTTGTTTAAATTATGTCTAATTCGCCGAGATAAATAATCCCTTGGAAAAAAATTGTCACTTGGAGAGTATTCTTTCTCCTTTTCTTAATAGATTTTTCGAACTTAGTGATGAAAATAATTTACAATTCATCAACCTGAATAATATTAGGTTAGATGTATAACATGGAAATGCTCCATGGAGTTGATTACCATCAGATTCTGGCTAAACGTGGTATCAAACTACTAGATACGATTGGTAAGACGCTTTACATATTTTGTTATTTTTGTCTTTCTTCTTTTTCATTTTATAAATAAATCTATTTGCTATAAAATTGTCGGTGTGTGTGTGTGTGTGTGTGTGTGTGTGTGTGTGTGTGTGTGTGTGTGTGTGTGTGTGTGTGTGTGTGTGTGTGTGTGTGTGCTTATGTAAAGGAAACAGAAATACATATGATCGGCACAAAGGTTTCGCTCAATCGGTCCTTAGGTTGGCAGTACACATGAGCAGTTTGAGAAAGCCGTTTGAACCAAAACGTCGGTTCCGGTGAAATATGGAAGTGATCCTGTTTACTTTACAAACATTTGCTTTTGTATTACGCAATAAACAAAATTAATACATACATATACAAACATACAATCATACATACATATATACAGACATACGTGCATACTTACAATCATACATACATACATATGTACGTATAAAATATACATATGTATATATGTGTATATACATATATATGTAAGCGTGTTTGTGTGTGTGTGTGTGTGTGTACGTCTATATGTATGTATGTAAACTTTCAAAATATGTATGAAGAGTTCTAATGGCGAGATCCGGGGACAACCGCATACATCTGACTTCTTTTTTTCTGATAACGTTATCAAATTTATTGTAGTTCTTTGTAGTTCTCTAATAAAATCAATTGCTATTAAATGTCTGCCATAATGGTAAGCAGAACTCTGTTCAATTTGAATATATCCAAATAGTTCATGTAATTTCTCAACTGGCATTTATCCTGAAAGGATGAAAGATAAAGTCAGCCACAACGGAATTTGAACTCAGAACATGATGAACCAGAAGAAATGCGGTGGAAGCATTTTGTCCGGCATGGTAACGATTCTGCCAGTTCGCTGCCTTAATAACGATGATAATAATAATAATAATAATAATAATAATAATAATAATAATAATAATAATAATAATAATAATAATAATTGCACGAGCAATTGGCTGATAGGTGGAAGGAGAAACCTCTGCACGGCAAATATGTGACCCGCAGCAAACAAGCTGATGTTGACCAGAAGCAAACCCATCAGTGGCTGCGGAGCTCAGGGCTAAAAGCAGAGAGCGAAGGTTTCATCCTGGCTGCTCAAGACCAAAGCCTATCAACCCGGAACTACCAGGCCAATGTGATGAAAAATGGAGCAGACCCAAAATGCCGATTCTGCAACGACATGATTGAAACAGTGGACCACCTAATCTCTGGATGTAAAGTCTTAGCACCAGTGGAGTATAAATTAAGACATGACAGAGTTGGCCAATATCTCCACTGGCTAATAAGTCGGCATTACAATATCAAAACTACCGACAAGTGGTATAATCACCACCCTGAGGCTGTAACTGAAGGAGAAAATGTAACCATTCTGTGGGACTTTCCAGTACATACAGACCGAACCATCAAGGCCAATAAACCAGATATTGTTGTGAAAGACCAAAACAATAAAGTTTGCTTATTGATCGACATGAGCATCCCCTGTGATCATAATATCTCAGCGAAAGAGTTTGACAAGCTCAGAAATATAAAGACCTACTCATTGAAATCGAGAAAATGTGGCATCTCAAGGCGGTTACAATACCAGTGATCGTAGGAGCACTAGGAATGATCAAGAAGGGAACCGAAAATTATATGAGAATTATCCCTGGCTTACCATCCCTGCAAGAAGTGCAAAAGATTGTCTTCACTGGTACATCACACGTATTGAGAAGAGCATTGTCGATGTGAGAACTGTTGCTGCTCATGCATTTTAATTTAACTTTAAAAAAAAAAAAAAAATTAAAAAAAATTAACGAACTACTGAGTTTGGTTTAATGGCCTACCAATATACACTATGAGTTTCTTTGCCCTAGGAGTCGGGAAGACACTCGGCAAGAAATGGAAGAAAATTTGAAAGAAGAAAAAAAAAAGTAATAATAATAATAATAATAACAATAATAATAATAATAATAATAATAATAATAATAATAATAATAATAATAATAATAATGATAATAATAATAATGGTTTCAAATTTTGGCACAATGCCAGGATCCATCTGGTACTTATTTTCTCGAGCTGGAAAAGATGAAACGCAAAATCGACCTCGACAGAATTTGAACTCAGAACGTATAGACGGACGGAATGCCGTTAAGCATTTTGTCTGGCTAACGCCTTTACCAGCTCGCTACCTTAATAAATTATTCTTTCTACTATAAGCACAAGGCCTGAAATTTTAGGGATGGGAGCCAATCGAATACATCGACTCCAGTGCTCAACTGGTACTTAACTTATGGACCCCGAAAGGTTGATGTGTAAAGTCGAGCTCAGTAGCATTTGAAATTAATACATCAAGGTGCCCGAAGAAATGCCGCTTAGCATTTTGTCCGAATGCTATCCAATAATTATATCTGATCGGGTTTGATCGAATTTTCTTGACTCGGTCACAATCTCGCACACCTTTCAGGAGGTCAACATGTAATGTCCATACAGAGCTGGTCGGTGAAAGTTATTTCTGAACGGCCGACCCGTGTGTCTAGATATCCGTAGGAGTGTATCACTAAAAAACTTAATCTTGTTTATCTCTCCAGAGATGTCATACAAAGCTCATTAATTTCTTTCTAATGACATCAATGATTGCAAGAAGTTTGCCGCTGCACAGTCTTTGTTTAAATAGATGTTTTTTTTTCCAGGAGATAATCTGAACGACCCGCAACATACGGGTGTAGGCCTCAGCAAGTCTGTCCTCCTGATCTTTGGTTAGTGTCCAGGCAGCTGACTCATATAAAAGCACTGATTCCTCAGTGGTACAGAAGATTTTCTGAAGATCTTAGGAAGTGATGGATCCAAGATGACACTGAGATCACTGAGAACCTCATCGTTGCAACTTTTTACATTCAGTTCATCTGTGGATGTGATAGCACTGCTTAAATACACAATGACGTTTACAGATTTGTTGGAAAGATCTTAATACTCAGAAGATTAATTGAAGGGTTTGGGGTTTAAAATCTACTGGTAGTTTTACTGACTGTAGGTTTCTTGAAAGCTTTCAACATTATCCAGCGAGGCGAAATAGAGCAAAGTCTTTTTATATGCTGTATACCTCGAGAAGTAGTAGCAGCAATGATGCTCAGCAAGAACATAGGTGCTGAAGTACGATCACTTGGTGGAGACACCGATTTCTTGAACATCAGCGGTTTCATACGATTTATTGGCAGCTTTATATGATTTCTGCAACCTTATTGAAGAAATCCCCGATTGTTTTGACAATGTAGGCGTATAAATGAAACGAAGCTATAAAAATTAACTAAATGGAAACCGATATTCTTCGCTTATCTCTATATTGTAGCAAAACACGATTTACATTTTAATATGCGATTAATTCATATATACTGCGGCAAGTAAATTTTCCACAAAATTCTAAGTTGGTGAATTGTTTGAATGTCATTACAGACTTTCAGATTCAGTTCACAAGCAATCGAAAAATGACCAAATTAATTAAGATCCTAGTCATCAAATGGAACCTATCGCGCATGTCCTCAGACATAAGATTTGTGCCATATCAGTGGGAAAAGAAATGTATGCCAATTTTTTTATGGAAACGTCTAGTACTCAGAACTGGTTTAGAATACATGTAAAACGTCTGTCCGTCATCGAGATATTGTTTGGTGAGTTGGATTTCTAAGTGGTGGTGAGGTGGGACGAAAAATCGTCATTCGTTTTGCTTTAGAAGGAAATATATGTATTTATATCATTGGGTGTTAGTTTTGTCTGTTTTTTGCTTTGTGAGTGTGCGAGCATGTGCGTGTATGTGTGTGTGTGTGTGTGTGTGTGTGTGTGTGTGTGTGTGTGTGTGTGTGTGTGTGTGTGTGTGTGTGTGTGTGTGCGTGCGTGCGTGCTAGTGCTCTCTCAAGCATGTGTGTTCGTATATGTATAAATTTGTTAGAAGAGAGTCAATCTTTTCAGGCCTTCCTAAATTGGTGAGATTGACGAGGCCAATGCTGAGACTGCACATAGGCGTTTCAATGCCTGCAAGAAATTCTAGTTCAAATGCTTGTCACAAAATTATTCGTACTAAAAGACCCCAAGCACCAAGTTGTGGTGTTCAACTGCCCAAGCTAGCTCAAATTCAGACGGTTCATATTGTTTGGAGCAATGATATCATAAAATCTATTCAAATAAATGCTCTTTGATTTTATTAATTATCGGCAACCAAACCTATGATTTCAAAGTAACGGATTAAATACAATGGATCCGGTTAATGTATTTTGCATGTATGAGCTGATCTTGAGATTTTGCAAATTTACATAAATATTTGCTGATTATCCAAACAGACTTTCAATCTTTCATCAGTTAAGTTCAACTGCCCTTCACAGTAGAAAAGGGCAACAATAGATCCCTTCCAGTATTGTAGCACAAAAAAAAGTTTGCTTTGGATGAACGTTACCTGTCAAACAGGAATCAACAACAGTGTGCAATAAGATCCAGAAAGGTAGTCCTTGAGAGGATGAGATTGTCCAAGAGAGGGTGAGAGTTCAGTATAAGAAGAATCAAACTGCGATGTCTTATAGAAATGTCATTTGAATGATAAACAACACCAGTTTTGGCGGCAATTATTCATAAAATGTTGATTTTATAGAATAGTTATTTTCAGAAAAATGATATTGATTATCCACAACAATCCTCCCACGCAAATAGGAAAACAGGACACCAATGATAGAATATTTACAAATTAAGAAGATAATCGCAGATCCAGTAAATTGCATATCCTTTAGATGCCAGTACTATAGATTTTCTTTTCTAGATTAGTTTGTAGACTAATCTGACTATTCAAGAGATTCCAACAGAAAATGTGGAAAAAACACAAAAGAAACAGTAAACATAGAATTTTGTCTATATCGGTAAAAATCAGTTTAAATTGTTTAAAATGTAAATAATGTTAGTGTAAAACATGGAGAAGATGCTAACTTTCTCAGAAAAGGTGAGAGGGAGCTATGGGAAATGCTAGATTTCTTTTCTCATGATGACACAAGCTTTTTATTTCCTTAAAACAAATTATGAAAGGTGTGTTTGGTCAGTTGACTCCTGTAACAGATAACTGCATAAATGGGTTAATTGCATAATACTTTCAATTACATAATAATTTCAATCACCAAGGATAATTAACTATGCGTTATCGACTGTACTATCATATCTAATAGAACATGTACCCAAGTACAGTATTTGTAATTCTAAGCTAGTACATGTCACTTAATATGATTCATTATTTCAAAACAAGACTTCCCCGCTTCAAACTGAGAATAACAATTTCCAAACAAGTTTAACACAAAAAAAATTTATTCAATAGAAAATATAACATGAAAACATCTTTTACAATTTGTTTTTGTGGCAAATCCCATCTTATGTCTTCATATATTTTCCGCATGATTGGTGTACTGTTATATATTGCTTCATACAGTATACATATATCTTATTATCAACCTTCCCACTGCATTTACCGCCTGGATTTCTCGCATGAAAACAATATTTTCTTGCTTTGACAAGGTCTAAAATTATTGTGCTTTCAGTTTTAAAATTAATAACTGTGTACTTAACTGGGTCCTTATAGTCCAGTCCACAACCATAACAGTTCTTGAGCTGACGACGAACGACGTTGACCATTGACGTCTTCTTTGTTCTACATCCACCTTGATACTGCTTGTCAAGGATTTGTTCAAAATACTATTCAGAGAATAAGCAGTTCAATGCTAGGCGTCGAATTCTGCACGAGCTACGAAAATACAATGCTGCGCATTCCACTATAGATTTTATGAATGCACAATTCCATAGAGAATGATCAGTTCGGTGGAAGTAACACTTCTTGACCACACGCCGTGTTCTCCAATTGATAAAATCCCCCCCTACATTTCTATGTGTTTATACGTTGTTCATCTTGTTAATTAAATCAAGTAAGTTTAAATTTTAAGTGACATGTAACGTTCATTTTGAAACTGCTATTCTCACTTTGAAATTGCATGTACTTCTCCCTTAGATTTACAAATCATGAAGTCAGTAATAAGTTTCACACTATCACATGGCCCTCTGTTGTCTTCAACAGAGAGCACTATATTGCGGTCATTTAAGTTAGAGGTCTGATCTGATGATAACCCGAGTCTTCAACTCTTCCTCACATCAGTTACAGCAGCTCCCGAAAAGTTCAAAGAGGTATTACACTTCATTTTCTAACAGAGCTGTAACAACTACGAAAAGATTTCCATATTTCGTTCACGACATTAACAGTCTTCGATAATTTGAAGCACCAATGTTCTCGACTCTATATTTTGGTAATTTAAACAATGTATATGCAATTTATACTTTTTTTCTTTTATACTTTTTTTTCTTTTTTCCCCCTTTGCTTTCTTGGTGTAACTTTTCAGGAAGAGGAAGTTACTCGAAGGTCAAGCTTGGTCATATATCTAAGAATGACCCAAGACAAGTTGCTGTAAAAATCATTAATCTAATGAAAGCGCCTGATGATTTTAAAGAAAGTTTCCTTCCTCGTGAGCTGGAGAACTGGCCATCACTCGATCATCGTCACGTAATTAAATTCTATGAAGCTTTTCAAATTGACCAAACTTTATTTATGATCATCGAGTTTGCTCCTCACGGAGATATGCTTAAATACATCCAAGCAAATGGAAATTTACCAGAGATGAAAAGAAAATTGCTAATGACTCAGGTAAACTAATCACATCAAATTATTTGTTAATTGTTCATCCTTGTCCGTTATTACTTTTAATAATAATAACAATAATAATAATAATAATAATAATAATAATAATAATAATAATAATAATAATAATAATAATAATAATAATAATAATAATAATAAATGCCCTGGTGCAGTACCAGGCAGTGGCTCTCATGGCTTCTGATCTTAACTGATTGGAAGTGTTATCATGTACATTGTTTTGTCTTGGTATAAAAGATGGGCTACAGCAAATATTCTGCTCACTACCACAGATTTGCTTGTCAGTTGTTTGACCTTAACCAGTTGAGCATGTCCCTTAGTGGCTGACGATATGTGCATCTCTGATCACGAGCAGAAGTCGTGGGGGAGCATCATAGCCATGTGTTGAAAGGAATTCTTTGGGGTTTGAATAGTTCACCTCTGGAAACATGGGTAGTTCTTTCAACATCCTTAAACAACCCTTATTCAGGGACCGTTTGAGCGGGATGGGCTACTCAACCTGAAGAAAATTCTAACTGGGCCCCCACCTGCAAGGTCATGTGCTATTTATCTTGATATGAGATCACCATGTCGCGCACATATGGTTGTGATGCATGTGCCTGGTGTACCTTTATCAGACGGGTAGTCATGATGGGTATATTGGGCTTTGTATATTTTACCCCAGTGTCACTTTGATGGCATGAACTGCTCTCTCACTCAATAATAATAATAATAATAATAATAATGATGATGATGATGATGATGATTATGATAATGATAACAACAACAACAACAACAACAACAACAACAACAACAACAACAATAATAATAATAATAATAATAATATAATAATAATAATAATAACAATAATAATAATAATAATAATAATAACAACAAGAACAATGGGGAGGAGACGGGGATGTCCTTATTATGGTTACAAAGGCAAAAAATGAGAGAACAGTTCAGGAAAAGTTTTAAAGCGTGTTGTGATTTATAAAGAAATCGAATGGACGAAGAAAAGTGATGGTGTACACACACACACACACACACACACACACACACACACACACACATGCTCACATAGATAGATAGATAGATAGATAGATAGATAGATAGATAGATAGATAGATAGATAGATAGATAGATAGATAGATAGATAGATAGATAGATAGATAGATAGATAGATAGATAGATAAAATTGGAAGCGTTAACATGTATATGTTTTGTCTTGGTATAAAAGATGGTTTACAGCAAATATTCTGCTCGATACCACAGATTTGCCTATCAGTTGTTTGACCTTAACTTGTTGGGCATGTTGCTTGATGACTGACAATATATGCATTTCTGATCACGAGCAGAAGTCGTGGGGGAGCATCATAGCCATATGTTAAGAGAAATTCTTTGGGGTTTGAATAATTCATCTCTGGAAATATGGGTGTTTCGTTCAACATCCATAAACAACCCTTATCCAGTGACCTTTTGAGCAAGGTAAGCTACTCAACTTGAAGAAAATTCTAACTGGGCCTCACCTGCACAGTTATGTACCGTTTATCTTGATATGAGATCACCATGTCTTGCACATATGGTTGTGATGCATGTGCCTGGTGTACCCATGTCAGACGGGTAGTCATGATGAGTATATTGGGCTTTGTACATTTGTACCCCAGTGTCACTTTGGTGGTATGCGCTGCTCTCTCATTCACTAGTAGTAGTAGCAGTAGTAGTAGTAGTAGTAGTAGTAGTAGTAGTAGTAGTAGTAGTAGCAGCAGTAGCAGTAGCAGCAGCAGCAGTAGCAGCAGCAGCAACAGCAGCAGCAGCAGCAGCAGCAGCAACAGTAGTAGTAGTAGTAGTAGTAGTAGTAGTAGTAGTAGTGGATTCTAACACACATCCCATACCATAAGAACGTTGTGAAATAAAACAACTCACGAAAAATACGCTTCAAGATTAGTAACCAATAAAATAACACACGAACCAAGCTAAACGCATCCCCTTAACAAAACAAACCGATGCCGTACACTAGCAGGAAGACACTATACTCCTTAATCCCCACAAAAATGAGAACTTACGGCGGTACGGTACACGCACCTCCAGAAATCGGGGATACACCAGGTGGTGCAACAGAAACTATGAAACTATTGAATAAACAACAATCACACCAACAACGACGACGACAACTACAATGCCGATGGCGCTGATGATTTTATTGGCATTCAAGACATTGGTTAGAACACACGGATGAAAAACAAGATCAGTGAGGTTTCAGGGCGAGTTAAAAGAATCCGAAATCAACGAAAAGAATGGAAATAACAAAATATATCAAAAGGTCCCCAGCATAATTCAGACAAAGTCCTAGATTACTCTGCATATCGAAGGCTTCATAAACCCCCTCTTATAGTGTCTTGCTTCTTGTTTACAACCGTATAACCGGAATAGGCTGATTTAGCTCCGTCAGTCTTTCTGTTCTCACACACCTTTCGTAAAACTGGATGGCAGCGCCTCGGCTTCCACCTTCACTCTCCTCTTCAGGTGATATTAAAGGAAATCTATGATAGCTTGAACAAAGAAGAAAATCCCCGTCCTCAAGCCTTTTAACTGAATCTAATATACAACTGCCTTCACCATAGTCACCAAACAGAGAAAGCCTACTTACTATTTCTTCCACAGACAGGTTGCGGACAGATCTTCTCAATATACTCAGTTGATAGTTAAATTCTTCTTACATGAGTGGCAGCTCTTCGATACTAACCAACAAGTTTGCAATACAGATCGCCCCACAAAAAAAAAAAGTTTCTAAGAAAGCTTAAAATTCAAGTCGAACAGGATCTTAAAATCATGACCGTAATTTTAATTCAATCTTTTAAAAGTAAAAGCGTGGAGAGTAAAAGATATAAAAAATTAGTTTAACAATTCCAGCGAAATAAAAGGTTAAGTGACGTATGAACAAGCGGCGTATCTCTTATGAAGAAATCAAATTACACAACAATACAATGAGAAAATCTACTATTGATTTGGGAAGATAAATATAGAAGCTTAAGATAGGAAAGGGCTTTCAGAAATCACTTGATATTCATAAAACACCCACATGTCTAACACTCAAATGTGATAAAATGCATTAATAAAGTAAACCACCTGTCCCAAATACCAGAGTGGTTGACACAGGGGGACATAATTCTCCTGCCAAAATCAGAGACGAATCGACCTAAAAAAACATGCCAATCATACGCCATCTTAACTTAAATATCTTTATATCGACTCCAAAGAATATTTGTCAACACTACGACTGAAATAAGTCTTCTAACTGAATAAGAAAAGAACTGGAGAAGGACTCCTGACTGTGAAGACACTGGTAAGAGGCTCTAGGTGGAAACAGAAGAACTTACAGTCTGCTAAGATAGACCATGAAAAAGCGTATTACACTGTGCCGCACTCGTGGATCCTTGGGTTAATTTCTTATACGATTCATGAATAGTGGCATACCTAAATGGAACACAAATGTACTAAAACACAAGAAAAATATCCTAGAAGGACGGGAATATTTTTAAGAAATTCGCTTTTGTAACATTTGTAAAGTTTTCAATCAATTCTAGTATATATTTTACCTTAAGATAAACAGTTAAATTGCTTAGGTTTGAAATTCAAAACAATATGGTGATTTTACTGGAAAGAATAAAGTATTAACTGGTTTTAGCAATGTTTAAAAGTTAAATTTACTAAATGACTGAGATGAGTTAATAACACAATTATAATTTTTCGGACTACCAAACTTCATCGTTAAAGATGAGAGTATTATTTTAATATCTATATCAACACTAATGCTTATATATACTAATATATTTATCTCTACATTGTTTTGTTTGGAACATATCCAAGAATAAGACAACTGATGGAAATTGGAGATCAAACTGATTGAATAATCATTGGGTAGATGTTTAGATTTTTAAAAAAACTTTTTTCATCTCTAAAGATGGGATTAATACACCGAAAAATAATTTTCACATTTGTGTAAACAATTTTGTGTTTTATAGAGAAAGAGTTAGGAATTAAATGAAACGATATATTCTAATGTAACATGCATGTTATCGAAATAATGTAATGTGTCTGATTTCATTTCTAGCTCTGCAATGGTGTTAAATACCTTCACGATCGAGATATCAGTCATCGGGATCTGAAACTTGAAAATCTCTTACTTGACGAATCGAACTCAATAAAAATTACAGATTTTGGTTTTTCGAAGAAAGTGTCTGGAAAGAATCTAAGTCAAACATATTGTGGTTCAAAGTCATATGCAGCTCCAGAGATTCTAACTGGTTGTCCATACAATCCGTTCAAGTCAGATATCTGGGCCATTGGTATTATTCTCTATATCATGAGCACAGGAAAATTTCCATTCGACAAAAAGAAAGACATAAAGAAAATTATAGACGACTATAGGAAGTTACACATATTTTGGGATCGTTATCCTATCGAAAATGATTGCAGAGAGGCTGTCGAAAAACTTCTAGTGTTCCGTTTTCAAGACAGACCATCCATAGATGATGTGTTTAAGATAAAATGGTTTATTACAGAAAATAGTGTTTCGGAAAAGGCCTAACAGTTAACGATTCCATATAATTCTTCCTTAATACCGATTTCACATAACTTCACATTTGACAAATTTTCTTTCCTATCAACGAAGAGTACCTAATTAACATTTCCGTGTACAGCTGGTTTCCGTTAAAGTATTATATTGCGTAGGCATACATACCATTATACATAACCAAACAGTGGACGCAATCTTTGTCTTATCGTTTAATTATTTCAGACGGTTGCTCTTTTTATATATATTTTCTCTTTATTTAATTGTTACTTTTACTCATATCTTTTCTTTTTGTATTATTGTTTATTAAAAATACAATACAAATGAGTGTTGATCTGAAATAAGATAAACCTGTATATCCTGGTAACGTTACTGTTTTTCCTACATCATTTGGTCAGAATCGTCACAGTATTGAACAAAATGTTTTGCAAAATTTGGTTACATTCCGTATGTCCTGAGTTTAAAGCTTGCTCTGGCCAACATAACCTTTCTTTCTTTCGGGTTGTCGATGAAATAAATATCAGTCAAGTACTGGAGTCGATATAATCCATTCTACGCGTTCGCCCAACATCTCTGGTCTTGTGCCCATGCTAGAAACCGTCTCTATCAAGCGATACTATTCAATAAGGAAATCGAATACATAATTGAAGTTTTTAACATTGAAACAGTATCATGAAGATCTATAGATTTATGTATCAAAATATAAATAAGAACTTTTATTACACATGGAAGCTACACGAGTTCCGCTGGTTATAATGAGTTTAAATGCATCAACAGATGCACTGCCATATTGTTGAGTTGTATGCGCATAGGGTTTTGTATGCGTCTGAGTGCGCGTGTATGTACGTGTAAAATTTCCTTTTTTGTGGCTGTGGGATGATTTATTTTGTTGTGGAGATTTTACTGTTTCTGGTGTTATTTTAACGTTTTGCCAGTTTGTTGTGTAGCATTTGTGTAGCGTAAGTTGTGCCATAGTAATGAGTTGCGATTGTGTATAATGTATTGTTTACTGGGTATTATTTGGTGTACCGTTGTGTAAGTCTGTTACAGTACTCGAACTGCAATCAGTTTAAAATGTCTAATGTACGTAGTACGCGACATGCATGTCTTTTTTCTTTCTTTTTTTAACTATGTGAAAAGCTATAAGCTCAGGTATAGTTTTTATAGCTTTATTTATTTTATTCACTTTGAAATAGAATAGGTATGCACCGGGAGTTGTGAATCCAAACTAACAATAAGACCAATGCAAACTACCTAAATAAATATAAATTATAAGAATCTATCTAGTCTGTCAGATATCGAGATTCCTTCTTAAAGGCCCCCACTCGAATAACCACCAAAAACATAGACCTCTTTCTGAAGCAAATTCAAAGCAACTGTATTTCACAAATAAAACTTAACCTAGTGAACCCATTATTTTGTTGTTTTTACATGAATCACTACTCCATTATCGCCCCACTTTTCTTCAACGCTCCCTTGAAACTTTCCACCGCCCGGGGGGGATGGGCTTAGATTACTGCCCACTTTGGGAATGCAGAGCATTTATTATAATATAGTTTATACTATAAATTATAGGATATAAATGCTCTACATTCTACTGGTGCCTTCTTAGAAATTGCCGTATAAAGAAACTTAAAGAATGCATAAAGCCCAAATACACATAAAGTCCGTGTATTCTATTATACATCAAGCCCCAAAGAGAACTTGAATTCAGTATGGTGAGTTAAGAAACAACACTCATTAATTACCTTATGATCCGTTCCTTAATGCCATCAACTGTACTCATATACAGTGCCTTTTCAGAAAGTACGCGCACTAAGCTTCCTTGTTTTAATCATACACATAGCGCATTGACCTCGATGAGCTTTTAATACAATTTTTCTCTAGAGTTCTTGCAACTTTCGGTTATGAAATAGTAAAATACATAAAAGTATCTGTATGATGTGGGGATTTTATTTTCTTTAGAAAAATCGGAAGTTTATATAATCTTCTGAATGAAGTATTGGGTGACGTCTGTGAGATTGGAAATTGGTTTGAAAGAGTTTGCAAGAAATAATAAGAGAGGAAAATTATGAGTTTATTCGATACGAAGCGAGAAGGGGATAAATGATTTATTAAGTTTAGTTTAGTTCATGTCTTGCTGGAATCAACTTAACATTTTATCAAGTAATACACTAGATTCGATTCAACTGATAAAGCATGTAAATGCATGTAAAACAAGAACACTCAGAGAGCGCAAACCTCCGCCAAGGCAACATCAACGTCCTCTCAACGATTAGCCAGAGATGGTTTTTAAAATGAAAATTTCTGAAATAAAATCGAGTGCTCTCATAAACGAGAATACTAAAAATGAACCCGATCGCTCTCAAAAATTAAGTAAAAAACAGGAAAAATAATCGTCCAGGACCAGATCGATCCCAAAATCTAATCAGTTCGTGCTAGTCACGAGGCCAAACATCCCTGAAAGTTTCATTCAAATCCATCCAACGGTTCTTGAGACACCTTGTCCACGGACAAACAAACTCGACTGAAGACAACACCTCTGCCCTCACTAAGGCAGGAGTAAAAATTAGCCCATATCTTCCTCTCAGGCGATTTTACTGTATATCTCCCTCAGTGTACCGTTATTGGTGCCACGTTGAGGGAAGTACAGGGACATTCATTGGAGAAAAAGAACAATCTATAAAAACCGGTACTTGTTTTTACTTAATTTATCAGGTACTTATTTTATCGACTTCAGAGACATGACAGATGTCGACCGAGACGAGATTTCAAATAAATGCGTAGAGATGTACTACATTACACACGGCATTGTTTTATTTTAATCAGAAGAAGAAGAATAGCTCCAATTGTGTTTATATGGCCTCCGGAACTGGTAGCGCGAAAGAAAATAATCCTTTAACTGGAGCCGTGCAACCTATGTATCTCTGCTAAACGCATATATGAACTAGTTGGCAGTGTTAAATCTTGTAATAGATTAAATCTACCCTGTTCTCATTTACTTATTGCTCGTTAATATTGTAATAATAATACAACACTAATAAACACATCAATAGTCAGTTATTCCTTCTATCAATAGACCTCTACTAAAATAGGATTTTGTCTGTGAATTCATTATAATCAACAAACACAGCTTACTAGTCTAATGGTGTCTCTTGAAATGACTTCATATTTAAAGAAATAGCACCCTATTTTTATATTTGTAAGATTCTAACTCACTATTTTCTACCCTAGCATTCAGTTGACACTGTTAAAAGGCTGATGGCAGTAACATTCGTGGATCCTTGGTTAATTGATTATAGGATTCAAGAGTCATTTATGACATAAGCCACGAAGGTATGAAAAGTAAATTCGACATTTCTTGAAATTATATTTAAGGTATTCAAAGCTAAATACTGTAAGTCCTTTAATCCTGCACCCTGTTGTCTCAATTGTATCCCTTCACCAGTTGCTAATCATTGAAGTCATTGCTTAAAAGTAAGCATCACACAACACACGAGAATATTTTAACTCCAAGGATTTTATACCAAAACAATTTTTATATTAATCACCCATTCAAACAATAATTGAGTACTACTAGAGAGACATAAGATGGAGATTATTGTATAAAACATCGAAGCTTTTTTCTTTTCTTATCAACAATCATAGTTGATAAAATCTTTATTTATAACTTGTCACTTCTATCTAAACAGTATATATTCAGCAATTATATACTACACTTACGTGTCGGAGTAGATAATCTAGTCCTTATACTACACCCCAAACGATATACCTTTGCATGATGGAGTACACAGTCTGCAACCTCTGAATCCAAAATATTGGATGACTTCGCATTGAATCCTTTCTAATGGTTCGTTATGTCAATTTATGCACTGCTTTTCTTCGAAACTAATTTAATGAAATACGTGTAGATTTAGAGATATCGACCTTCATTTTGTTTCAGCAAAAGTAAACCAATCATTATTAATTGCGTCTTTAAATAAAAATAACAACATTATTTTATCTATTCTTGTTTATTCGGGAGGGTTTTTTGTTTTTAGAATAAATACGATGGAAATAGAATTCCACACGAATTAAAGTAAATGATTTTTCCTTCAAAAGCAATAGAAATTTAGTATGATAATATTGTGAGAGGTTTTAGCTGAAGTTTACGCAGTGTTAAGAAATATATGAATTACTTGAGAGACAGAAATCTTATTTGTACTATCCCTTCTTGTTTAAAAGTGTATTTGTTATGTACAGTCGTTCTACAAACCAATGTTTGACCTGTTACACATAACAGCCAAATCTACTTCAAACCATATAGTGTCTTGAATAAAAGAAGGGCAAAGAAGAACACACTGGCTAAGGGAGTCTGATATGTGTGTGTGTGTGTATGTATTACGATTTGAGGGAGATTTTTCAGTTATTTCCAACAAGTAGACCCAATATGTAGAGATTATGTAGTCGACTCAAACAACACTTGGTTAACGTTGCTATTGTTGATTTGGCCAGCTCGGCTCTGATTAAGCAGATATATGACATAAAACGTGTTCAGGCCGTGCCCAACTCACCTTTTACTTAGCAGGCAATGTGCATCTAGAACCACACACCTAATGTCACTTGTCTTTTTTGAAACGATGGTGTTTGATTTGAGAGCGATTTGGTTATTATTTTTAGCAACTCGAATGAACACAAAGAAGTTTATTATTTGGCTCGAACAATAATTTGTTGTTGCTGTTCTTGTTCTTGTTTAGCACATTTTGAGCTTTGATCGAAATGCCTTATTGTCAAATACATTCAAGTGTGTCTTTTCTGATTTGGATGGGAGTATATATTTTTATACATATATCTTCATATCTGCTTCATTCAATGTGTCGGTCATAATTTTCCAGGTGATAGGGCGTGATTCCAAAGAGATTTTGCTGCTATTTCTCGCAGGACAATCGTTCACATAGACGCTCTTTTGACGGCTCGTACAGCAATAATTACCCCGTGAAGCAATAACTGCTCATTATATCACATTGTTGATCACCTTAGCTAATTAAATGATGCTGATAATGTAGGTGATAAATAGCACCGAGAGAAACCTGTGTAGAATCCCCTAGACTGATGAAATTGAAGCAGTTAATGCTCGGCTTGAACATCTATGCGTCAATTTCTGCCTTTTTAACGTGAGCAGTGGGAAACTGATGCTTGCAACTGAGTGAATTCCACTAAGGACACCCAAAGACCAGCTAATGGTGTTAAACAGGGCGATGTGTTAGACCTACAACACATACAACCACAATAAAATGAGAAGAATAAACCATGATATGTAATCATAGCGCCACTAATAAGATGATGTCCAAATTGGAAAGGAAGGACTTTAAACGAAGAGACATATCTCGTCTTCCGTGCTTAGCAGTCTGGAAATGCATTGAATGAAAATGGATCTTTATACAGGAGTAATTTATCTTGTTTTTCGCTGCTATGGCAATATTATTGGTGTTATGTAGATGTGAGTGAAGTTCTAAGACATCACATCAAAGTGAACATAATACGGTTATAATTTTAACTTTTTTTTTATATTTTATATCATTGATAATAATGGTTTCTAATTCAGACACAAAGTCAGCAATTTCGAGGGGAGAAGCTTAGTAAACACCATCGAGCCTTGTAGTTGGCTGGCACTTTATTTTACCGACCCCGAAAGTATGAAAGGCAAAATTGGTTTTGGTGGAATTTGAACTCAGAACGAAGCGAGCCGAAATGAATGCTACAAAGTATTTTTCCCAACGCTCTAATGATTCTGCTAGCTCGCCGCCTTATATTTTTGCTAATAATGAAAGTACAGCCAAGTTGCATGATGAGCGCCTTGTATAATATTACCAACGTGATCTTGAGGCTTGATAGCAATGAACGCTGTCATCAACTTCTTTTCATTTGCAAACAATTTAAATCGAGCAGTATGCTGGAAAAGATCGCAAACCGTAACAAATGCAAACAGGAATACGAAACCAAATGTCGCATTAAATGGTTACTGTTATGGACCATCCAACAGTAAATAAAAAATTACACCAACGGAATTACGAAGTGGACTATTCAGACACTAAAACAGAAGACGCAAACATTCTCAGCAAGAATGATTCTACCAAATACGTTTTGAATTACCGTATACCTTTGTTGAAGCGTGATTATATTGTTACAAGATCCCTCGGTAAGTCACTGGTTTCTACAAAGGTAGGCGAGCGATTGAGTTAGTTTATTAGTGGAAAAAAACTCAGTCAGGAGTAAATCACCACTACACCGAAGACGGTGTTTATTATGATGCAGAGGAAATACCACTAGAGGTAAATATTTACACAGATACGCACGCACTCACACACACACATAGACGCATTACACACATTTTCTTCCCTCAGAAGTTACACACACACACACACACATATATATATATGTATGCATGTATGTATGCATATATGTATGTATGTATGTGTATGTATGTATGTATGTATGTATGTATGTATGTATGTATATATATATATATATGTATGTATGTGTGCATGTATATATATATATATATATCATATATATATATATATATATATATATATATATATATATATATATATATATATATATATATATATATATATATGCATTTGAACAAATAAAAAATAACGAAATTACGAAGATGTTTTTATTTCTGTCTCTCAGTATATATGTATATACACTTACAGTGAGAAAGAAATAAAGCACAGTTTTAGGCACATAACGCCGCTCAGTTTAACACCACCTTTCGTGAAATTCCTTCTGTTGTTAGCAATTGGACCGGCTTCCCGGTCGGAATTTTCCTTGACCGCTCAACACACTGTCACCATTTACATTTCCTAAGAACAAAACAGAAAACAAAAAACACACAGCTTATTCAACTTCTTCGTGGATTGTCTTCCAACCTAGACCTCTTATATCACCTCTTACTAACATGTAACTTCCACAACCTAATTTATCACCGACACACAAATTCTCCAACTTCTATTTATAATCTATTTCTGTTGCTCAATCCTCACTCCGAAACGTAGAGCCTGCGCACCCAGAGATTCCATCCACCCTGTCACCTGTATTATCTGATATCAGCAACAATGACCTCAGTTATTCTGGCTCAAAATCTTCTTCTACGCCTATTCCTCCAAATGCATCTGCCTCTTCTGCAGATATCCTAACTCCTCGAACCGCCAACAACTTCGATCACATCTCCTCCTATACTAAAGACATACATCCATATCTCAATTCCTTTTCCCCTGACATTATTGTCCTTGGTGACTTTAATGCTCACAACTCCTCTTAGCTCTCACACTAACCTCGTACTGATGTTTCGTAGTGCGGAAACCAAATCTTTTGTGCAACCCACAACTCTATACACTAACTTGTTTCAAGTCCTGCAGACATCCCTTACTGAGATACTGGAGTTTTGTTTTCATCCCCAAATCCAAATTCTTCCATAACTGTTTCAGCACCTATCGAGTTGTCTGACTACTGCCTTATTGTGACTATTCCACTCTGTTGTCTTAAGACATGGGTAGACTGAGCAGTTGCTCGGGGTCCCCACAGGTCTAGGGACCCAATTTTGATCTATGTATGTTGTAGCTTTCTGTCAATAAAATATAGGGTCCAGTGCACTGATCTGCCTGGGAGCCAATAATGCTGCTAAGACGGCTCTGCTACTCAATACACATCGGCAAACTACATAATGCTTGCCACGCTCAAATATTATATTACAAATTACCCGACAGATTGGAGCTCCACCAATTTTATGTTAACTGTCCCTAATAACACTTATGCTTCGCTCCTACCCCATCAGAAACATCTAGGCGTGTGACTGAGTCCACTCTCTTGGACATGTCCCTCTATATTTCAAACACAACTTAAGTAGTTTATTCATGGCTTGTGTGGTAGTAGTTCAGGTAAAAATTGAACCCCTACAACGCAGTGAAACTGACCGGCTCTAAAAACAGACTCTTACAAGATTAGGTAACTCTGATAATCCCACTATCCCTGAAGGATGTCTCCGTGCATCGCCCTACCTTCAAGCTTTCCTATCTCCCAAACTACAGTAGATCCATCCGGTGGCTTGCCAAAAGAATCTCTAACAACCTTGCTAAACTCTTCCTTTGTTCCATTTTCTAACCATGAGGCTTCTGTGAGCACTTACTTCTGGGGAGAAAACCTCCACTTTTGATATCCACTTTACATGCAGCTCCACACAACACGCCCTTAATAAATCTCATCTAAATGTATCCACTTCCACCATAACATGCTCGTTCCTTTGCATACACACGCACCAGCTGTTACACGCCCTTTCCATTACCCTCAAACAATACGCTCTCGATCTAGCCTCTAAAGCCACAAAACTTTTCACTCACTCTCTCTCTCTCTCTCTCTCTCTCTCTCTCTCTCTCTCTCTCTCTCTCTCTCTCTTTAAAGGCATATAACCTGATCTTTGGAACTTCTCTGGCCCTACCAGCAATCGTCTTATTGCATCCCAAAGACATGAAGATAATCATCAGCATTGACTCTCTCTCTCTGTCTTTCCTTTTTTCTTTCTCTCTCTCTCTCTCTTTCCTTTTCTCTCTCTTCCTCTCTCTCTCTTCTCCTTTTCTCTCTCTCTCTCTCTCTCTCTCTCTCTCTCTCTCTCTCTCTCTCTCTCTCTCTCTCTCTCTCTCTCTCTACTATTACGGTTTTCGTAAAGCTAGATCTACAAGAGACCAACTTTTTCTTATATCACTCACCAGTGATATAAGAAATATATATATAAATCATTCAACTACGGTAGTAGTTGAATAATATTCTTAAAGCCGCAATTTACTCACACATAGCATCTTTCGACATACTACAATACTTAAAAAATGAGTTTTATGCAAAATAGTTTTATGCAAAGTAGAATAGTATATATGGTAGGCAAATTCATTATGAAAAATATAGGCATTGGCTCAAGACTAAAAATGTGAACACTTGGCAATTAATAACTTAGGCAATAACTCAAGCAAATTTGACTGTGAATTTGTTGTTATAGGTAGATTTTACTAGTCCGGGAACCTTTTCATACCACCTCACACCGGTGTTGGTGTGTTTAGGTCCCCGCAACTTAGCGGTCCAGCAAAAGAGAACGATAGAATAAATACCAGGCTTTAAAATAAATAAGTCCTGGGGTCGATTTGTTCGACTAAAAACCCTTCAAGGTGGTGCTCCAGCATGGGCGCAGTCAAAAATGACTGACGTAAAATATTTTAAAAAATAAAAGACTGTAAGAGTGGTGAAGCTATTTGTCATTTGAACGATTTTATATTGAGGTAAACCTTAAGTAGTTAAATAACCTCTTTCTAACGCGTTGTGATTACATCTATGTCATGTAATTTTGCAATTTAAGAGCAGAAGATAACTATCAAATAACTATTAAGCGAATAATAAATAGAGTGAAGTTCTCAAAGGCTCATGATTCGACTGAAAGTTGAATATATCAGATTCCAATAGAAGATATTACGTTCGTGATCAGTAGTTGCCCTAAAATGCAGCATGGTATTGTTATGCAATGCCCTCCGTAAGTAAGACTGCCAAAGACCAAACAAATATTTCTAACATAAACGTTAGAAGGTACAGATGGTTACTCTTTTACTCTTTTACTCTTTTACTTGTTTCAGTCATTTGACTGCGGCCATGCAGGAGCACCGCCTTTAATCGAGCAACTCGACCTCGGGACTTATTCTTTTGTAAGCCCAGTACTTATTCTATCGGTCTCTTTTGCCGAACCGCTAAGTAACGGGGACATAAACACACCAGCATCGGTTGTCAAGCAATGCTAGGTGGATAAACACAGACACACAAACACACACACATACATATATATATATATATATATATACGAGGGGCTTCTTTCAGTTTCCGTCTATCAAATCCACTCACAAGGCTTTGGTCGGCCCGAGGCTATAGTAGAAGACACTTGCCCAAAGCGCCACGCATGGGACTGAACCCGGAACCATGCGGTTGGTAAACAAGCTACTTACCACACAGCCACTCCTGCGCCTATACAAAAAATATTTATAGACCGTCCTCATTAAAACTTCCACCAGTGCAAACATAACAGAACTAACATTGCTTAGTACACATAAAAACAGAACTAACATTGCTTAGTACACATAAAAACAAATTATGTCATGTTATAGAGGCTAGCTACCCTGGGATGTAAACATTTGTTTCAAAATGAGAAATAGAATATTAGTTAACCAAATGGTTCTGAGTTCAGTCCCACTGCGTGATACCTTGGGCAAGTGTCTTCTACCACAGCCTCGGGCCGATCAAAGCCTGTGAGTGGATATGGGAGACGGAAACTGAAAAGAAGCCCTAAGTATATATATATATGTATGTTTTTTTCTGTATGCATGTATGTATGTATATGTTTAAGTGTGTCTTTGTGTCTGTGTTTGTCCCCACCACCATCGCTTGACAACCAATGCTGGTGTGTTTACGTCCCCATAACTTAGCGGTTCGGCAAAAGAGACCGATAGAATAAGTACAAAGAATAAGTTCTGAGGTCGATTTATTCGACTAAAACTCACCAAGGCGGTGCTCCAGTATGGCCGCAGTCAAAAGACTGAAACAAGTAAAAGAATAAAAGAATAAATTACTTCGAAACTTAAAACTTCTCTACTGAGATTGTGAATTTACGTTTATATCTATAATAATAGGTATGCTTAATTAAGATAAGTGTTTAAGTTTAATCTCGAAAAACTTGGGTCTTCTGTCAAAAGCAATGACCAGCTAATAATCTGTTTACAGATTGAAAATTCAGTCTGTAAGCTCAAGAGTAAAAATATACAAAAATTTGACATGTAATTTTTTACTGTTGTTATTAAATCTAAATTTCAGTGGCGGAAGGTAATTTTTACATGTTTTCTTTCATTATCTCTCTTTTACTCTTTTACTTGTTTCAGTCGTTTGACTGCGGCCATGCTGGAGCACCGCCTTTAATCGAGCAACTCGACCCTGGGACTTATTCTTTTGTAAGCCCAGTACTTATTCTATCGGTCTCTTTTGCCAAACCGCTAAGTAACGGGGACATAAACCCACCAGCATCGGTTGTCAAGCAATGCTAGGGGGACAAACACACTCACACAAACACACACACGCATATATATATATATATATATATATATATATATATATATATATATATATATATATATATATATATATATATATATATATATACATATATACGACGGGCTTCTTTCAGTTTCCGTCTACCAAATCCACTCACAAGGCTTTGGTCTGCCCGAGGCTATAGTAGAAGACACTTGCCCAAGGTGCCACGCAGTGGGACTGAACCTGGAACCATGTG